>NC_071289.1:71213027-71522642 GCF_943734705.1 Anopheles coustani | reverse complement strand
TTAAATCAACCCTCCTGGCACAGTGCCAACAATATCCATAGAAAGACGAATCTCTCACTAACTCAACGATCGATCAATTCACAGTTGTTAATTTAGTCTTAGATTTTTGTACACCAAGTTAAGTAACAAGAGGTAGTTTGTACATATAATTCCAAATTAATAGGCGGAGGGTATTTTTCACATTTTTCCTTGTCTTAAACTTGTTCCAGTCATCGTCACAGAAAACCAAAGCAAATCGCAAATTAAAGCAGTAATATTATAAATGTAACTTTAGTAAACTCAATGTGATAGCATGCTAATAATGTTCAAGAAAAGATACAAACAAACTATAACTGTAACAAAAGGCCTTGGTAAAAACTTGTCCAAGTGATGAAAGCTAAAGTAAATTATTGACATCGACAGCAAAGAAGTAAATAGAGTCCCACAGCATTAAACCCTACTCAATTCGAGCTCCACTCACGAGAACGTTTGACGTTATTTGGTGTGCTGCTTACGTAGGTGGTGACGGTGATGGATCGAAGCAGATCTGTATGGCAAACAAACCACGATATGGCTATAAACAGCCAATCAATCTAATTATACATGTTGCAGAATATACTTTGGTAAGGTACACAAAGGGCTTGCTATATCTCGTTTGCCGAACTGGGCGTACGCCATTACGGCGTTTCTGGTGGTTGTAATTGAAATAGGTGGTTCTTTGAGAAATAGGACTCTGTAGTTTCCGAAAGACAAGCTTCAACATTATTTTCGCAAGAGTCATTTATTCGAACTAGATTTGAACGGAAAGCTCTATGGACTAGCAGCTCACTTGGCAAACACACGCTGGAAATAGAATTTTCCCAATAGTTTCCGGCGCTCAAACAGCTCCCTCAGCCGCCCGCCCGCCACTGGCGCGGGGAATCAAATCCCCCGGCACGCTGGAAATACTTCCCAACCGAACGGGGCATTATACGCCCGTTAACCTATTTTAACGAGGTGCTTTTTTGCGCCCTTTTAATCTGTTCCCTTTACGCCCTTTTGTTTAGCCTTTTGTGCAATGTTTCTGTCATGCGACCGAAGGCTGTGGAGTGCTGTTAGCCGGAACTCCGCAAGTGCGCCGTGTAACAGATTGCGCCCATCGCTGTCACCCGCTCCGGGAGCTCGCTTCTTTGAACGCACAATAGTGGTGCTGCGACTCGAGGGCGACGTCTCGTTTATTTTAACGTCCCCAGCCGTAAGACTTACTCCTTTTCGGAAACATGACTACAACCCACGTAGAGCACGGGCAGAAGCTATGCAAACGAGCGCATTCGGGTACGGCCAGACCCACCATTCACCTACTCTTCACACAGCCCCACACACACACACACACTAGAGAGAGCTAGTTTGAGACATGAGGCAAGCTTAACCCCGATCCGATGGCTCCGGCGAGCTTACGAGGGAAATCGCTTTTGTTGAACTTTATCAGCCTCAAATTGAATTTGGGTGAACTATGCGGTTTACGTAATATCAATAAACGATTTCCTTCACATCATTGTCGGGGTGCCCGTGGAGGTGGCCCATTGTTTCTTTCCCCGCGGCACACACCAAGACCACAAGGGAACGTGGAGCAAAGAAGGGTAGATGGGGGGAGGGGGGGGGTTAGTTCTCCCTTTGAATCTCTTTCGAAGAGATCGTAAAGTCGCCCCGGTCGCCACAAACCACACACTAAGCGCCCTGCCGTGCACTTCGGTAATTGTGGTTGGCTCTCACAGGGCCAAACAATCACACACACACACGCCCACGCACACAAGCCCAAGCAGTGTCGTTCCGGGCTAGAGTGTAGGGATTCAGCCGTGATTGAATAACCGATCCCACACCCACTCGGTTGCCTTCTTGATACGCCGGTGCATTGTGCAACGACTTGCACGGCTTATAAATGCATTAATACTAGCTGGCATAATAAATTACTTATTAAAAGAAGTGCTCTGCTACACGGTAGTAGGGCTTAGTGCGAGCTCGGATCCGTGTGACTTACGTCCTCCAACAGCGTTTGATAAGGGATGGATATCAAATATTGCCAGAGTGGGTAAATCCATTGAATGTTGGCAATTGAGCGCTCAGGACGCAGCTATTTATGCAATCAATCGGTGATGGTGAGTTCGTTGCTCGGGACCTAAGTTAACTTGAAATGGTTTGACACAAAAGGAGTAACGTTTTTTAAAACTTCTTTAAGACTTCGACGTTATCAACAAGCTATGGCACGTACTTTATCAAACAGTACACGATGTCCAATATATTCTCGTACAGTTTTCTCATCGAGCCGTAATTCTCACGACAGAGGATATATTTTTTAAAAGTTCTAATGTGTTTACACAAAACATAAAAATGTTTGTTTGGAAATTTTCATTAATTGTTCATATTTAATGAACCATTAAATAGACCTGGATGAGATGGAAAAACACTTCGATGGCAAGGTGGCAGTGCGTTTGTCTTTTTCAATGAAAGCTATTTATCCTGTAGTAGTCTCAGACTAGTCAAAATGACAGATTATTTTGCCAAAGGTCCAAACATATCCCGTTTATTTATAGAAAAATTCTATAATTTGTTTTTTATACATAAAAAAAACACTTCATACACAGAACAAATGTAGGCGAAAGATGATAAGGTGTTTAAGCGCCTTTTAACACTGTATATTTCATCCATACCTGATAACGGGTAAATTTGTCTGACTATTTTATACATAAATATGAATATCTTCAATTACTAAACAAAAACCCAAAGTTGTGCTATTCTTATTTCCATGCCATTTTTACTAATTATTATGGTTAAATGTTTAAATTACGCGTTAATACGTTCGTAACCAACTGAAAAATTGTAACCGATTGCAATAACGTTCCATTCAGGAAAAAGCTTAAATTTTATGGAAATTTTAAAACAAAATTGGTAAAAACTAGGGTGGTGATATTCTTGTTTCCCTCAGTGTATGCTATCAAATATGAAAAAAACAAAACATGTTCACTTTAGCACAGTTCAATGCCACAACCCATCAAAGCCATGGAAGTCGAGCGTGCTGGATGAAAAGGTTTTGAAAAACGTTTGAAGGTAGTAACAAAAATTGGTAAGGGTATTGTTTCATACAAATGTAGTTTTCTACAAAAAAAGTAAACCAAGAAAATTCGACCGGTATGAAGTGTTTGAATTTGTATGAGCATATATTGGACACGGTGTATACTGAACAATAAATTGTTCATTCAAAACCGCAACCTCCTATAAATCATTCGTACACATAACTCTGTCAAATGCCAGACAAGTTTATTAAAGTCACCACCACCGGTGTCTTCTGATAAGTGGCTCCCCGCTACCTTTTTATCTCTGCAATCTTGCCTAAAACGTCCCGTAACTTGTGAATCCCCACGCTGACAGCCAATGGAAGCGACCGCCAAATGTTATCTACAACTATGATAATCCATGCGCTCTTCGCGGACTTTTGCGTGGCAGTCAAACGCTAGCGCCCAGATTTATCATGATGCAAGATTCCGGGAAGCTTTCCGGAGACATTTTCTGACCTGTCCTTGCGCTTCCGTCCCGCTGTACGCCTCAGTCCACGGTGCAATGTCTTCGCCGCGCTGATTTATGCATCATCATGCCTTTCCCGAAAGATTTGTTTCTTTCTGTTCACCATTTTTTCTTTCGCCTTTCTTTGCATTCACATTTGCATGTTTCACTTTCTAGCAAAAGGCTTTAAGGTGGCTGTAAAGCAGAAGGTTCCCGCTGATCCTTTTGCGTTATTTTTTCTCTGCAGCCGTTACGTTCATTTTTCATTTGCGAACGTCTTCCGCCATTATTGTGAAATATCTTACTCATTCATTCTACCGTTTAGCTAAAGCCTTAGGTTCGCAGGTTTATAAATAATGGGAACAGATCTATTTGCCCAATTAAGAAATTCGACACTTTAAATTCCACGAATGGAATCAGTCGGATCAACTTTAACAGCTGGGAGTATTTTTCTAAGAAAATAAATAATTTAATATCCAATAATTGGCTTTAACCTGGAACATAAACAAACGTAGTGAAGATGATTTTGCACACACAAAAAACCACATAAACTGTCTTCGCACCAACGCGGCTGAAGATTGATTGATTATCGAATATCCATTAAACACCTGCGCAAAAGTACAACGATAATCAACAACGGTATGTCACATCTCACATTTCATACTGAGCACATCTTTACGGTACGATGTTGCAGGACATAATGTTGTTGAGGATGATCGTGATCAATTGCTATTATTAGATTCTCCTCATCCTGGAAAGAGGCAATGAACGTTCGCTCCGAGTAGACAGCTTGCATACATATTTTCCATGTCACAAACAATATTAAACACTCAAATGTTTTTTTTTAACAAACTTGGCATCTGCTGTTTATAGAAATAGGCAATTTCTTATTTCTATAATCTTCGGTTCTAGACCAAAAACTGTATGAAAATGTAGAAAAAAAACATTGCGACAATTTTTCCAGGCATTTTCTCAACATGGCGGAACAGTAAAGGGGTTAAATAAACTGAAGAAATCACCCTGAGTGATGTGATTCCCTAATAAAAACGTTTTGTACCTCAATGTGACGAAGACGAAAACACACATTTTTCAAGACAATTGAAAACACAACATTTGGTTGAATGGTATTAAATTTGATACATTAATATTCTCAATGATTTAAAAATTAGTGTCGTTGCAAAGAAGTGTCGTTGTAAATCCTAATGATTAAACCATTATTTTCGGTCTCGGAAAGTCAAAAGTTGCATTGTGATTATTCTAGAAAACATCAAAACGACTTTCAGTGGCTTCGAGTTTGCATAGATTAATGCCGCTAAGTGTGTATTGAAATAACTTTTAAAATCTCTAAACGAACCATAGATTTAGTTGAACACCAAGAGGGTATATCTTGATCTTGATTTCCCAAGGCTCTTCTTGGTCACAATTCAACTTGTTTGTATGATAACAATAATATTGCTCGTGTGTCTACCCTCAAGATATTTATCAACAACTCAATTACGCGTACTAACGGGGTCGGATTAGCTGGTCGGATGGCATCTTTTCTGCTGATCGTTTTTTAACTACAACTGACGAACAGATATAGAAAACGAAACCAAACCATAAAATAATCCTCCAAAGCCGAAGCTGTCGTGAACCAACGAATGCGGTAGTGTTTTTATTTCGTATCATTTCCTTCACTGGGAGGTAATGACACGTTATGCTCAGGAAAGCCATTTCCGCAAGATAAAATATACTACGAAAATAACACCACCACCACCAGCGCGACGAACAATGGAACGCGGGGAATGTGTGATCCGTTTCTTTACGATGAAGCAATATACTGCCCGAACCAGCACTACATGGTCCGATCTCTTCTTTCCAGCACCCACACACACACACACACATACACACACGTGCACTGTAACATAGGGCAGCAATCACATATGATATAAAGGCACGAGTTTGGTTTCATCTTCCGTCGGGTAGTCGACTCACGCAGCTCCGCTTAAAAGCAAGTGCCACGAAACAGGTTATTTAGCGTCAAGCATCGGTCAAGCGAGCCAAGCACGGGACCAGCAGTGGAATCGTGCAGCAGCAGCAGCAGCAGCCAGCAACCGTACCCCGCCTGCCCAGCCCCAGCCCGTCACGTCCCGCCAAGCGCTTCCGCATGGTGACAATAATCATACCGATCTACGTGGTGCTGGTCGTGTTCGTGACGCTGCTGGTGATACTGTAGTGGTGTACCCGGGGGGAGAGCGACACGGGAGGAGAAGCCGCCCAGATGAGCGACCGGTTCAGGTCGTGCGCCCCAGTCGTGCTCCGATGTTGTTACGCCGCCGTTACGCCGTCGCACTACGGACCAGGTCGGCTGGGCGTTCGGGCTTGTGCCGGCGCGGCCACCATACTACCAGTACAACAGCCGTGCGCTAGAGGGCGCTTGTGAGCTGCAGGCCGCGCGAGAGAAAGCAAAAGCAAGAGAGGGAGAGAGAGATAGAGAGAGAGAAAAGCACGTCCGTTTGCGCGAAGGTTTTCCGGTTTCACGGTGTGGAAGTTGGCGCTTGGTGAAAAGGGGTCGTGTGTCGCTTGCACCGGTGGTTCGGTGGTCCCCAGTCCATCGCTTGCTTGCGAGCGGGTGTGTGTGTGTGTTTCTAAGGGAGCGGCGTGCGGCTGAGCAGCGCCGACGCCAACGGCAGCGCGATAGCGTCGATACGCAGTCGAAGTCCCCGGGGGCAGCACGTCCCGGTTGCGCGGAGCGGCTCGTGGGCCCAGCGCCGGCCGGCCATCATGGCGAAGGTGTCGGCGAGCACGCACCAGGACCCGGCCATCCTCGACATGCTGGAGATCAGCAAGAAGCGCCCGCCCAAGCTGAAGACGGCCGACCGGACGGTGTCGGTGCGCATCGACAACTACTCGCCCGGCGCCGGCAGCGGTGGTGGAGGAGGGGGCAGCGGGGGCCGCGAGGGGGTCGGTGGGGGCAGCAGCCCGATCCTGCTCGACACCAGCGGGCTGATCGTGCACCACAGCCCGCAGGTGGAGCGGCTCTCGCCGATCCCGCTGCCGAAGCACTCGCCCGACCCCTCCAAGGGGTTTTTCCGCGGCGAGGCGTCGCCGACGTCGCTGAAGGTGGAGGACCCGTGGAGCATCGCGCGCAAGCAGTTCCGCCGCTCGGACACGCTGCACGTCTACTCGCCCTCGATGCACCAGCTGCGGAAGGCGACCTCGTTCCACTCGCGCACCAACAGCGGCGGCTCGAACCCGGACGAGATCGTGGCCGCGCCGATCATCCGGCACAGCAGCGTCCGCCACACGCACATCTACCCGCGCGAGTACCTGGTGAAGCAGGATAGTGGTGGGGGCGCGAGCAGCGGTCCGGGCGACGACGACGACGATGACGAGGAGCTGGCGGCGGCGGCCTCAGCGGCGGCGGCAGCGATGGCGGCCGGCTACCGGAGCCACTCACCGAACGTTGGCACCAACCGGCGGAACTGCCACATGCACCGCTCGTTCAACGACCCCCAGAAGCGGAACGCGGCCTTCCTGCGGCGGGACTCGGTGAAGTTCCACTCGCTCGGCGAGGACATGCCGGCGGAGGTGGTGGAGCGGAGCCCGCGGGAGGCGAAGAAGTTCAGCTCGGCGAACGCGTCGCTGGAGAACGAGATCTACCGCTCGCGCAGCAACAGCCGCAC
Organism: Anopheles coustani; assembly: GCF_943734705.1. Classification (NCBI taxonomy): domain Eukaryota; kingdom Metazoa; phylum Arthropoda; class Insecta; order Diptera; family Culicidae; genus Anopheles; species Anopheles coustani. Next base: position 71,515,461 of record NC_071289.1, on the reverse strand, counting down.
GGACAAGAAGGGCGAATCGTTCTCGGACTTCATGCAGCGCCAGAACAGCAAGAAGTACCCGGCGAGCACGACCAGCCTCGACCAGGCGCTGCCGGGGGCGGGCGGTAGCTTCCGGCGGACGCTCATCCAGCACAAGGCGCACCTGCTCAGCCCCAACCCGCCGTTCATGGACGACGGCGGCTTCAAGCCGCAGAAGTCGCCCATCTTCGACCAGAAGAAGTCGTACTCGCTGCGGTACAAGAACGGGCGGCAGGACGCGCGCGACAACTTCAAGGCGAAAAAGTCGAAAAGCTTCATCGTGGACATGGAGGGGGCGGCGATGCCGCCGGCGCCGCCGGCCATCATAAGCGCCACCGGCAGCCCGTACCGGAAGGACAGCATGGCGTTCACGCCGGAGGAGGCGGACAAGATCTACAAGGCGTCCCGCAAGCTGTCCTCCAGCCTGATGCTGGACGATCTCGGCCGGACGGACATCTCGCCCATCCCGATGGACATCATGGACATCAACTACGGCGTGATCATGAAGACGTACCAGATGAACCGCCAGAAGTCGCTGAACGCGTCGCGCAAGGGCCGGCGGAAGTTCGCCGACAAGAAGCTGGCGGCCGGCAGCAGCTTCGACGACGACACCGAGTCGTCCAAGAAGCGGAAGCGCATCGTCTGCATCGTGATGAGCGTGTTTCTCGTGCTGGCGCTGCTGAGCGTGCTGGCGGTGCTGGTCACCCTCACGCACACCAGCTCCGGCAGTGCGGCCGGCTCGTCGCCCGCCCAGACCAAGACGCAGTACACGTTCGCGCGCGACACGCCCATCCACGCCATCCCGACCTACATGGTGTCGAAGGACTCGCCCAAGCACTACAACGGCGCCAATTGATGCGGTAACGTCAGCCGCTCGCGGCCACTGAACGCGCCCGTCTCCCGCTGGCAGGCGCGGGGCGTGGCCAGTGGCGGCGGCGGGGCCGGGGACGCGGTCATCTGTCTGATCGAGCAGCACAGTTAGTAGCGTCCGAGTCGGCGTCGCCGCCGTCGTCGTCGGCGGCGGCGTCGTCGCCGTAACGTGTCCACCGACCCGGACACTGGTGGCGGTGGTGATGGTGGTGGTGGTGGTGGTGGTGGTGACGATGGTGGCAATGGTAACGCTGGTGGTGGAAACTCCAGCGACAGCGATGGCGATGGCAAGATCGGCCCGGCGAGCGGCGAGCGGAACTGGAACAGGAACAGCAACATAACAATATCCAACGAAGTGCCAAGGACGACCCCGGCGAAGCGTTACGCACGTTACGCGCGAGGGCGGCCACCTTTTTTTAGAAACAATCACAACAATCGACGACGACGGAGGGCCCGGAAGCGAACGCGGGTGAGAGCACCGTCATCGATCACCACCAGCATTCCCACCGGGGCCACCCACCTCCCCCCCTCGACTCGAACAGCACTGACTCGAACGTTCGACGAGGGTGAAGGTGCCGCGCCGGTAGCAGCAACGAAGGACGTCGCGGCACGATAACGCAGACCCGGAGCTTAGCACGCGTGAATCTTCTACTAAGGCCTGTGAATAAACTTCCCGTTTGGCGACACACGAACGGCGTAGAGCGCCAAACGGAGCTAACCTAAAGCGAGTGAAGTGCGAAACGATGTTAAAACACACTTAGAGACAAACAAGTTAAAGGAGTAATGCAAAAAAGAAAACAAAACAATATAAATCTCTAAACAAATAATGTAAAAGTAAATATCAAACTAAACCAGAACAAAGCAAAACATGATACACTTAAAGGAAGCATCAAAGGAAACAAAAAAAAAAGAACAAACGAATCCCATAAGCCAGTATATCGTATTAATCGGAAGCATTTTAAAAGTAATGGCATAAAACAAAACGAATATAGTTATGAGGGACAAACGACGCCAGCGAAGACGCGGCCAGGTACAGCTAGTGCGAAGTACAGTAAAAAAAAGAAATATTTAAACCACAACCAAACTAACCCCTAAACTACAGCGCGACAGCAAAGCAACAAGTAAATAAAGTCACTCAAAGTAACCGTTAAACATTTAAACATAAAAGAAAAGTAAACACAAGCAAAGCATCCAGTTTAATCGCAAACCAACATCAAACTAGCAAAGTGAAATAACATATACTAACCAACATATATATATATAAAATGATAACCCGTAAGCATAAACCCCGTGTTTTGGAGGGTTTTCGTAGCGATGAAGTTGATGATCACCGGCGATACTGCTCGTTTTGGATGTTTTATTGGACGTAAACCGCCTGGCTCCCTCTGTGGAATGGAAGTGCAAAGCCTCGGATATTCCTTTGTACACTGATAGCCACCCCCCTCTCAACGCCCTCTTTCCCGATACCCCCCATCGGTTCATGTTCATCTTTCGATCGGAATCCTATGTAACGAGGTAATGGCATGGTTAAAGGACAAGGCGTCAAGAGGGAGATAGCAGCATGCAGAACTGTCTTGTTGGTGTTTGTGATGGAGGAGGCTTAGCATTCTACTTTCCACCACCTCTGGATTCCGATCCTGCGGCAGCTTCCCTTCGCTACAAACAATGCGGCTAGCAGGAAAAGGGTTTTTGATACAACAATCAAGCGCACGAACAGAGATACGAGATCGCAATGGTGCTAGTAATAAGCTCACACGGTGACGATGGGAAGGACCGGGAAACGCTACCTGTTGATCTACATTCTACCCACAAAACCTCCGCCGAACCGAACACTCCCACGCGGCAAAGCTCGGTGCCCGTCACTGTCCTACTGTATCGTCACATTATACGAGTTCTTCAACGCCAGTGGCCTTAAACAGAGAGAAGCAAGCGAACAAACAAAGTTAGCAACTGACCAGAACAAACATGACAACACGTACAACCACCCCGCCCCAACCGGCGGAGTGCGGAGCGGAGTTTGTACGTCCGTTACTGTGTGCGTGTGTGTGTGGGCATGACGGGATGACGTTGATTCGTTGATTAATTTTGTGCAAGTATTCGTGCAAACACACTACAAAGACGCACCTCGCTCGTGAATGGTGGATAGAGTGGAGAACCTTTTGTACGTAGAAGCAACTCAAAACTAGTTATAGCATAAGGAGGGGCAGTTTTCAAAGGTAAGCTTTCACTACTTCGCATACAGTCCATAAATATTTATATTCAAATACCAAATTTACCAGTTTTTCAACAGAAAAAGCTGTCCTAAATTGTGCTATTTATGCTGCTACACGCTGCTTTAACGCATCAAACACACGCCTTGTGTTCCCTACTTGACGAGTATTGTATCATATAAATGTGTTTTTCGTAAACTCTACGCCTACTTACGCATTTCTTCAAATGGAGGCGCATGGTGGTTCATGAGAACTGTTCCGGACAAAAATTTTCCGGGCAAAAACCATTTCCTATGAAAAACCTCCATCACGGAAAAAGATTAGCTGAATAGCGAGAGAGGAAACTAGGTTTCATTCTTATGCAGAATTTTTTACTAACCATCTTTTGAGCCTACTCTAAAACAAATGGAGGCGCATGGTACTTTTTGGGAGCTCAGAAAAAAATACCTACAAGATTTTTTTTCTTACCAACTGTCGTTGAAAGTTATGTTTAATTTTATTTTCTTTCAACAATAAATGGAAACTAAAATGATAGCAGCCTTTATTATCGAGGATGTTTCGTCATTTCCTTTCCTGCAAGCTTACTTACTGCAAATGGAGGCGCCCAGTATCTGTTGGGAATTTTTTCAAAACCCCTTCCTATTTTTGTTTCTCTTTATTTCATGCGAATATGAACATTTTTTCATTCTAATAATGGTTCGGAAACCGAAATTGAAAAATTCTCGGTTTTATGAAAATTAGTCAAAATTCGAGACGTTATGGAGGCGCATGGTAGCTCACACGATAATTTTTTGTCTCCGTTATTGTCGCTCTGTACTTTTCGTCCGTGTTACAAACTCTGTTTGCAAAACTGTATAATACACTACACCATTCTTGATGGAGAATATTCTGTAGTCCAATCCTAGAAAACAAAGTAGCTGGATGGAATTTGATCTTAAAAGGAGTAGATCTTTTTATTCTACAAATGTTACTTAAACTTTCATGCTATGTTTGTTTTCACATTCTCTTCCTCTTGTTGACTATTTGCTAGAATAACGCAATGTATTGTACAAGCATTTTCAATCTTGCCAATAGATACTAGCGAACACCTCCAACCGCCGCCGTCAGACGGGCCCTTAAAAAACTCAAGAAACCGCCCGGGACAAGGTTGCGTCCGATAATGGTACGATTTCGGCGGTTAATCTCGATACATTTCATCCGAACGCTATGTCATTCCCAAGGCAATGAAGCTCCCTCGCCCAGGGTCGAGATGGTGGGCGAATTATAAAATAACCATGAGGGAACTACGCCTCGGAAATATGCTACGAGCCAAAGGGCACCGGCCGACGGCTCCGGACCTCCCAGACCCGAAGCGCTGAAAGGATCCCTTTTTTTTAATGTTCCGTTTTTGTTTTGTTTGAAGGTTAGTTTTTTTTTTCCTCCCCTGCTCCACGCTCCGACCGGGAAGGTTGGCGTTGGGTGTACGAAATGGTCGCTAGGTTGGTGGTGAATAATGGAAAGAGAGCAAAGAAAAAGCAAACGCTGGGAATGAATCTTGCCAGTGCACCCAAAATATCGCACCATCGTCTGTCTTTGACATTTTACGAGCACTGCTACCGGCGGGTAGTGTGCGGTGGGGGGAGTGAGTGTGGGGAACCTTTTCCTATGGGGAAGAACGAAACACACAGCACCAGCACCGACACACGGGCTACGCCGCACGGCGTACGTAAGGGCAGCCAAACCCCATAAAACAAGCAATGGTAATTCCATGTAATTCCATTGTTTCGTATTTCCCGTGAAACGTTAAATTTCAACACCAACGGTGCGACAGTGTGGGATACCCCGGCTCCGCAGCTGCTTTGGGTTCGGGTTCGATCCGGGTTCAAAGACGAAACCGAAACCGAAATGGCACGGAAACGAGTTTTCCCTCCGGGCGCTGGTATTTCCCTTTTCAATGCTGCCTTTTTTTTCCTACTTTCTCAGTTGTTAAAGTGCGTCATACTCATACACCGGAATGTGTGTGAATGTGTGTGTGTATGCGTGTGTATTTGTGATCTATCAAATCTCTATGATCTAATAGCCCTTTCTGCACGCTGCCCAAACTTTTCCCTTCTTTCTCCCTCCTGGAGGGACTAAAAATTAACCTCCGAGGCAATCTGATTTAATTCAAATTAAAATGCCATCTTTACCGTCCTAATGGCTCTGCCGGTGCGAGCGATTGTGTAAGAGCAAAAGACTTCAAGGGCCGGAGAAGATCTTCGCAGAACCAGGGCTCTTCATCTCGTAAATCAACTCCACCGGCGAAGGGCTTTTCTGGCCAGATTTTGACGCTTTTGCCACACTGCTTGTGCCTCGCAAGCGTATTTGTGCGATTTGCAATCGCGTAAATAAAACGGCGTTGTCGCGTTGGCTTGGGACCTCTTTATTACGCCCATCGGCTTAACTTATCTTAATGTGAGTTTAACGTGCCCGATCAATTGCTTTTGTGCCATAAAATACGGGGCCATCTTAAAATAGTCAATCATCGGTAGCTTGTCTTTCAAAAGGCTGCTTGATGCTATAAAGATTACTCAATAAATAACGGCACATCGGATAGTAACTGTATTGTTTTCTCTGTCTTTTTCTCTTTCAGGTAAGGGCCCGTTTTGTGCACGCTTACGATAAGCAGCTGTAAAAAGAAAGTGATAAGTATTGCGATGATTATAGATCTATTATGTTCCTTGATGTTTGGTTTCTAAAGTGACGTGTACATTTGTAAATTAATAATTGAAACATAAATTTAAAAAAAAATTCAGAAAGTTATCATCTTAACTTCCCTTTCCTAAAAACAAATCATTCAACAATCCTTTGATTTGCTCTGAAGTAAACTTGACTAAACCTTCATTATCGAAAAGTTAATAGCATCAAATCACCTTACAGGGAAGCTCCGTTAGATCAAAGAAATTCCAGTGGGTGTTTGAAAGGGTCAATTTGTGTTAACCAGCGACAGCAAGGACTTCTTAGTGAAGCTAACTAGCAAACAGGATCATGATCAATGTGAACTTCCGTCTTTCTCGGGTTCCAAATGACAAATAAAAAATTCCTCTCACCCTCGAGCAGAAGAAAGCAAGCAGGAACAAGATTGATATTGGTTTGATCCAATCCAATAAACAAGACAACATTCCGTACGCGGTCCTATCAGGGAGAAATAGTGTCCCCGGTAGACTCGGTGCGTCAATGGCTGGGACTACGAAAGGATTCTATCAGATATCATCAGACGCACCCGGTTGGCATCGTCGTGTTTCGTCGATGTTTGCCACGGTGAAGGAACAATGTGCAACGGTGGATAGACACCAGCAGCTCTCCTTCGCTTTCGCTTCCTTTGCCGACCACAAGCTAATGGTTATGGCAGGGCTAGGGATACGCATGCTTATTGCTCTACGTCTGACACAGCGTTATCACGGCTGGTGTTGTTCCGGGCGTAATACTGTCCGTTCGAAACTGTTTGCGCAAAGGTTTTATTTTTCCCCCCGCAAAACAAAGACTTATCGGGCAATCAGTAAGTTCTCGGTCAACCACGGCAGACGCTGTCCATCAATCTTGTCTAACCCTTGAAAGCATACTATAGTGTCAATCATCAGCAAAACAACAATTATTCATGTTCGATGTTGAATAAGTTATTGTTTAATTTAAAAAACCATTAGTTTAAACATGAAGAAATTTGTTCACATTAACTAGTGTTTTTACTTAACAAAATTTTCACTAGTACAAGGAATCTGTCTTGGATTTAGAAATAAGAACAATTTGTTCATCAACAACCTTTCTATAACCAACAATAATTGTTTCGTGTAGTTACTGGTCAAAAATACATGTTGAATATTAAAATAATCTCTTCGTATGAACAATAAGGAAGTATTTTACAACTTGACTAATTAAACTTCAAATTTTCATTGAAGTTTATTTTCAAGATAAAAAGAATAATCCATCAAACATTGTTCCACTAAATAGTATTAAAAATGTATATTCAAAGCGAAAACCGATCGACCATTATTACGATTTTGGGTACTTAGTCCAAGTTGTAACGTTCAAGTTTTATTTGTTGTTGAACATTACTTTGTGTTCCTTGTAAGTTTCCAAGGGTTAATCGTCTTAACTAGTTTGTATGTTTCCCATTGGTTCTAGTATTTAATCTCGGTGCAATTTATCGTCGATCGGCAATCCCTTTATTATCCATCATTTACATCCCTACACTTACTCACGCCGGCTCTGCCGTGCTTCTTCTCCTAGTCCTCCCCGACTTATACACATTATCTACATTTTCCGATTTCCGTTTCAGTACGCCAAGAGAACGAACGGCTCATGCGGGAGTCCCTCGACAGGGCGAAGATGATTAAAAACTACACCGAGTACAACCGGATGATTGGAGGCGATGAAATTCCTTAACGATTTATGCTCGGCCCGAAATGCGGCGGAACGCCCGCGCTGCAAGCCTTCACCCACTCCGCTGACACCCATCCCCGCCCGTCAGCCGAGGACAGTCTCCACCAGGGAAACTCCAACGGTTCCCTGCCGGTTTGTGTTTGCTTCGTCATCGCCAGCCTGCAGCAGCATCGTCGCCAGCAAACGTACACTGCAAGTCCACTCAACGGAATGTCGGCGAACAGCTTCACCAATCTGGCAGATCCAGATGCAGGCAGTGATAGGAAAACGGCATTCTCGGTAGAGACAAGTACTCGCAGAGATTCACGGCGCTCGTCGCTGGTCACTAATCAAGCTGAGCGGTGTTCAATTTGAGAATTTTCCTGTGGTGTTTTTGGTTTCGCCCAAGATTCCCTTATACCTCCCGCCGACTGTTTGTCCTCCCCCCCACCCTATACACCCTATTTTATTAGTCCCACGTCCGACAGCGTTCACCATGCTAGCGTTCAAACACAGTTCCCGCTCACGGCCGACGCTCATCTTGTTACTTAAGTTTTGGATACACAATGTCAGATGAGTTCATGGAATGCTTTTAAAAGAACACGATAGCTTCAAAAGCGAAAGTCAAACTTGAGAAAGAGCTTCAATATTTGATCGATGGAATTTCTCTCCGGTGAATGTTTTTCTAAATTGAATTCACGGCAATCTGCTACGAAGAACAAGCGCTTTGTGAGGGTCGTTCTGCTAGAAAGCTTTTTCCCGGTATCACTACAGTCGTGCTCGACAGCTCAACAAACTCGTAGAGGCGGAGGGCACTCTCTTCAGGCTAAACTTAATGTTGCCCCGAAGTTGTCAAGTTATTTCGTTTCAAATTTGGTCCTTTTGCTCAGCCCAGCATTCTTTCTACACGATGCGTTAATTATAGAAACTCATTTATTTATTTATTTCTTTTTCCAGATATTACGTTTTATTTACGTTTATTTCATTCGTCCATATGCATTTATTTATTTTACGTTCCTTGGATAGTGTATGTCTCCCATCAAGCACAATTGAAGTCTGCTGGTCCAAATGGATTGATTTATGATTCACTGAAATTGCCTTGTTCACTTGCTATCATATTTTAGAACAAAACATGCTATTTTGTTTATTTATAAAAATTCTTAAGCCTCACTTTTTATCTATTTTCTATTAACACTTCACTTACGTTGCTCAAATAATCATAACCAGATAGAAAATGACATTTAGTAGCTAAATTACTGTAACGCTAACCTTTTTTTTATTTAACAAAAACAGTACACAATGCTGCTCAATGTTAGTTACTTTAAATTACAACTTTTATTCCTACAATTTTTAATCCAAAAATAAAAACCGGCGGCAAAGCCAAACTAATCACAACCGATAACCACAACGTAGCTAGACGTAGGCGCAAACCACAGAATAAGCAAGCAGAATGAGTTTGAATAATCCAAAGGCATAAAAAAACATGAAATACCCTGCAAACGCGATGGAGAACAATGTGAGAATTAGAAAAAGAAATACAGCCGGTATGGTAGGCAGACAAATGTTGTTGTGTTGATGATAGTAATTGTTGCTAGAAGTATAAGAAATTTTTAAGCAAAACTTTGTGGTGTGTTATATATAGTAGCTGATATGTTGAGCGTTGAGCCACTGCGCGAAAAACAAACAACCCTGAGCCGTATTGTTACTAATAATGCAAAATAAGGTTTTTCTTTAACCATCAGTTTAATATTACAAAAGAGGGTATCGCCGAGAGGCAATGCAATGAGTTACCACTCGGTTGAAAGTTTCCCATTTCGCTTTCGGTAAACGAAAAAATTTAAATGCAATATGACAAAGCTGAAAAATCGCCTGGAAAAGGGTCAAACTTACGATAAAATGTTTGTGTTGTACTGGTAAACTTGCTCGCTTATTCTCTTTCGATAAATTTTCAACATTGCCGAGCATGGCGTTCCTTTCCATACTAGTAAAACAATCTAATGGTTTTTTCGGGACGCATTTGAGCTATTATAAACCACTTTTTGAGGTTATATTTACCAGCTCCACAGTTTTTTTAATATTTCAAACAGCTGCGGGAGCATACAGTCCGGGGCAAAGATCGGGTGATCAAAGGTGACAATCATCCCAACACTTATAATCCACCCGTCGGCTCGTATAAAGGGCCGAGGCATTTCAATTGCCACCAAAATGTGGATAAATAAAACTGAAAAGTCAGCCAATTTTTCACTTCCGTCACGTAGTTCGACCACCAACATTCGCTTTACTCGATTTTTCCCAACTGTCGCACGCGGTAATGGACAAATATTTGAAACAAGCCCAACCATAATGCCCGCCCTACGCAGCACCTTCCTAACTCTACTCCAACAACTGCGGTTCCGGATGCATTTCGCTTTCATTCCCACGCGTCAGCATAGTTTCACAGCGCCGTTCCTTCCCCGTGTCCTTAGGCTGATCCGTTTCATCTCCCCATCACCCCGACGAAGAGGACGAGCTGGCCTTCCACATCGATATCGTTCACCGGCGCCAGCTGTGAACCGTCCGCTGGCTCGGGCAGCCGAGTAGACCAGAACATTATACTCACGCACAGAAAAACACGCACACACACACGTACACACCAGCAGACACACCTGCAAGCATTAAAGGTGTTGGTGTTTTAGATTGGGTTCATCGGGAAAGTTTTCACCTATTCATATTTATCCACTTTAGTTATGTTTCTTTTTTTATCTGTTCCGGAAGGGTCCGGAAGGTGGCTAGTCCTGTTCGTCGGCCAGCCAGCCAGCCCAAAACCGAAACCGGACAGCCGGGATGTCGCAGGTGTCGGGACAATTTATTCCCTACCCCTGATAGAGAGGGGGGGGGGAGGATGTGGGAGATGCGGATAAACGGTTCGCAAATGATAATGGTCGCATGGGGTAGCCCGGGTGCGCTATCAGCGCTCGGGATAAATTTCCAGCCTCCCCGATGTAAAGTTGTGTCCATCGGTACCGTGTCCTTTCGGCACCCAGGTGTCACTTGCTTTTAGTACGTAGACACACACACACAGACACACTGCAAACAGCTCATCAGGCTTAGCTATTTTTGATACTTTTTTTTTATGGGCCCGACCCTACCCTACCCATTTTTCCGGCGTTTGCACATCATCGCCCGCTTCATCAACTTTCAACAGCCGGACGCCGGAGCGATGACGATGGCGATGATGATGCCGTGCGGATGGCGCTGGACTGGCAGAAGGCATAAACTTGCAAATTGATCACGATTCCTCGAGCTCGGACCGGGCCCTGGGCCGTGCTGGGCGTGATGTAAGTGAAAATTAACTTGCCATCCCGGGGGCGGCTTTGGCGGAACGTCCCGTGAACGGAAACGATCGTAGACGTGCCTAGTTCCGGCTATCCGGAAACCGTGCTGCTGCGTGCGTCCTCCACCCCAACTACCGGGATACGCGTTCTGGTGGCTTCTTCGCTTTCTTGCACGTCTTCTTTTTTGTTCTTTCGAGCATCTTTCGGACACCGTGATTGATGATGCTGCTTATTATTGCGTTCGCAGTTCGCAATGGGTCAAGGTGAAACAGTAACAAATAGCTCCGTAGTCCGGTGCCGACTGGTTGACGGTAAAACAACTAACACTAAAGTAGAAATGTTTTCAGTAGAGTCAAATCTTAGTTTAATATGTGATTAAACTGTTTGGTTCCTCATCCTTCTATGTTTTAATCTCCTTTATTTTGGTGCATGTTGCATGTGTGCAACGCATGTTTGAAGTGAAAGACATTTCTATTTCTTGCAAAGTTGAGTAACATTGCTCATATTGCAATACTTATTTCAACGTTGCATGGGGTAGGTCTCTCTTGTTGATGAAACCAATTTTAATAACTGGTTGACTGGACAAATAATTGTAACACAAGTTTGGTTTTCTTGTTGATGAAAGCCATTAACGGTTACTACGAAACCTCGATTCTGTAGTTTAAGAATAAAAGAAAACAACTTTGAAAGGAAAGAAGAATAATTTTAAAAAATAATCAAACAATTATTTCTTAGCAATAGACAGAATGAAATTATTGCTCATTGCCGGTACACGAAATTACTAAAATATAGGATCAGATTTTATTTCATTGCAGTAAAAGATTGCTGATTGGTATCCTACAGTACCATTTAAATCCGCACTGCTACCATGTTTATCTTGTCAATTCTTCCCACTCGAGTAAAATACCTGCCCTTTAGCTAAGACTTAGCGGGTAGTGTCAGTGCTTTGTCGCAATTTTCTCGGCAAGTGTTTATGTTATTCTAAGAATAACTAATAAAGAAATAATTCTTTCTTAAGAAATTCAAATGAATTTAATTTTTTTTCTAATTGAAAGTCTCCTTTTCGGGTTTACAAAATTTAGTTTGTTTATCTATCAAAATAAATATGCATCTGATAAAATCAAAAATCTCAAGTCCGATTTTTTCTGCTAAACCCGTACAATATGGATTATTAAAAACGAGCTATATATATAATGTGGTAGCGTGATTGTATAAAACCATACCAGTGGCCTAGTTTAAATATAACAACTGAGAGCACACCCTTTTTAATGAGAAGAAACATTCTTTCAAACATGTGCAATTCTCTTAAACTGGTTAAAAGATTCATATTTGAAGCGGAATTAAAACGTTAAAGTGATTCAAGTAGCTTTATGACTTTCATAATTTAACATTTCATTTTTCGCCTCCTCAAGATCTTTCTCAAACCTTGGAAATGGTAATTACCCCTTATGGCAAGCTCGAGAAAGTTGGTCTCACTGGAAGAGAAAACGCCCAACGAACGGTCTGCGGTTTGACGTTTCGATTTGTGGCGGAAACTTTTGCGCAAAGTTCATCAACAAAAAAAAAGCTGAACGGTGTCAGGTCGGAATGTGAATGATACTTTACGCTAGTTTTCTCGCCGCCAACGGGTGAATAATGATGCTGGTGTGTGGATGAGAAGACAAAAAACAAGGCGTAAGAACGTGTATCCATCATTACTCCCGACGGGACGCTCAGTTGTCGCTGATGTCAGGGACGTCCTGGAGGACTGGAAAACTTTTCCCGGCGTGCTGCCCCCAAACGGGCTTCCCGATGTGCGTGCAGTCAGATGCCAGACCTGAAGCATAATAACGATGACTTCATTACTTGCGATCTGTCTCCTTTCGAACGAATGCCTCCTCCCGCTTGTGAAGAAGTCCTTTCATTTGTTCCGGAATGTCACCTCGGAACTGCTGGAAAGTGGAAAGGATAAATTTTCACCACCCGCAGGACCCCCATGCATGTGACTAAGTGTGCGTTAGCTCGGTGCCATAGTGATTATGTATATTTTTTGGCAACAGGAAAGCGGCGACCGTGCCCGGTACATGCTCTCGTCTCGAAGGTCAGTGGCAGGAACGGCCCAAAGCCCCCGTCGGATCATGCTCGAGCTGTGACGCCGAAAGGGAAAACCCGTTGCATATTTATGAAGCTAAATCTTTATTTTTCGGTCGACCGGGGGGAGGTCAAATAATTTATGGCCAGCCCGAATCGCTTTGCCCAAAGCTTGACAATATCTCGTGACAATATCTGCGTGTCCTATCGTGTCGTCTATCCAGTATCGACCAGAAATTGTTATCCTTTGTCCGACGCTCCAACTTCGAACTCCGTGCGAGAGACAGAGGCCGTGGACAGAGCCTAGGCCGTTGCGCTGGGTGCTAATTTGAATTGGAAATCGCCAATTATCACCCGCCGCCGCTGAGTGAACGTAGAGGAGGATCTCGCAAAGCTAGAAATGATGAGAAAAATCTGGAAAATCTTCTACACATTGGCGCACGAACCAATCCACCACCATCCCTGACCGAGGACGCAATCTGAGTCAACGCAAAAAGAAAAAACGCGAACACGGGACTGACAGGACGTACGTTTGATGCTTAGCGTAACGTCGGCATGGCGTAACATAAATCCCGCCACATGGTTATCGCATAATTTCCATAATGCTCCTCTTTTTCTCGATTATCCTTTTTCTTTCTCGTAAGTACTTAACTGCATATAATTCTCGTGTTATGTATAAATTATCGATGATTTTTATCCTTCTCTTTCTTCTATCTCGCTTTATACTTCCTGTTTCAGAGATTTGTGTTTCGTTAGGAATTATTTTTACATCAATGTGCTTTAGTCTTTCAACACCTATGTTCATCGAATTCACACACTACGAAGTTATCCGTAACACCTGTTGCCGAACGCAATCTCCTTTCTCGCACACGCAAACTTTACCATTTGTTGGAGAAAGTTTCACCCTGGAAACATTTTCCAGGAAATAAAAATGCCTCGAATTAGTCAACTTTCTCTCTATGACGCGGTAGATCTGTCCATTACTTTATTGAATCTTTTCTTGCACGTACACAGAATTCGAATCCATGTCTCTCGGAACTAAGATGTCCGTAGGAAGAAAAAATAAGAGGTAGAACGGAACTGTGCCGTCGAGCCAATTTTCTGAAATAAGAATATATGAATACCTATCTACTGTAGCACACATGTAATGATGTGTCTATGATCTTTTCACACAGCCAGAACCAATGCAGAACCGATATCTAAGAGAAACTAATCAATTCTATTTGTCCCTTCATTGTTTTACTTGAAGAGATGGTGCAAGCTAAATTAGTTCACTTTTTTTCCGTTATCATCTAACTGTTATTTCGTTTTCCGTTACTTGATCTAATTAAAAGTATACTACGTTGTTTTTCTACTAAATCCATATTGGACCTTAAACGGTTTCACTTTTAGAATTATGTTGGATTATTTAGTATTTCAGGCATGCTCAATTTTCATCGGGAGTATTAAGGACGATATGAAAAATAAAACCAGTCCATCCTTCATGGGCAGCTTCTTCCTGGGTTCCAATAAACACCATCACAAACAACCGTCTGATGGTCTGCCTGTGGACTTGTAGCATAAATATGTGGCATCATTCCCAACTGCGTGCTGCATTTGCTTTCCTAACCTCCGCAAACCTACCGCAAAAATAAAGTTCCCGGCAGTAGCCAGATCATCCGCGGAGCTATTAGCGAACATGTCCACGAAAGTGACAAAACAAACTGTCCGCGGGCAGTTCACCAAGCTCCACCACGCAGACCCGGTGTACAAAAATCAATTTCCTGTGACATGAGCTTCCGGCCAGGTGGGGCTCGCGGTTAGCAAAACGGTGCAAGCCCGATTCGGCGGAAACACCGGCGACCTCCTAGCCTCTACGGCTTTTGTTGTTTGCCGTATTGTTCATATTCTTCTTCTTCTTCTTAGACCAAAAGTGTCCTGCGGCTCTGAAAACAAAAAAAACAATCCAACTGTCAAGACGGTAAGCGACTTTGGGAAGGCGCAGGAGTACTCCCGAGCGAATGTAGGAAAGCGAACAAAACAAACAAAGCCTAATAAAGCTTCTTTCTTGGCCTTAAACTAGCAAACTTGGCGAGGGAGTGTTGCGGGCTGGGCAGCAGTGCAGGATGAAATCAAAAGTTGTACAAAATAATACACGAGTTCAATTGAAACGGTTTCACTTGCTTTCCTTGCCTTCTTTCCCTTACGCCTTCGTGTCGCCAGGTTTCCAACAGTTGCGTAATTTCTGGAAGCACAGAAGTAGTGGAAGAGCTCTGAGTTAGCTGATACCAGCGACGCATTTGTACGGTACAGATTTTATTAGTATGGATTTCAATTGAACAACATCTTCCAACGCGCACAGTTTATTTGTAGCACCCGCTAATAGGTTAGAACCAGGGAATGTCGAAGCATGGGGAAGGAAAAATGGGGCACTAGAAAAAGACATTACCGTGGCCGAGCGTTTGAACCTTCTCTGTCGTATGGGTAATTAGTAGAAATAAAGTTTGACATTCAGCTCCACACACGGACAGCAGATAGTAAGACACTTTATGTAACTTCGAGGCAGAACACAGCATAAAAGCATGTAACAAACGCTCAATAACAAAAACTACAAACTAAAGCATACAACTAAAAGCAGAAAAATATTTTTTTTTACATACGCGAGCATAATACCATTTAACCTAACGATAAGAAAAGTCGAAGTAACTAAGAAAACCCTTTTGTAACGAATTGATAAAATAAAAAAAGCAAACATACTTAAAATCAAATCAACGCAACTAACACTTCAAAACAGACACACGTTTACACTGACACACAATCAGACATACCAATCAACTGGGGCGTTTGAACCCGACTGAAAGAGAATACCGGTACCCTTACTGAAACTAGTTGAAACGAGCTCAAATGTAAGTTAAAATTGTAATAGGAAATTGAAAGAAAGAAAAGTGCATAACGTCGTAGGACTGCGCACTCGTCGGAGTGTAGCGAAGAGGGAGAGTAAAATATCGCTATAGAAAAACCACGTGTGACAAACCTAATCCAATAGCGAGTGGTTACGAGAACCAGATCATATGATTTCCGCACTCAGCTGTAGGGCTCAAAAAGTTTGATTCAAACCATACCTTTGAAAGAATCAAAACAAGGCGGTAGGACGCACAGTGGCGATGGGCAAGAAAACGGAACATTTCTTAGTTGCATTACTGTACTCACTTACATCAAACAATTATGAACGTGTAAGAATTTGTCTTACTAAACACTAAAAACAGCTCCATCAAAACAAACATACTAACACGAAGAGCTAACACGGACAGAGACGAATAGAAAATTGGTAAAAATAATCACCCACAATAAACTAAACCGAAAGCAAAACAAATAAAAGAGACAAAAAACGCCGGAAAAACTGATAAGCTAAACGATGCTATGGATTAGTGCACAGTACTGTAAAAATAATGTAGGACTCGTTAATGGATATGTAATTCGTGGCAGTGGACATTTAACCCGGTTTGCAACAGTGAATGTATGCGAATGAAGCTAAACGTAAAAATAAACAAATTGTTAGTTAAGAAAACTAGACACAAACTCACACTAAATGTCAAAAGTTGCGTAGTTAATCTGGGAGAAAAGGAGAGAAAATAGAAACGAAAGTGAGATGTTAAAAAAAAACAGTTGAATAATGAGTATTAACTAAACAAACAAACAAACAGACAAACAAGCAAACAAACAAAAATCTAGCGATCAAACGAACAGGGAAAACACACACTACTGAGAAACTTCCAACGGTCAATCAACACGAGGGGTGTATGGTGGCGCCATAGAAACGGACCCTTGCCTCGAAGCCGTAATTATTGTCAAGTGTGTTTTATCATTTTCCGTAACTCCAGCATTTGTATTCTGTACGGGCACAAGACGCGCAGGGCATACAGAAAGCTGAAACAATCGAGTGCAATGCAATCTCACAATTTCAAGAACGATATCAAAAATCGAACGCGCAAAATCAAACATATTAGGAGTTAGGAACGTCCTAAGGAATACACGAATTTATGCTGTCAATAGTTTCGAAAGCCGCTCACACTACAACACAAACTCTGTACACTACTGTGACTTAAAAGAAAAACAATCAACTAAACCAAACTATGAAACATGTTCAATATAACATCAGCAAAATAAGATTAGCAAACAATATATAGAGGAAAAGAGGCTACGAAGAGTTACAACAGCAATATTTGGTGCACATCGGGCGCGAAGTGGACTTTTAACTTTCGAAAATAAAACATACAGATTGCAAAACACTACGACAAAATTCTTTTTGTCACTCTTACACAAAGCCAATAGTGAATATTTCAGAATAATAAAATCGGAACTCGATCAGCAGCGTCACATTCAGATTGTGCCAAAAGAGGAACGGTGGAAACGGACAGCAAAGAAGTGTTTAAATTGAATCAATTTTCTAGCGGAATACGCCGAACATGCCGAGGCAGCAAATTTCGCTGAATGAAGCTATTATGACGCGTAATAATCGAGTTTTTAGAACCGTTTTATTCTAAAAATTTTCAGGTAATATTTTGTATGAACACAGAAAGTATAAAAACACGGTCAGTGACATTTCTGAACTCAATTCAATAGGAGAAAGGTAAAGCAGTGAAAATGGTTAGCGAGGAAACCGGTTCGGAAGCGTTAGGCTATTACGCAAATTGGTTCAAATATTCAAATAGAACTTAATGTACCACGCTGAAACATAAGTCGACAAGCTCAATCTAGGCACCTTGAATGCTCAATAAACAAAACCCAAAGAGAACTCAACAATGAAACAATAAAAATGCATAGCAAAACATGACGGATACCTGTTCCGTCGCACAATCTAAATGGTCGCGAGGGAACCAAAAAGCAAAACAAAGGAAGCCAATTGCATACACTAGAATCTGGGTTTTAGTCTGCTCTCCGTTTTCTAGATCTAGTAATTAACAGAACACAATCTTCAAATCACATCTTTGTAGCAAAATGGAACGAATCTACCGACGAGAATCTTGCCGAACAGCGCATTTTATGAAACTACCAACCAGAAGACAGGGGATAGGATAGTGTATGCTTCCCGAAGGGAGACGCGAAGAATAATTGAACAAGGATGTAAGAGGAACTTTGAAAATAAAACTTAAAAAGTTGTCTTATCCTTACCAGGCGTTGGTAGCAACCTTAGAAAAGAATGCAGAATAATACTGAGACGGGAAAGTGCTGTTTGATTTGCCGAAGCAGAGAACAATTAGTCACTCGATAGCAGATCCGCAAAAGCTGCAGAATCGAAATAAATTAAGGCACCCGTTTTGTAGTATCTTTCGGGTGTGTGTTGAGTAGCACCGTAAACGAATAGAAGCATCCTCTTAGCCTCGAGAATACGGAGCAAACTAAGTCAGCTAAAACCTTGAATGAACACAAAAAGAAATGCGAACGATGTAAAATTTCATTGTAATGTTTTGTATAAAATTATTAAGAAAAACAATGAGACAGATGTTTTTATGGTTAAATATATAGTATTCCAAAAATTGTTATTCAGCTTCCAACATTATAATTAGTGTTTTAATTCCTTGCTTGAGTTACACGACAACCATGGTTTCAGATTAAATAATACAAAAATGAGGTAAGCCACCGAAAATGATACAACATCTCATTATAACATTTTACAAAGAGATTCTTTTAGTTTGCAATGTGCATGGAACATGGAAAGATTGCTGGATTCTTTCAAATCATTTGTATTTATTTTTTAAAAGTTCTAAGAAATCTGTTTGTGATCTAAAACCCGAAATGGATTTGGGAAATTTCATAATAAATCTTTATTGAAATATTTTTCGAAGGTGAAGAGAATATGGTAAACACTTTATTTAATGTAACGTCTTATTAAATGATGTATTGAACAAAGTATGTATTGAATTAAATATTTGGTTCGTTGCAGCGCCATACAAAATGCTTTCGAAATGTCGTATAGCAAGTGGGTACCTATAAGTGATGAGAATAACAACTCTTTCTAGAGATTTGAATCAGAGTGAATAATCATAACGATGATTCGAATATTTAAGTCACTCTTTTGTGATTTAAAACGTGTAAAATGGTTTATTAACCTTCGAGGTGATTGGAAACCTTAGCTGGGATTCGAATCCCAAAAGAATGAACGAGTGGGTAAAAGAGTCACTAGTCGCCATAGAGATTCGAATCCCAAGTTGTGATTCGAATCCCAAGTTGTGTTTCGAATCCCAAGTTGTGATTCGAATCCCAGTTTGGGAATCACTATATGGGATTCGAAACTCAAAAGAATGAACGAGTTGGTAAAAGAGTCGCTAGTCGCCCATGTAGTGATCCCAAACTGGGATTCAAATCACAACTTGGGATTCGAATCACAACTTGGGATTCGAATCACAACTTGGGATTCGATTCTCTATGGCGACTAGCGACTCTTTTACCAACTCGTTCATTCTTTTGGGATTCGAATCCCAGTTAAGGATTCAAATCAAAGTGAGTCACAAAAACTGTCTGTTAGGATTTAAATAGTTCATTCAATATTTAGATTCGAATCACTCACTCATTCTCACTCAGAGCGCACATCACTAGTACCTATGCGAATTGCTCTTATTCAGTTGATTAAGGTCAGCACGGAGCTTTTGCACTTATTAATAGTATCTAGACGCCAAAATCGGCATATTATAATATATTACATATTACATATTACAATATATTGTACTTATTTCCACCACTGTCCATGCGCTGCAAGTTGTTCTATATACCTTGTTTATTGTGACGATGGTTGTAACCTCAAAAACCTGAGGACGAATTGATAATATATGTGATTAATATCGTTCGTACTGTGTAAGTCGTTCACAAACAGATCACTTAATGCAAATAAATGTTTTAAATTTGTAGTATTCCGCTATTTATCAAACATTTTGCACTGCGATATCGTTACGAAAACCCTCAACGACTTGTATGCAAGATGGAGCTCATCTTCCGCGCGCATTTAAACCACTCACCGCTTCTGCAGCTCACCACCACCAGTGCAATGCAGGAACGCGTACGTTTACAGCTATTTTGCGCTATTTCATTGCAATACACTGTGTGTACGGACGCGTCGTGTCATACACCGGGCAACATGTGTTCGTTAATCGTTTGGTGGTGTGGAAATACACGTTACCGCTCGTATCTTCACCGTGGACGAAGCGAGACGGGACTATGTCCAACAGCCGCTGCACCGCGCGGTGTTCAAGCGAGACAACATGTTCCCATCGGAACGGTAACAGTCGTAGTAGTGCCAGAAGCATTCGTTCATGAAATACTACTATTCGAGAAGCAGATGAAGCAGCAGCAGCAGTGAAGGTACAAGTTTAGGTGATCGAAAAAATTAATCAAACGTTTTCAGTCACACAAGCGACGAACAACACACGCGAGTTGAAGGCGTGCAGAGAAGACGCGTCAAATAAAAGTGATTCGTTGGAAGTGTTTCTTGAAAACAGAGAGGTGCGTTTTGCCAAAGGTGACTCGAACTTCGTAGCAGGTGAATAGTTGGTACAACAAACGGTCTTTTTCTCCCGTGTGTCCCCATCCAGTGCAACCGGTCAAAATTCGTTGGACGGAAGTGTAAGTACACGTAGGTACGGCAGCAATCGTGCGTGCGTGCGTACGTTCGTTCGTACAACCGTGTGCATGGTGGCCAAGGAAAACACGTTCACGACAGAGTGCGTTCGCGAACCAACCACCACCAATCGCTAATCATCAGATAGGGCACGAAAAAAGGCAACCATATCCCAGCGCAAAGTTGTCCGAAATAGGCAACACAGTAGACGCTGCGTAACCTAGAGCCCACCACACGCAGCCTGTTTTGATTTATTTTCCTCCATTTCGAGCCCCCGGGCTGCAATCGGTGCGGTGTTCATCTCTTCCGCGCGGGGTGCAATCGATGCACACGGGGATGCAAGGGTTCGGTGTTTTTTTTTTCATTTTTCAATTTTTTTTATCGCGTTCTCGTTTGCTAAAAAGGTGCCCCTCTACTACGAGTGCATTTCCGATAACCGACCATCATTGGGACGCGTTTTTTTTTTCCTCCGCACGCATAAAGCAGATCCCCATAACATAACACACACAGACACATACAAGCAGCCACACCATCCGTTTCCATGCTATTTGCCGATCGAAGCGGAGGAGATGGTAACAAAATAAAACTCAAGTGCGAGACTATCCTAACCCCAAAAAGGAATCCTATCGCCTACGGGCCGGAAGGTAAGGGCGCAAGTGGAGAGTGGGTGTGTGTGATCTTCGCGGTGTGGGTAGGGGGTGGCAACTGTATCGGCGGGATCGCTCTAGTTGGCGTTGATGAGCCGTTTTGTTTTTTTTTAAGGTCCTCGCGAGGTGATAGGTAACAAAACCGATTTTTACGAGATGTTTTTCTGCCACAATTGCACGGAAAATGACATTAATTGTAATAATAATCGAGACAATTTTTAGAAAATAGTTCTTTTTTTTTCTTCCCATTAGCACGAAAAATCCGACACGCGACTGGTCCGTCCCTCAGAGCCGCGGGTAGCCTGCTGTAGATGTGTGTGACACGTTACATGGTCTCGTGTGCGTGCGTGTATGCCATGCTCCAAGGTGTGTTGTAGAGAGACAGACGTATATGTCACTCCCGTCTGCGCCTCTTCTTGCAGCATAGTGCTGACCAGCCGACGAGAGCGAGAAGGCGCCAAAAGCAGACCAACTGCAGAGTGCGAGAGTGCATAGTGTAGTGACGGCGGAATACCGATAAGATTTTCTAGCGAAAGCGCTTAACATCATTAACGGCAAGCAGAAAAACAATCTCAGTGCATCCAGAAACAATCGCACCCAGTCTGGTCGGGTGGTGCAAGGAAAACAACAAACATCGGAATCGTTTTCCAAGCGGGAACGTGGTCGCGAGTCCGACGCAAGACTTTAGAAGCGAAGAGAGGTGTCCTGTGCGAATCGCGGGTTTCTTACCGGTCGGTGTTTGAACGCGGAAGTGTGTTCTGTTCGACGGAAAAAGGGTGTTTTTTGTTTCTACAAACGTACAACCAACACTTCACAAACAATGGAGAAACGCATCCTGTTGGAAAAACGAGGCCGCTCGGATGATCAGGTAAGATTGTAGTTTTTTTCTCTTTAGTGCACCTTTGTTTACGAATTGGCCTACTGAAGATGGCTCCTAACCTTTACCTAACCTTCCGTTCGGTTTGCAAAATCTACTGTAGCATTTCCTTCCACCAGTTGTTTTCTGTAGGTGATGTTTGTTCAATTTTGAAGTACATTTCCCTCGTGGAACTCAACCTTTATCTATAAAGGTCATTGCAAAACATGAAACATGATGGTTCGTTTGTTTATGAACTGTTTCATCCTACTGTGAAGGTCGTTTTGGGTATTGCATGTTCGTTGGATATATTCCATCCGATGTTTCGTGAGTCAAAGCGACCACATTAAAATGGTATCGAAACCCGATCGCAATATGTTTAGCAGTCTACTTTGATCCGTTCCCGGTGGCATGCAACAAGATTGTTATCATCTTTTCAAGGAATGCTGATTTCCTAGCCGTGCGCATCCGTGTCCACATTTTACTACAAACAAAGCCGTAGTATCTTCGCATGATCTAAAAGAAAGATAGCTTTTAGTAAATATCGATATGATTTTCGCTTTCCGGCTTCCGCCATATTGCTTCAACGAGGTGGTTATTAGAAAGAATAAAAAAAAACTGTGCCCCTTATATCCTTGCACCTCCGAAGAACAACTCTCTCCCACTATATCTTTTTCTCTCTCGCGTGCTCTTTCGGTGTAAGCGTTGATATAATTTTTCCGGTTTCCAACCGTGTGCTGCATAATTTCGAATGCCGTAACAGAGGAAGCTGCGTTTGATGAATGGTTTGCCGTGAAAACTTCATTCTGATCGTGAAAGCGTCATTTTGTACCATTTTCACGCTATTACGACGTTTCGTAATAGTAACTCTTTGATCGACGGGCGACCACCAAACGAGTAGTTTTTTTTGCCATCAATTGTATGCATGCAAACTCATACTATTGGAAGGGTACCGCGCGCCTTTTCTGTGAGCAGTTTGTGGAAGGAAATGTCAAGGGAAAGCGCGGGAGCCAGTGTAGTTGTTTTGTTCGTGTGTATGCTCAAGAAGCACAGTCTTCGAAGCAACATAAACGCTCGCGTACACACACGCATACGCCCAACACGGCGGTTTACCTCTACTGGCGTACGTGATAACGATTCGCTCATATGGTGTGTTTTCATGTGCTCTGTTGATCATTGTTTGATTCAATTTTTCAACCGCAGGAGGCACTGAAATTGAAGAGATTCAAGATTCCATCAATTAAAATAAGCAATATCATGCAAGGCGTTTGATCGAAAACGAAAATTATTGGGCAAAGAAAATTCTACGCACTTTCCGAAAGCAAACGCGCTCTCGGACGTACCGTTCCAAACACACGCACACACCGACTGTTGACTCATCAATAGCACACAAGTTTCGATTCATACACAAACTCATCCTCACCATCGACACCAATACCGTCGACGCACACAACGATCCAACAGCGAGAGTGTATGTGTGCGAGCACGCGTGTGTGTGTGTGTGAGCGCGCTTGTGTGTGTTGGTGAGAGTATCTTTTGTGGTCCTCTTAGGGCAGGGGCAACACGGCAGAGGGTCGGAGAGAAGGGTTTTGTAAAATTTTCAACCATGCCGCCATCTTTGATTTTCACCTCGTTACGGGGGTCTTCGGTCGGTGGCGTTTTGCACTGTCATTTTTGCATCACTAAACCAGACGGACTCGCACCAGGATAGTAGCACCTCCATTGCATTCGGGCGAAGAACCGTTTGTCGATCCTCTAGACCTCACGGAAAAGCCACACAGCCGGAAATGCACTGGCGTTTGGGACATTTTCACCTGCATAATTGTTCGGGGACCTACAGCCTGCTCATGTGAACGCCTGGTTGCGACTGGCGTGTACTTTGCGCACACATTCATTCGTCCCTCTCAGTCGTGAGTGGTATGATTTCATATTTATAAAAAAAAAACATTTATCGATGTGTGCGTACAAGTGAGTAGCTCACATATACTCGGCGAGTTTTCTATGGATGAAGGATTGCTTGCTTTTCTCAAAGCTAGATGTGTTTTCTATTGCACTTTGTTTGATTAGTTTATCAAAATTCAGATTTGATTGATAAACAATTGAAATCCTTAGCCCTTGTTTTTCATTTGCTGCAACTCTTTATGCTGTACTTAGTTTATATCTTTATTAATTCGTCTTTAAACTCGCGGTCCTCATTTTACTTCGTTATTGTTACGAATTTGTCACTTTCGTAATGGAAAAAAAACTGGAAGTTTACTATAGATATTATAAAGTTTATTAACTGGAGCTCTCTGAACTTTATTGGAAACGGAAGTTAAACAACTAACATTTATAATTTTAATCCGTTGGAACGGAACTTGAACATTAATCCGAGTTAACGGACTTGTTGAAAATCGATCATTGCAATAGTAACTAACACAAACGGCCGTCGCACCTACACCTACAAAAATACTACCACACGTTTGTAAATCTGTGTGCGTGCGAGTTTCAGTACCGGTCAGCACGAAGGTGTATAGGTTTGTTTTTTCAACAACAAATCACTCACACTTAGCCGTGTCAGTTGGCGCACATGATTTTCAATGTCGTGCTCATAATTGTTGGCAGGCGGTTACGGTTTATGCATGCAAATGGAAATATGTAATTTTAGATCTTTTTTTGCTTGAAACTACCTTCGTTTTTATGAAGAAGTTGAAGTAGAACGGTAATTACTAAAATTTAAAAAATGTTTGGTTTGCATCAGCCTAGTAAGATCGTTTCAGCTTTTCATTCATGTTTTGGAACAAAGCATAAAATCGAATAAGAAATATCCATCATGTTTTGTGATCGAGCATATGATCTCTTCTTTGTACATTATGATAATTCAAACTAAAAGTTGTTTAAAAAATGTAGTACAGTTGATTTACAAACCTTTCTTTAACGAATTTTCGTTTTAACTACTTTCCAAACTGATGCTAAAATGTTTCTTTTTCTAAATTGTGTTCCTTTCCAGATCACAGAGCTCATCCTTGACAACTGTCGGAGTACATACATCGAAGGATTGACGGACAGTTTAACCGCACTGGAAACACTCAGCCTTATCAACGTTGGGCTGGTATCGCTGAAAAATTTCCCTAAGCTATCGAACCTCCGTAAGCTCGAACTATCGGACAACAGAATATCCAATGGCCTGACCAACCTGACAGGCAGTCCGAAGCTGACGCATCTGAATTTGTCCGGAAATCGCATCAAAGATTTCGATGAACTGCAGCCATTGAAGCATCTGCAGAATCTTGAAGTGCTCGACTTGTTCAACAATCAGGTCACACTGATCGAGAACTATCGTGACAAAATTTTCCAACTGATACCATCACTGGCATATCTGGATGGGTAAGCATGGTTGCATTATCAATAAATAGTTCTATTCGTTGTGTATTGTTTAACTAATTTCGTATCATTCGTTACAGGTTTGATAAAGATTTCGCAGAAGCACCTTCCGATGACGATGAATGTGTTGGTAGGTATCAAACGTTGCTTTTCCTCATTGCCCCGGATAGGTTCGCAATTTCCTACGCTCTCTAACGTATCGAACAAGTTAAAATATTTGTAAATATGTGACCACCAGTCATACGATCTGTTTAACGTTTTAAAAGAACAATGAAGTACCTTATGCTCGTTGCAAATGAGTTTGTTTTAAGCTGTTCCTACACATTACCACCGCTTTCCCCTTGTCGGTATCTTCCATTGCAAGCAAGCCTCAAAACGGCACACACCATATTAGAAATAAACCTGGATGTTGTAAAGAACGAACTGCCACGAACCCACCCTGTTTGCAGATGATCGCAACCCGCACCATCATCCCTCACAGTTCTCCATCAATGGTATCGAAATTGATCTCGACGAACTGGAACAATTCGAGTCACGTGTGCGACAGAAACGATCGCAAGAGGCTGCCCTGCTGGCGGCAGGGGGTGGTAATGGAACCACCGATACTGATGCCAACCTTGGCCAGCGCGAGCTTACCGAAGAGGAACCGATGCTTGCCTCTGCATCCGTTGGTGGTCAACAACGGGCCGGCGATAACGATGATCTCGATCAGTTGTACGAGGAGATTCAACGCAAACAGGCGGCTGAAAATTCGCTCCTTGACCAGCAGAGGCAGCAGCTGCAACAGGACGAAAGAAGCACGGTTTCTTTTCTGTCACTTCTTCTTTCATTTGCATCCCTCTTGGCTCTCATTAATCAGCTATATTATCGGCAAGAGCAGCCGCTTCTAGAGGAAGGGATATTGCTAGAGGAGGCAAATAGTATGGAAGACAGTGAAGGTCCCGAAGAGGGAGGAGAGGATCCTCAAGAACATCCGATAATGAACATTGAAAGTGATAACAGCCTTGCTGATCAATAATAATCCTGTGTTTCAGAAGTAGGTTCCGTGATTGATAATTTTCCAGGTGTGCGTGTGTGTTTGTTTGCTTGTTCATCAACAATAGTGAGGGCAGAGAATATATCGAACCATTGTCGCCAGGCACCTATTTTAAACTATTGATGTACTATTTAAAATATTTTCTGCTTCCTTTCCCACTTTCGCGCTATACGGACTCAGGCACGGAGGAGGAGGAAGATTCGTGCGAGGAATCGGATGACGTCTCACTGGCGTATCTGTACAATGAGAACCTCGAGGAAGATCAGGAGGACTGGAAGAGCGTGGAGAGTGATTACAACAACGACGTAGACGACGAGTTTGACACGGAGGATGAGGAAGACGATGGCGAAGAGGATGGCGGTGGTGCCGGTGCGAACGATGGTGAGGACGGACCGGATAGTGACGGTAGCGGCTTGGAAGAGGATGATGAAGACGAGGACGGCGAAGATGGAGAGGACGGCGATGAGGCGGCCGAGGCAGCAGATGCCCCGGCGGAAGCGGAGGCAGGAACAACCGCCGCCACAGCTGCAGCAGCAACAACAACAACAACCACCACAACAGAGACGGAAGCTGCAGCCAGTGCCGCCGCCGCTGACGAGGAAGACTCCGAAGCGAAAGGTATGAAAGCTAGTGCATGAAAGCAAATGTAGGATATTAATGGTGTCCATCTATGTTTTTTCAGCTACTGAATCGGAAACCAGAGGAAAGAAGAGAAAGTTCGAAGGCACTGATAGCGATGGTTAAACAGCCACGCATCGTAGAGGACAAGACGACGAGAGGTACAAAGGAGGGAGACACGGCCACAAAACCAACACATACGGGACAGGCAGACGGGGGCTTCGCCTGCCCTCACACAGAAAGAGAGAGAAAGGGAGAGAGGAGGAGAGGTATTCATTAAGATGATTTCCTGGCAACCACCCCAAAACAAAATCGTTTGCAAAATTAGAACCAAACCCTCATGCAGTACATTCTTTACCAACAACAGGACAGTGTAATCATCTTTGAAAAAAACCCATCAAACAAACAAATCTGATACAACATCCATACAAACAATACATTTAAATGGTTCTTTGCGGAGCAAAAGAATACTATTCCGTTTTGAACCGACTAGCTTGGAGGAGAAGAGTAAGGAAGGAAAGAAATACAAAACTTTAAACATACAGTAGGACATAGAAACGTTGCGACAATTCACCAGTTTGCTGATACCGACGAGAGAGAGTGAAAAACCGGAAAAGCGGAGCGGAACTACTCTATCCTCGAATTTGTGAATATTTTGTAATCGCATGTAAGGAGACTGGGAAGAGGCGGGAGGGGTGAGTGAATGGTCATTTAATCATTCGCACATGCGTGAGGAACACAAATGATTGAATATTTGGGGTGGGAGGGGGAGCCGCAAAGGAACTACTGGATTATTCGTTAAATACCCTTATGTTGTAGTGTTATTTCCGTTTATGTAAGACACATCATATGAGAAGAAAGTTTTGTCCATTCTTTTGGTTTTATTGTTTTCTTCAATCTCTTGTCTATGTTTGTACCTTAGTTCCACGTTTTGGTCCTTTAATTTTATTTGTTTTTTTTTATTCGTCCAGGATACCAATTTGAACAGCTTAAACACACACATTAAACCCATGCGAGCAAAATGCACTTGTTGAATATTTAGAACGGGACAAAAAATAAAAGAAACGCATTAATTTAAACCTACAGCACCCGATAAAAATCCCAATGAAATGTTACTGTTAATGTTTCGAAGCAATGATTTTTATTATTATTATTATTTTGCTAAGTGTGACCAACTTATTTGTTGAAGATTTTAATTTTAAATCTTTCCTTGTAAGCATACGATCATTTACTCAGGCAATGGTTTTCGTTAGTATTCAAGTCAGTAAGCAAAGCCTGCTAGATCATTCATATACCAGGTTGAAAGTCAACATGATTCTTTCTCTCGTGTAGTGGCAGCAGGAGGAAATGGGCGTGCAGGCAATGAAGAGATTAAGATGTGCGACGTGTTGAAGTCATTTTTATCCCAGATTGATCCGTACGACAAACAGCGGGCGCCTTTTTTCATTTTCCTACCGACGGTGGAAATGCTGTACAGTAGCTTCCGTGTGGCAGCCGGCTAATAGGTATTGAGAATTGCAGGATATTTTGCCCGAAGGGTTGGGTGGGTGCCGGTGTGAAACATCTATATCGTATTAATTTTTTATAAAAGAATTAATCTATAAATCATTTTGTTCTTAAATACAACTTAGTTATAGGATTTTAAGCCAGATCAAAACATCAAAGAATCAAAGCAAAGGATATAGGATTAGTGTGGTATAACATGTGGAAATGTTTGGAGAATTTCCTAAAACAATCTATTTTCTCTTTCTATGTGGAAAAACGAGTTCGATCTAATGCTACTCATTGCTTTTCTCGCAAACATACGTTTGTCTTCTTTGCATACGATTGATAACGTGGATGTTTGACTGATATCATTTTCGTCTTTCCGTTCAACTGTTAACGTTACTCGTTTTGCCTTAAAATGCCAAACATTAATTCCAAATGTGTTTTGGTGTCTGTACGCTATGAAGCAACGTTTTCCGTTACTGAAAGCATGTATTCCTGTTGCATTTGTTGAGGAAATCATTTTGAACAACATTTTTAAAAAACCCGAAACACACTTTCAGGCCCAACTGAGTCAGTTGGCTGAAGGCCGAACCATCGAAGTTTGCTTCGGAGGTACAATCAAAAGTTGAAATATTTGGTAAGAGTTGGTATTTTGATGCAATTTTAAGCTTGTTTCTGTCGAGGGACGAAACCAAACGTGCCCTTTATGCAATCACATGGCAATATATGTTGACGGTGACGTGCAACATATGAACGAACAACAATTGTAAGCACATGCAAACAAAGGAAATGAATCGACAGGTCCTGTGAAGGAAACAAAATAAAGTAATCAGAATATGAGGGTGGATGCGAGGGGGAAAACTTTCAAGTATTCCGGGTTTGATAAGTGTGAAAAACCACGGAAGGAGTGCGCAAACATGGAACAAAATTTACAATTACTAAGTATATTTGTTTAAATAAATCATCAGAAAACAAAACAGAAATTTTCTATCATAACGATGTGTGTTTTACTTCGGAATAATCTAAAACGTGACCGTAGAGTTGAAAGAAAACATGTGCTGGATCAGGATTAAAAGTATTAACAATGAGATAACAGGATAAACATGAAGATTAAGCAACGACCTTCACAGGAACAACACCGGCGGGACTGCGAATCGATTATTGCCAATTCATTTATTCATTCATTTTTTAATGGTCAACTCGTAGTCAGAGGTGTGATTTAATTGAATTGCTCGGTTAACCACATTAGGAAGCCCGGAAAAATCTTACATTGACAAAATTAAATTTTAAACAGACCGTTCTTTTCAGGAACAACTTTGGGTTCAACCGATTTTAGTTCGAAAACGAAAAATCTGTAGTAACCTTGGTTATATTACAATGGCTTTTGACAGCGATTCTAAAGCCTGGCACACACTATGCACACCTGCGCGATGCTGGTTGGAATTGGTAATACCAAAACAATCATGGGTAAAATCCCAAATGAAGCCCCCCCACCAAAATCGCTGTCGTGGCTACACCATTTGTGAGCAGATGTACCTTAAAGGTATGCAATTGGTGAAACAAATGCCGTTGTGTGAACCGTTTGAATTGAAATCTCGTTAAATTAAAGATGATTATTATACTGGAAAGGATGTACAACATAATATCCCTCATGCATAACTTGCATGAGTGTATGAAAATTCGGCTACGCCATCAACCTAGGGATGCGGTATGAAGGGGGCCCACGG
The DNA here is from genome assembly GCF_943734705.1 of Anopheles coustani. Lineage (NCBI taxonomy): Eukaryota > Metazoa > Arthropoda > Insecta > Diptera > Culicidae > Anopheles > Anopheles coustani. The sequence goes on along the minus strand of NC_071289.1, from coordinate 71,485,276 downwards.
GCCCCCCTTATTTCACAAATTTATAACAAACTCCCTTTTTCGGTAGACCTAGCGCAGTCCGCTCGCTACGCTCGCTGCGGGCGCGCCGCCGTTTCATACTCATTTTTTCACTCCGACTCATTGGTTTATGATGTCCATCTTGCTCAGTTTAACCGATTAGTTCAAATCATTACAGCTTGTAACGGAACATCAACGGTTCAAATATTCAAACTGAATTGATGTGCCACCTATTGCATAACTTTCAGGCGAAAACGTGGAAAAAATGATGACGATGCGGCGCCGGGGGGGCTTCATTTGGGATTTTACCCAATCATGTAATTGTTAAAAAAAAAAAATTAATTCAATTCTGCAACATTGAATTCATTGAACCACAAAATACATTATGGTAGGTCGCTTGCTACCAACCATATCATTCCACTCAAAAAGGGGAAACAATTAGTAATTTGCATTTTTAACGAACACTCTTATCTACTGGAACTAAATTAATCGTAAATTCTACCTTTTCAAACCGTCAAAATTTGTACATTTTTAGACTTGACAAAACCAAGATATAGAGACGTGAAAAGCAGAGATGACTCAACCTTGCGAATGACACTGAAATGACAGCCAATTGCGCTGTGTGTAGCTGCGGTTTCAGCGATGGGAATTAAGCTCCGCGAAGTCACCGCGAGACCGCGTCGTTCAGTTTCGTGCTATCCGTCAGTGGCGTTCCATCGTGTAAGCTTGCCGTACTAGTCGCTTTTTTGTGTTGTGTGTTTTTGATTTGTTCAGAAAGATTTTCCCATTGCCAACAGAATTCGTTCACAGCTTGTGCGTGTGGTTGTTTTCTTTTCTTTTTTCGTTCCACCCTAAGCCATATATCTCGTACATGTTGCTGCCCTTCCGTTACAACAATCGATTCGATTAGTGCGTTTTCTGTTTACTTTGCATAGGGCTCTCGGGTTTTACCACTTCTTCTCCGTTCAATCCTCCCCGCTGTGCTGACAAAGTGCGTATGCGATCGAGGGGTGTGCGGGTGGTGTCTACGATTACCGTGATAATAATTATTATTAGCCTTCCGTTTGCTCCACTTTTGGCACATTTCGGTGCACCGTTCTTCAAACACCCAGACGAGGCAGGAATTGTAAAAAAAATTGTCTGGTCGCAACCACATTCCTTTGCGTAGAAAAATGCTACACGCAGCGAAAAACGGGTCAACCTGGCAAAAGTGAACCCTTGTGTGGTCGTCATACGGGGTTGCGATTCGATGCAATTTCCTTCTTCGATACAGTTTCCCTCCATCATCGCAGAAACAGAAGTGCACAAGTGGACCAGCAGGATGAATGAACTAAGAAAAACGCGGGTTCCATTGTAGTGCACAACACTACGAATCCCGTTTTGTGTGTGTGTGTAGGTGGCGCGGTACCGCGCACGAGATGGAAAAGCGTGTCTAAGAAAAATAGCAAAACAAAAATAAACAGCTGCATCTGGAATTCTACGAACTTGACAACGAGGGGAAGGGAAAACTTATTCAACATCGTTCGTATGTGCGTGCGTGGCTGCATCCCGTTGAAAATGGCAACAAGTTAAGCCAATTCATTCGGAAAAGCGTGAAAGTGCGTTTGTGATTCTGTTTTTCCTACCGTGCGAGTGCCACTGTGATGAAACATTCTGATTGCTTTGATCGGAAAAAAAACCTTTAACAAAAAATGAAATTCATTAATAATATCATAATCGAGCAATCTCAGTGTGCCTTTGATTCCTTTTTTCGCCCTTCGAACGTGATTATCCACTAAAACTTGATTTTGTGGAAGGGTGAGAAAGGATACCTGGGAGGAGCAATAGGAGGATAATTAAAGAAGTGGTCTCGTTTGTGGATATTCATGTTTTGATAATTTATTTTCTTTATTTAAATCAAAGCTTACCGAACGACATCCGGTAACCGGAAGAGGAAGCGGGTGTGTGTATGTGTCTCGTGTGTGAATGTGTGTGAAAGGCGCAGTTGAACCTCGTTAGCGGAAGCCGAATCGCAGCTATCTCGAAAAGGACAACACAGTGCACCGTACCCATAAAACGAACATCATTCGAAACAGCCTCCAACCCGCCAACAGCAATATCTCCACCGTCGCCGCGCGAAACAGCATTCGAGATGGCAGAAAATAAAGGAATTTTGCTGGCAAAATCCGTCCAGAAGCACGCTGGCCGAGCGAAGGAAAAGGTAGGTTGTTCGCCACCCAGCAGCACGACCAGTCTTGAAATCAATGTTCAAGCTGCCCAAAGCCAAGCTTCAAAACCCGGCGACACTTGGCTCCCCCGGGGGACCCCGAGGGGTTGGCAAGCGATATTAGGTTTGGTTTTTCTAAATTAAGGAACCCGGCTCGGTCCGGTGGTGCGGTTGTGTGCGTCTCTGCTGTGTGTCTCCGTTTGAACTCGCGGCCAAATCCTGAGCCAAAAAATCGGCCGGGGCCGCCGTAGGTTCAGTTTCTTCGAAGTCTCTAATTTCGAAGGACTCTTTGGGGAGATTCTGTTATTCCGCCTATTTTTTTTTTCGATCTCTCACGGCGGCCGGACTTAACGTGCGTGCCACACTGTTGCGGACGAGAGGCCCCCGTTGCGGTGTGTCGGGTTTGTCGTCTGGTCGCCGCTTCAGCCGGTTGACCGATCAACGTGTCCGAAAATAGAACAGCTACACCTTTCCGGCTGCGCGGATGGCCTCTGACGTGATACGATTTTTGTTCCCGTCCCATGCCGTCCGTCTGGGGTTTTTCTCGGTCGGTTGTCCCAACCCCGATGGACATGGAAGGGTGGACAATCGCATTAAGTACCTCGTAAGTTACATGTTATGTCATTTTGGCCGATGTTAAACGCTTTCAATCGTTAATCAAAAAAGAGGTGGCTGTACTATAGAGTTTAACAGACACATTTATTTCTATTGAAATATTCGATGTGAAAGTGTGCGACAACAAATATAATTCTTCGTAAATAGATTTTCTTTACTCTTGCCCTTGAGCAATTGATCATATTTATTTCAACGCGGTTACAATCCGATTTCCGACGCCGATTTTCCTCTTTAGATGGCTTTCAATCAAGCACTTAGGCAACTCTTCAAAGCAGTTTTCAATTTTCGAAGCATATTGACCTTACTACAGTTTTGAGCACATCGCAGAGCGCTTGACAAGTTCTTGCAGTAGATTTGAATAAATACATTCTCATCTTTAACATCACAATATTTAGATAAATTTGACAGCCCTGGAAAGGTTATTGTGTAAGGAATCAGAAAAAAACCACGTGCCGAAAAAATGTCAAGAATTTCCTCCAGTCGGTAAAAGTATTGTAAAGTTCAGTTTACCAGCGTTAAGTGTACCCCTAAGCTTCGTAAAACAATTGATAAACCTGATGAGGGCACCGTGGCCAGATCGCCTTCCATTTTCACCAGAAGCTATGCTGTTATCTTGAACATTATTGTTCATCTGATTTGTAGTATAAACAACTTAAAAAAGACATTTTGCAAAGTGTGCACACAAAAAGTGCCTATTAAAAATCCCAAGACTTCATTTTGAAACATTTTTGTTGAAAAAATAGAAATACATTAAACGAAACATTTTTTGCATTTTGTTTTGGATGGAAATTCAATTTGTTAAACTTTTGCATGAAACAAATACAAAAGGGATATAATTTTCAGACAAACAAATGTAAGCAGATGGTTTATTTTAAAATGGTAAAATTTTAGCAAAACTGCTAACCTACTCCTATAAAAGTTTATCAACTAAATTGGTTACGGCCATATTCCCACCGATACGATGAACATTTATGACTACCCAGTCTGGCCACGAGGTAATACCATCCTCCAGCAAGTGTGCATTAGAGCCGCCTCACTGTTACGTTGCACAACCGCGCGGTCCATGCATCCGCAAATGCCCCAGTCATTTTGGGGGTGATTCAATTTCCGAAAGCGATAACGAACGCCTTACGTTCATTGCACCTTCGTCAGGGTGCGACACGAGCGCCGTTTGGAAAGTATGCGCATCTTTGGATCGCCCGAAGGAAAGGCCCGGAAGAGGTTCGAAAAGAAAGTCGTACCAAAGCCTCAGTGTGTGCCGTCGTCGAGAGCGAGAGTTTCGTTGGTCCGTGGTCCGAATCGTCGGCCAAAGACGCGACCCAAAGACGCTCTAGGTCCGCACGCTTCGTTTTAGATGCATCCGCCGCCAGCGACCGACATCTACAAACACGCACACAACTGCCATGCCCTTCAGTCTGGCAGAGGTTTTTTTTCTCTATTAGTAGAACATAATGGGGTGTGAATGTTGCAGGAGACCGGTTGGAAACATTCTTGCCGAAGAAAAGCGGCACTTCGTTACCCGGAGGGCCAGACATTGTCGCCGCGATCACTTTATTCAATTTATCGAATACATTGTTACTGAAGACGTACGTATAAAGAGGAAATAGCATTCATGTTTACCGTAGAGTTTGTACTTAAACGGTGGAGTAATTTCATTTTAGACTACATTGTCCGTTGATAGGCGTGGGAGCAAAACAAACTCTTTTGTAACTGATTCGATTAGAGATAAATAAATCAAATCAGCATTCTTCAGCATTAAATTTAAAAAGCATGCATATTAACTTAAACGAACTATTTCTTAAATGGTCCATGCATGAGATTTTCTATAAGCCACTAATACGGTTCAAACATGTAATCCCTACAATTCATATGTATCAAGAAAGCTTCTAGATCAGTAGGAACTCCCGAACTCTAAGAACTCCTGATCTCTAGGAACTCCAGAACTTTAGAAGCATAAGAATATTGGGAACTCCAGGAGTTCTAGGATTTAGGTGAGTCGTAAAGGCAAGCAAAACGGTTCGTGCTTTTCCACAAACACCTCTGTTTGACACCTTTGTTTGTGTTCTGATGCAAGGGCAATAACCAATAACAGGGGGATATATCCGTATCTCGCCAATGGAGTTTTGAACCCACGCCGCACAGGAAGTGATACACTTTACTTGACTGTATAAGTCCAGGAGTTGTTTGCGTTCTTTTAATTTTTACTTTGTTCGCCAGGCGAGTTGATGCTATGCAGGTTTTTTTTTTAACAACTGCTACAAACAAATCTCAAACAGGCTCCGCGGATCCTTTAGCAAACAAAAACTATCCGACCGAACGCGCCTTTTTAACACTTTTGGTGCTTCGCAGCGCCGACTCGAAATGACGCAGTAAGCTTTCGACGTTTGTTGTAGGCGTTTGAGGTCGACTCCATTACACACGCACACACAACGCGCCAAATGCAAATGCTCGCAAGGCCGTCACGTATGGCCTGGGATCGGAGTACACCTGAGAGAAACTCTGACTATGACTGCCCTGCAGTCGCTTTTAGCTTGGTCAGATGATGATCGGATCGCTCGGATCGGGCTGGTGCGCTCTTTCGCCATCTTCTTAGCCCTAGATCGGTATGGTTAGGTTTCCGAATATGGGATGGCCCACTCCTCCTACCCACCTGGTATCGCGGAAGGCTAATGAAACGGCCACGACGACGACGACGGCGATGGCGACGACCGGCCACATGCCCAAGAAGAGAGGCTGCGGTTGTGAAATAGAAAAATGGAAAGCCTTTTTTTTCTCTTGTGCCGACTAATGACTAATAGTTGTTTATAATCGGAAATCGTGAAAACGGTCTTTACCTTTGGACGGAGGTCAACGCCTTGTTAATGTTGTAACTACAAGATTGTTGATTAAGTAGTATAGTTACATGTTCAGATTCTAAGATGGCTCAATATAAGGCATTAGCATCTGGCAGTAACTTATTAGGATTGTAAACTAGACACGAATGTCGCCCTTAAGGCGCAAAGTCTCTCAAATAAAAACATAAAAAAAGAACAGTAAACTGGAAGTTAAGGACATTTCACAAACTTACATAAAATGTTCTACACCATTAGATAATTAACAAAAGTAGCTTAATTTAGTGTTTTAAAACTTGACAAAGTTGAAAAGAAAATGTCAATGGTGTTTCTATAGATTGCATATGAACAACTGCACAAACGCATGGGCTGCATTATAGGGATACATCTGTGTATGATTGAGTCACGCGAAGTGAGAATTGTTACCTTTTCGTGAGTAAATTGTACGAATAACGCTTGTTTTAGTTATTTCATAAGAGTATAGATTAACATTTGTGAAGGATATTAGCGTGATTGATACACACACTGTCAGCAATTATTACTAATTAAACATTCAGTGTTAATGCAAAGTATGGCAAGATGGAGGGGTAAAATGCACTTGCCTTTTTAAGCTAGATTAACCCATTTAAAACCAAATGAAGTAATAGAATATGTTCATTGCCATATCTGACACATCCTATGTAAATTTCACGGCTGTACAATAAGATTTACTAGTAACAGAGAAAAAAGATATCGTTTATGATATCTGAAAACATGTAAGATTTACCTACAAAAGATTAAGCTGTAAAATAAAATATTGCATCAAGTTTCAAGTATTAAACGAATATTGAACGGATGTCGCAGCTAATAAATTTTTTTTTTATTTTTCACATTGAAACATGTGTTGTAAAATTCACTGCAACAAAACAGGATTATTATTTCGCGTTGGGAGTACATTTTTATAACTTTCTTAACATAGCCTACTTTGAATTGTAAAAAATATCAAGTCTCGATAAATAGCCCTGTTTAGATCATTATTTACAGAAATCATTCTAAGTTTTGATGTCATTTTAGTATTTTTTGGTAGATGAAGATAGGGCAGGGAATCAAATTGGGGAAATTTTTCGTTTAAGTAGTGAGCGAAATGAACCTTTTCAGCTTCATGAAGCATTTTGCCTCACATGACATTACCATACTCTCTTAGTGTTTAATTCAACCGGCTTTTCGTCCTACTTAAATGTTGTAATAACACTATCGATTTGATCCCCTTATCCGAGGCTTTACCATCCGTGATACAAACTGCCGTTTCGGAAATATTAGCCATACAACATCAGGCTTCACCGCTGACGCCGATCACCACTAACCGAACCGGGTAGGGACCTGTGGGGTGGAAAACTCGAACGGAAAACTCTTCTCCCTTCTCTATAAATAGTCCTCCCCCGTAGAAGCGCGGCAACAAAAAAAAACCACTCACCAGCGAGGTAAAAACAAAAAAGAAAATCACCTCCGAGATCGTTGAGCACGTTCGATCGAGGCAGAATCTGCGAGCCCCGCGATGCTGTGACGGGAAAAGCTATCGCAGGAGAAACTAAGGAAGAAAAATACACATCACCCAGCTTCTTGACTTGGCCACCATGTGCGTGCGTGTGTGTGTGTGTGTGTCGGAGAATAAGAATGAGAGTGCGACCGTACCGTGGATTGCAGTTCTAATTTTGGACGAATCTCTGCCTATTTGTCCCACGACTCGGACTCGTGAGACACGCTTCTTGTTTTAACTCCTTTTCGTTGCTTCTATTTTTTTGCGTTGAAACATCGCTTTCTCCCGGATTAGGGTTGACGGAGGTTTTCCACTCTCAAGGATAAAAACTAAATAGCTTAATGTGTGTGTTTTTGTGTGCACGAGAACCTGTGCGTTCGTAAGTGCGTCCGAGAGTACAGGCGCACTTGGCTCGCATCTCCGGTGTGCGTCAGGCGTTTCTGCAGTTAAACGATCGTGGCGTTGTGTCTTTTTTCCGTGCCCGCTTTCGAGCGATATTCCTTTCTCCTGGTTGGTTTGTCTCGGTTGGTGATGTGTTTTCGGGAAAGCCGCACGCCACTGCACAACCGCCGGTGGCCAACGAATGTCACCACCAACCATGGCGCTAGGGTATATTTTTAACGGCCAACGCACCGGCTTCGGCATCAGCAGCTCTCGTCGTCCCATGGCCCATCTTGGTTGCGCTTCGTGACTTCGATCGCGAGTGGCCAACACACATTTGGTACACAAACGCTTCAAACGTTGTGGCTGCTTTTTTGGCAATGGAACGCGGCCGGTTCCAAGTTCCAAGGAAAGCGGGCTTAAGTTTGGGGTATTTTATTTTATCTTTATAGCCATTCATAAATTCTTGCTGGAGCCTCCTCGCGGGAAATTGCCAGCGCAGTTCAGTTCTGCAACGTTATCGGATTCCTTTCGTATTGGCCAACAACTGTTGAATGGACTTGCGCTGGGGAGATAAGCTCCGTAATTAGGTTTGCTTGGTAAACATGGGGCTGGGGCGAGAATAAAAAAAGTGAAGTAAATGCAACATAATCAGGTGAGCACTGATTTGAGGGAACTACAATTCAAATAGTTCCGAGTGTGGTTGGCGTACTCTACGTTAAGAGCATCGCCAAGGGGTCATTTCGACTTGGAAAATTTATTTGGATTCTAGCAAACAACAAGGCCTGTAAGATACGGACGAGATTTAATTGATACGTAAATAGAGAACGGAAGGTAAAGAATATGCTAAGTAAAGTCCAAATCGTCACAGTGACACTCAAAGTTTTCACTTTATTTAAAAACTCAAGTCTAACATGATACGATAGATGACGAATAGGCATAAAAATATTGTGAATGGGAAGTAAAGAACGTATTTCCATGCTTAGTTCAGTCCAAATCTGTCCAGAGGAGTCAAAATGACACTCAAAGTTTATACAAAAATGTGCATGAAGTTTAAGGTCCAAATCGATGCAGAGGAGTAAAAATAATACTATTAACATTAGCATGAATTTGAAAATAATAAAGTTCAGGTTATAAGAATCTATAAGAAGCAGCTCCAGTTTCGCAAAAAAAATTAAAAGTTCCTTTAAAAATATGCAATGACCATTTCTTGTAATACTTTCAAATGACTTATATTATGGCCCCCGAAACCTTTCCGATCACTTGTGACATATGTAGATCAATTATGACTTGTAAATGGTGTCATAAGGGAACGATTTGTCATGTTCATCGCAGACCTAGATCTCTCTTTTCACACCTTGGTCGATCGATCAAACTAAGAATATAGCAAAACATGTTTTTTTTTTGGGGGACAAACACTTTGCCAACCACTGTTGTTATTACCTTTTTTTTCAACCAAACCCCCGTGTGGGTAGTGTCGTTTGAGAGTACTCTCTTTCTCCTTCTCGTCTAATCTCGCACTTGTCGCCTTTTGTTGTAAAATATTCGTCTGCAACTGCCGGTGGATTTCGGAATCGGAAAATAAGGCCACCACACATCATCATCCTAGCCCGTTGAGTTACAAACGATCCGATGCTCGGTTGTGCAAGGCACCCGCTCGCCTCGCCCCTCGTGGACCGAGGATTTGCTTTCATATCGTTCGAATTTATCGCCTCGCCGTTGCCTAGCGGGTTGGTTTTATTCTCGTTTTACCACCCCCCCCGAGACCCGGTTTTTAATTTCTTCCCTTCCTCCCCCCCGGGGTTGGCACATTGCTGCATTGGCCCAGGCCCCTCTCGACGGCTTTTGCCGCTTGACGATGGATGGATAATATGTGAAATATAATTAGGACAGCAGCGTGGCGCTTTAATTAGCGACACGAAGTAAGCTTTCACAGGAAGGGTGAGGCTAAACGGTTCGATTTGATAGCAGCGTGTCAGTAGGGCTTGGCATGGGTGTTGGGCTTTGCACCGGGTTTGTGGACAGCCCTTTCCATTGTGTGTGTGCCCTGCGCTCTCGATAAGGATGCTGCACAAGGTTGGGCGATCGTGGTGTAACGATCGGGTTTGGTGTGGCTACGGCTGATGAAGAAATCACCACTGTGGAGATACCGCAAGTCCTCGGTGGCTTTGGGAGTAGTTAGCGTGTTCTATGACCTGCTTCCTAACCCTTGGCGGGTCATTAGATACCTTTCGAGAGTAATTCACACATTTACAGCTAAGTACACCCTGTTACTAAGTGTTCCACATGCGATCTAGAGTACTATAAGAAATAGGAGTGTTACTAGTTTTTGTAGAAAAAAGGTAATAATCTCACTTCCTGTCGCTAGAGGTTGATCAGATCGAATTCTGATAACAAAAACCTAGTAAAGATACCCTTCCGCGTTCATTTTACGATACGCAAATTACGCCTGCAAAAAGGCGTTGCTGCGAAGGCGTCACGTCATCGAGGAAGTCATCCACATGGCAGGCTGGAACAACAACGCCACCGAACTCCGGGTGTCGTGTCTGGACCGCAGACCATAAATGGGGTCCCCCATGGCACCGCAACAGCTTCTACTTCACCCACCCGAAGTAAAATCCATTCTCTCCCATCGCTAAGCAAAATCAACTTTTAGCTTCCAACTCAACGACAACAAAGTGGTTCACGAAGCGTGGGACATCCAATGGGGACGCGATGGATATGGAATTAAGAATACTTCAAGCTTTGGTGATCATGTTCTGCGTTCCTCGTTTTTTTATTTTTTTTTTTGGTGTTTTAAATCAACGCTTTGTTAAATTTTATTCAACGCCAGTTCATGGCGCACTACCACCGAGGAGGGGCGTGGATGTGGTTGTAAAATGTCGAAGTAAACCGGATGACAGGTTTCGGCGGTGTCGTGTTTAGCACACCCAATCGGGACACACAGGCGGCACACACATCGCTAACTTGCATGACGCCATCACAGCATCACCGAGTGCTAAACGGGTGTCTTGGGTTTATAGTCACCTGGGAGTCATGAACCCTAGCTCACGCCAAATGGTCCTGTTTGTAGGTAAAATGGGGACCCTGGACCTAACGAAGGCAGCAGCGTGCATCCGAATAGGTGAACTCGGTGGTAAATTTTCCCTTTACCCAATCTTTGGGAATGTCTTTTAAGTTAGTACCTTGGAGGTAAAGTAATTCATAAGTTTCGAGGAACTCTGATAAGACTTTGACACTGATCAACCGTCCGAGTGATGTTATCATGACGCATGTCACCGATTGTAAAAGAGGCAAAACACAAGTCATGATAGTATCATATGTAGTATGCTCGGGAGCGAGGGTCGCACACACTGTGCGGAACATTATTTGATAAGGAGCAACGCTTTACGCGGGAACACGAGTTCCTGAGTGTGCACGATTGGAATGTGCGAACATACTCCACCCAACGTGGTCGAACATGGTTTCCTTTTGATGGGTGATAAAAATCGGTCCATCTTGTGAGCATGATAATTGAACTGTTTATCTCCCATGTGCCATAATGATGTCAATAAACACTTTGGTCCGTGGTTTAGGAGCTTCTTGGGAGGTTATAATGAACCGAGGCTGGAGAATCGGGACAAAGATTGGTTTCTTTTCGCTCCGGTGTCATTTCGCACACCGGAGCCGACTGGGTGGACTATGGTCACGAAGCGGGGGTTTCTCGCGTCCAAGCGGATTGAGATAGGGCGCGTTTCGTAAATCACGAACAGATAATTATCACGCTCCGCTTATCGGCTCCGGTTGTGTAGTTCTCACCGGTGGATAAGTTTGTCGGCGTGTCAAGTTCGCCCGCTTGTTGACACCTAACCGTGGTCGGGTATTCGAAACGCCATTTGTCGTCACCGGTCCATCCAGTCGTGACTGGAAGATATTGGTCCAGAAAACAGGGTTAGGATCTTCCGACCGAAAACTGAACTCCGTGTTAAAAGAACAGTGTAGAAAAGACAATGGCGACATTCTACGTCAAGCCAAAAGTAGTGGCCAAAAGGAAAGAAATGATACACAGGTGGTTGAACTTTTGCGAAAAGATCATGCTATCTTTGAATTGTCACGGTGAACTAATTTCTGGGCCTTAGACTTCTTGTAGTCAAGTACTAGAGCACTAAGCATCGACTTAAATCTACATAAATTTCCCAATCAATAATAGCCTATCCTTAACGAACGAACTATTCCATATTTTTTTGGATAATTTCAAATGGAAGTCTTCTAAAACTGAACCAATGCTGGTAGTATTCCTTATGAAATATTAGGGTCTTTTGTATCATTTCAGAAATGAGAACTAAAAATCTTTCGATCATCAAACGTGATATAAACTATTGATATAATCATTGATTGCTGAATAAAAAGTCAAATGTTGGTACACCACGTCAAACGCTTTCCCAACAAATTGGGAACGATGGTATGTTCGTATCGAGATCCTCTAACGGCACTTCTTCATATTAGCAGAACGTCGCGATATTTACCATTGATTTCACATTCTATGCCCAGGTCACAGGCTGTTGAGGCTGTTGCATCACACAACCCGGGGCCACGCTTGGTAGCAAACCGTTTATGCGACATCCATTGACATGTGCGTGCTAATTGAACATACGAGATTAAGTATGCAAAATCTCTTCAAGTGCTGGTTTCCGATAGGGACAGCTACGCGTATGTAGCCAACGATCACTTGTTATGAAATGATGTATGATTTTATCGACATATGAACCTTTTTTCTGGGTTATGTCTGCTTTGTGTAAAGCTTTTGATCGAATACAGAAATAACTGGCGAACCGACCGAATTCAGATCACCTGTTGTCACACACTCGCAATACAGGAGATGTATAACGCGCACACAAACCCACGATGGTTAGCTATGCATGGACATGTACAGAGATATGCCATACCCAGCATGTCAATTTACTGAACTCCCGACATTGAGCTATCAGCGCGGCGACGTGCAAATTCGTTTGTCCTCGTCTCGGGCCAACGTACGTCGACGTTTATCGGACGTATCTCCAACCGCTGGAACAGTGACATAATCCCGTCTCGAACTCGCGAATGGAAAATTATGGCGCACGGGCACAGAAAGCGTGTGCGGCTGTCCGTCCGTCCGTCCGTCCATCCGTCCGTTTCCAATAAGGTAGTTGCAGGGCCTAAGCGTACTCACCGACGGCCTGGGGGCCAATTAGCGCAATTGGTCGGGCCATACGGTGGTCGTTGTGAAGCCGGAAAACTTTGTCAGTGTACCCACCCCGGGGATGTCGTCGCAGGTAGTGTGAGTTTTAGAGGTAATGGGTTCTAGTGGTAATTTTGAATATCAAATAACAACCTGCGACTCGACGTGGCGTGTACGTGAAAGTACCTACGCTCGTGTTAGATGAAGGGTCAGGTGTTACCTACCCCCACAATACTATCATGCAAACGAACAGTTTAGTACGGTGTAGTAGCTGGCACTACTTAGACATCTGCTAACCAACACCACGGGGACGGACTTGGTGCGCAAAGTCACGAGATCACATTTGTGCACTAAAACCCTTTCCGTCCGAACTCTGTGCGGCAATAGAACGCTGTGACGACAACGTATTCTTATCTTGATAAATGTCACCCGAATGTCGGACGTCACACGGTCTTCGCCTAACGTAACACCGTGTGTCGTGTTACAGGCAGAACCAAATTTGAAACGAGACGATCGTTTAGATCCGCCAGGCCGTTTGAAGGGCTTTTTCATGGTCGTTTGCCGAGAACATTTTATACGAATGGGCTTCTCGCTGATCTTTTTCTAATTTTCATTCTACGTTCTGGTTTCATTTATTTTATTTTTCAATTTATTTATGCTTACATTCCTTTTTTCTCTTTTTTCTTTCAGGTAAGACACACGATTCAGCGACAAAACAGCTCCAACATACTCTCCCGAAATGCAGTCATGACAGAATTCAGCTAAAGGAAACAGTGGATGTGTTAAATATTCTTCACTGTAAAAGGAATGACCTTCCTGGCGTCTTTAAGATCACCGTTCGACATACACACACTCAACCTTTGGCAGGAAAATTGTGTTTGTGGCAACCGTTAAACGAACGCACGTTATAAAAACTCCACTGTTGAAGAAGTACGAGAGAAGGAAAAAAGCTAAACCACAACCAATGCTTCTCTACGATCCCGCGACAGAGGAGATATTTTCGATATTTGAAATTTTCGCGTGACATTCGCTGCCGCGGGAAACCACAACATTCGTCGGTTCGGATTGAACGGTGACGTAAGGGAGGGCATATGCTTTGGCTGTGATAGGACCCGCTACGCGTATGTGGTTTTTGGTGGGATGGAAGAAAAAAGTATGAAAAAACCATACTCGACTAAAAATATGTGCTTCAAAGCCTTGCGGCTGTGCCGATGTCTCTCCCTCGCCCTCTCTCGTTGGCTATCGTCATTTTCCCGAGAAAACCTGGCAACAAGTTGCTCATGGGGACGGCTTTCGATGGCAGTGGAAAATGTAATATTTTCCCCCAAAGTCCCAAATGACCCCGAGGAAACGTCACCCCTCGGTATCGCCACTGGCCAAGGCAGAAACCTTGAGTAGCAGTATCGAAGTAAATCGGTTTTGATACACTTGTTTTCGCCCCCATAGTTGCTGTTGTTGCCGACGAAAGAACGCGCCGCTGTTGTGTTTTCCACTCCTCAGTGTGCGTCCGAATCGCGTTTAACCTTGAGGACAGAAGATTTGTCTTAGATTTATGGCCCCCTGCTATGGCTACCGGTGATTGCGGGAAGGGGGCGATTTTTGCAGCTTGAGTGAGGGAACTTCAGACAGACATTCTTCAATCGGCGAATAGATGGATGTTTGGCCGGTGCCCCTTGCGTCAAGAGACAAGATCCCTAGAAGGTGGTGGTTGTGTCGGTGGTGGTGGAGGGCTTGTGAAATGTTACGGTCGTGATCATGTTGCTGTGTTCTCACCTTTCGTGCGCGGACGATGAGATGAATACAGGCAACTCGATACGATGAGCACCGTGGAGATGAAAACTTATGGCACCGAGATGCTCGCTCAGCTGTTGTGTCGGTCGGCGTTCGATAGGAGTGTAGGGGAAAGGGTGTTCGGGAATTCAACCCGATTGCACCAGCGGCTGCAGTGGCTTTTTGCCCCGTGCAAATGCATCGAGGGAGTGGCTTGTTATTTGTTGTATGACCAACGATAAAACGGATAAATTCTTATGGAAGATGCACGATATTGGAAAACAAGATTCAACAACTGAATCTGCACTAACGTTTAATTAGATATGCTAGGTATTTAATTGTATCTGACATGGCAGGCTTAATTGTTAATTTTGTTTAAGTACATTTTTTATTCCAAACATTCTTACCTTTCTATTTCTATACAATTAATCTCGAAGGACCAAATTACTATATTTAGACATAAATAATACTACCCTATTCTCTTTTGAACCACTTCTAATTTCACTCATGCTTGTTGTAACAATTCTTTTTTAAATATTTTCCCCAATCACCTTACAAAATTGTTGACAAAAATTTCTTTAAATTGAAAAGAGCTATAAATCATCCTTATGCCTGTTAAATGTAAATTAACTAGCAGTCTGTTTTAGATAATATAGAATTTACAAAAACTCAAATGTAATTTGCTTTCTACATTTTTCAACAGTTTGCAACACTTTCGTGCCTGCTAAACACAAGAAATAATTGGGTTTTTTTCTACAAATGATATTTATGAAAAGAGAACTCGCCCGAAAGGATATTTTTCAACGAGTAGGATTGCAGAACTGGATACAGAAAAATAAACTTCTCGTGTAGCACACCAACGCTTCTTTTCGGATGAATAATCGTGGATGAAAAAGGAGCTGTTATACACGCGAAAATACGATAATAACAAACCACCGTGCAAAAAAACTACCTAAACAACTTGTTGGTGCAATGAACGACATGTTTCCGGTAAAGTCACGTGCGTGCACTTCCATTCTACTTTGCCGATTGGGAGGATCCGCCACTCGCAACAAGTGGTGTATGCCACGAGCCAAAGGCCCACGTCATCAAAAACGCAAATGATCCAACTGCCCAGGTCAGGGAGGCATCAGAAGCCGCTGACTAACGGTAGGCAGCCAATAACACCCGGGGTTGGTACCAGGAGAAACGATGTGTGTGCCAGTGTTATGAAATACGTTACCTTTGGGGGTCCACTCCGTCTTCATGGAACGGCACGGTCTCATAAGGACCGGCAACACGGGTACGATTTTTGTATGAAGAATGTTCCTCTTGTTTTAGGTGACTGTGGACACAAAAGATCCCAAAAGAAGTGAACGTGTTGGAGTAACAAACAAGTCCTCCGTATCTTCTTTTTAATATACTAGTGATATAGCTCCTATATATCTACTACCCAAAGCTATGTGAGGTCGAATATCTAATAAAAAATGACACTTTAGATAGAAACAACTCCCCGACAAACAACGCCAAAAAACAAACGACAATGCGGAGGCATCCTCTTCAGAACCAATGCCCGTTTTGGATGCTGAAGTAGTGTCCCGGAGGTTCGGCCAATACTGTTCACTTTTGGGCATGCGAAGAAGGCCCACGTGAAAACAGCTTTCGTACGTTTGTCCACCTTTTTTTTCAGTCAATTAATGCCCGTCGTCCGTCGGTTGGTGATCGCGTAGGTGGTTGATCATTTGAACTTCAAAAGCGTACGATCCCGATGTGGCGTCAAGTCGCGTTCTGTTCTTCAGTCCATTCAATTCTTCCAACGGGGACGTTTTTTTTTCTTAAGTCATTGCACTGCGTGGTTGGAAAACGGGTCTAAATATTAAAACCTTTATTTCCAAACGTTTGCTTTTATGGCGCACCGAAATAGGCACGTGCTCCTTCGTTCCGTTGGGAGAGTTTTCGGTGGCAAATTAGAAAATTGGCAATTTGGTACGCGATAAATTCGATGGATTAGAAAGTGAAGTAGACGTGAAGTAATAGGGGCTAAATAATGAGGAGAGAAAGAGGGAGAGGGATGGGTCCTAAATTTTAAATAATGCATACATCCGTCGCCATCACTTCGATGCATTTTCATATCGCACCTCCGTTTTTCCCGGGGACCGTACCGATCAATTACCGCGCACTCACCGTTACCCTCCCTTACTTCCCTTACGGCAAGGGCATTTCGATCATCATGCAGTACCCGGGCCGACACCCCACCCCCCATCCACAGGTCATCTCAATTAACCGAAACGGCGCGGGAAAAAGGCCCGTGTGTATGCGGATCGGTGGCGTTACTCAACACTAAACCACCAGCAGTTAGTCAGCAGCATCGTGTACGGTTGTTTATGTGCTGTTAATCAAGCGCTTTTCATAACGATACCGATTCGCGATCTACCTTCCTCCCACCCTCACTCCCTCCCATCCTCAGGTTTGTTTCCCATTTGACGTGTTTATTTGTAGCTGTTGTTTTTTTTTCTACGCTTGTCGAAATCTTGTCGTTCCGTTGAACTTTTCCCCGTACGATCATCGATCGGTTACTCCCTCGGAGAGTTTTTCAAGGCGACGGCGGTAGGTGTAGAGAGTGTTGCCACAGACCGAAAGCCGAACACGCTGCGTGTACAATGGCAAAGCCACAGTGTGTACGTGTCGAGGGAGCAGCATCTTCTCGGTACCGTGACTGTTCGATTGATTGCTTCATTCTGTTTAAAGCCCTCCGAGTTCCCTTGCGCGATGGCGGGCTGAGTTGACGGAGGGCCACGCAGATCGATCTCTGGCCCGCCGGATCGGTCGAAAGTGCCAAAAGTGCCAACGCTCGCAGACAACATCCATCACGACGTGGTCGGTGCAGTCTGATGCTCGAGGCACGATCTGCCGCTCAGTCGTCCGTGAAGTTTGCCGGGCGGTCGATACACCTGGTGATCTCGACGGTCTCGATCTTCGGCGGCAGCGGAAATTGCACATTGGGGTTAGAATGCGGGTGGTTGATTGTTTTTCATTTACATTGGCTTGTTTTTTTTAGACGGCTCACAGTGATAATAACGATTGGCAAATCGGAGTTTTAATGGTGTGTATGGGGTAACATGGCAGGGTGAAAGGCTGGCAGGTGTAGTTGAAAATGTCGATCTGCTCAGCGTAATTGCTTCAGTTCTTGTTACCTCAGATAAGAGTTCGTCAAACATTAGGCAATGCTGTGAAAGTTAAATATATTGTTAAACGAAAAATTTTAAATGGATATTCAATCGTTATAAGTATTTTTATTAAAGCTAAAAGTTATTTGTGCTGGATATATATTTCATCTTATTTTATGTTTTAAACAATCTTGTCGAATATTAATTTTTTGAAAAAAACCATGTCTAACTTTAGGCTTGTTTTTGAATTTAATTCCCTGTGTATGTCCCTTATAAAATTTTATTCTATTGGTAAACTAATATTTAAAAAAAAATAAATATAGTGTTTGAAAATTAAAACCCTCGACCTCTGAGAATATAACTTATCATGGTTGCCATCTTTTTGAATATTTTAAGTAGATTTCTACCTTTTTTATATTTTCAAATAGCACCACCGAAATTCAAAACTGAATGGATAGTATATCTGTATATCTTATTTTTGTTTCCTATCAGAAGGCAAAATATCGTGGAGTACTTTATAATGAATTCATGAGTCACTGAAACTGAACTGTCACATTACGAACTAATTCAAATTGCTCGTGCATTTGCATTTGCTTAACTACGTTGGCAGCTGCTCGCCCTTTCCAAAGCGAAAGTTAACGATCCATGAAGCCAAAAACAAAGTGTGAAGAGTGCAAACATTGGAGTGGAGAAGGTCCGAGGGTGTAGGTTCAACACTCCAACGCCTTTCTAACTGCCGATGACCGAACCACTCGATCGTAGATACATTGCAAATCGCGTCACCAGCACATGGTCGACCATGAGGCGCAGAACGATCGCTCCGAGTCACCGAGTTTCATTTCCGGATCAAGATAGTTTAACTCAGGGTGATGTGCACCTGAACCGGTCCGGAACTGTGATGCCGCGCATTCGGAAAATTGCTCATTTGTATGCAACTAGATGTGGGTCCATGTGGTTCGGTCCGAATTCGCGTACTTTCGTTTGCCAACGTTGAGCCGTTGGATGGGGAGAGAAAGAAAAAAAGACACGATCAAGGAAATGGGTAACGTAATCTTGCCGGACCGCTTTTCGGTGGACTAATGATGGGCTGCCTCTTCCGAAGGCAGGAAGGAACCAACCCTTCGAGAGAGAGAGATTGAAATGGAGTTTAATTTCTAATAAGCTCGGTTTATTTCGGATTACCACCTTGAGGGAAGCGAGGGATTCCGCAAGTCACACTCCACATTACGAGGGGGCTGCAGTGATGGAGGGAGAAGGAAGAGAAGGAAGGTCTCTAGTTTGCATCATGGGAAAGTTGCTACACAACGCACCGGAACTAATTTCAATATCGATACCTTTCCCAGGTGGGGCTTAATTGTTTTGCTTGATTTTTCAACTCAAGTTGTTATTCTTGGGAAAATGGGCAACCCAAAACGGAATCAATCCAAAACATACTTTTCGAAAAGTAGCGTTTGGCTCTTTTAGTTTTCCAATATCCAGCTTAACTACTTCTAGGTACTCGGCTGAAGGTTTCAGCAGTTAATCCCGCACAGCTGGTTGCAATGAAATGGTCGAGTAATGGACCTCTTCAAATCCTTGGCGGTGGACTGAAATCCGCGGCTTAAGATTGGAGTACTCACTGCGTACGAAAGACATAAAAAACCCAAACGGCTAAACATGCACCTTTCCGCCTCTGCATTCCCCGGATAACCCCGAAAAGCCACACCGCCGCCACTCGAAGATAATTACACCTCCCCAAATCCACGCAAACAGTTCCCCTGAGCGCAGCGGAGTTGCAGTTTCAGTTCGACACTAAATTAGATTAGAAAGCCAGTGCTAATGTGCTCGGATGGAGTGCCTCGAACTGCGTGCCGCAAGGAAACTACAGCTGAAGCTCTACCGCCAAATGGTAGCCGCGGGTTGTGTGTGTGTGTGGGTGGGGGGGTACTGGGCCACCCAGCCACTTTTCGACGCACAGTCCCCGCCGTTTTCGAGCTAAAGTCACGTGCACGTCCCCCCTTCGACAGAGGGACCGAATGGAAGCTAGGGATAGGACTTAGGTTGGTCTAACTCACGACATACACCGGTGCGGTGTTCGGCGGAAGTGGGAGGAATGGTGGTAACCTTCGGCATACCAATTTACGGCACACATCCTTCTGCCGGTTGGTAGATGAAGACACCAAACCGTTCTATTTCGAGAGGCGCACTGCACAGACGGGCGGGAACCCCGGTGGCTTCTTCTGTCAGTTCTGTCGTTTACAGTCCGAGGGGAATACTTACGAGAATACGAAGTGGAGTCGGTCTACGGTATTTGAATGTGGTATTAGTGTTGAATGTGCTAAAATTAAAGTCGATACTATGGCAC
Organism: Anopheles coustani; assembly: GCF_943734705.1. Taxonomy (NCBI): domain Eukaryota; kingdom Metazoa; phylum Arthropoda; class Insecta; order Diptera; family Culicidae; genus Anopheles; species Anopheles coustani. The sequence continues at coordinate 71,465,273 of NC_071289.1, read as the reverse complement.
GAACGAAACTGCGTTGATGCTCAAAACCAATTCGATTGGAAGATACAGCAGGAATTAGGACAACCCGAGGGAACATTGTTGCAAATCAAGAATGTACTTAAAACCGATAGCTGTGTGTACTAAATTAGATTGAAGGAGTAAGGGGAGACGACAAATGAGTCAAAGAGTGACAAGGTCTTCAAATCTTCAGACTATTGAACGAAGCACTAAAGCATCTTTGTAGTCAAGACCGCTCAAGGACATTGTTTGGAGTTTAGAAAATCTTCTCTGAAGAGAGTCTTCTGGAGTCAACTGGTTCTAGCCTTCTACAAAAATAATCAAAGTATATGACGTAACGTAACGTATTGGAGTATGTAACGGTCTAAACTAATATTTGAAAACTAAACAAATCGAATTTGAATTTCAGAAAATTCCGATTATGATGCATGAGTCAAAATGAATCTTTATGTGGTATCAGTAAATCGGAAACTTTGGTTAGGGTTCATGAATCTCTGAAGGTCCGTAAAGATTCGGTTTCGTTTTTCAATGACCGGCAGGTTCATGTATCTTTGAAGTTCCATGATTTCTTAGGTATATGAAGCTTGGAAGAATTTATAAAAAAAGCTTTTCAGTATAATTGGATTAATTGTCCGTCAGCCATATTTTTTAGTTTTTGATTCAGGATGTAATAAACATTTGAAGTTAAATTTTGGTTACATAAAATTCTGGATTTCTTTTCAATGAAATGCATTAACCAACGAACAAAAACAAACTTTATGAATTACACACTCATAAGTATAGTAATATTTAGACCTACGTACAAGAAGTCGCACAGGTATTAGCATACTTCTAATCTATCATTTCGAGAAGTAGTTACAGCAGGAAACAATCTTTGTTTGAGTGTCTAGTTTCTGGTTTGCGATGGAATCTCAGGCTGCCTGCACCTTTTTTTCTGCACGACGCGTTTGTCAAGACAAAAAAAAATGCCGAATGGAATGCAATCGACTCCCCACAACCTGTGTGCAACATACACGGCAAGGTTAGTCGTGAGATGAAGGAATGCGTTTTTTGTCTGTGCTCCGATCGCATGGTGGGAGTTTCGTTCGACTTGGCGCCAGCCACTTGAATCCTACGGTGGGTTGTAGGGTGACCCGAGCCGCGCTGCCATTGCTGCCTATCGCGTAAGCACCCGCGCCAGGGTCACCCGGTTCTCCCACGTTCTAATTTGGGTCGTTTGTTTCGCGCTCAACTCCTACTGGCTGCTCCGGCGCGATCCCAGACCCGGTATGGTTTGGATGGTAAAGTTTAAAGTATTTCAAGCTTTCAACCCCTCCACTCCACTGTCTCACCCTACCCGGCGCCGGGGGCGGGGAAGATGTGCTTCAACGTCGCCTTCAACTTTTTTGTGACACATCAAACGAAACCGGCTGCATTTGTTTGCTAATCAAAAACCCTTCGTTCGCAAAAATGTTGCTACCAATTGTTTTTCGAACACCACCACCAATCCTCCGACTTCCAACCGGTCGTCCTTTTTCCACACGCGATGGAAACGAAAGAATGTTTCGTGAACGCAAGGTGCTACGAAGACGATGCCAAACCCAACGGAACAACCCTTACCATTCCATTGTGTTATGCTCGCGTGCAGCGGGCTTTTTTAGCTTCGATGCAGTTTTCACCTTTCTCCTCGGGTCACACGCAACTCTCTCCTTCGTGAGTCGGATGGTCGTGGCGAGTGGATGTCAAGAACCCCTCCGTTAATCTAGATCTTGCACTGAAGTGTGTCACCAGAACGGAGCGGAGGAGGTCATGTCTTTTCGAGAGGCCCAAGGGAACATGTACAGAAAAGTACGAATTTTTAAAGCACTTTTCGTCGATTGTGGCTTTATCAATGTGATGTTTCTGCAAATTATAAATAAACAGGAGCAAGAAAGTAAAATAATTGTGAACAGTAAAACTATTTGACATAAACTAGTTGAAATATTTTTTTGTCGTTATTTTATGCAAGTTATAACGTTTTTGTTAATGAAGTATGTCTCTTTTCGTTCGAATCGGTTGTGTCTTTATTGTTTTAGTATATTTTTTTAGATTTTATTATATTTTTACTACAATATGAAAATACATATAAATAATTAATCCATACACAAGACCTTTTATATTACATGTTTGGAGATTTTTGTTGTTTAGAGAAGGGTTGGAAATAATGTGGTATCCTCGCGAAAGTATTCCGAATGTTAGGATAAAAGATGAGAGAGACTTAAGAAACTCCGAATATTCACCAACATCGAAAGTGCCGTGTTTCGTGTTAGGAGTTTAAGTTTGTTGCCCAAATATTTTCCCTATCAACGAAAACTATCCGATGTGATAAAACTTTGTACGCAACCTTTTTCCTGCTTGTGTCATGCTCTTGTACTTTCACCACTTGCCAATGGTGGTGCTGAATCATCGGATAAAGTTGTCAACTATTTCACCAACCCCTGTCACATTCTTGTACTGTCCTTCTTGTTGTCGTATCTTGGACAACATGTTTCCTATTGCGAATTCTTTCATCCGTTCCGGCATTTAGATAATGAAAATACTGAGTCAGCGAATTGTTTGCATGGAGTTTGAAGCATACATTTTTGTTTTTAGAAGCGATCTGAACTGAATCGCTTATATATTCATGTGTACGACATCTTTCTTTTTTATATTTTGAAACATCACATAAATCGTGTAAACAATTTAATTTTAAATATACGCTCACACAAAATGCGTGCGATATTGCTGTTAGTTCGAGTTTCAGACGGTGCCCTACCGATACCGCCCGGGTTGAAATGGATACTTCAAAACCCGGTTCGTAAAAGCTTCGATTTGGAACATTAAATTTAAAGATAATCGTTCGGAAACAATCAACCAACCTGCCTTATGATGTGTAATTTTCCCATAATGCTCACTGGGCAGTCGCGCCGATGGGCAGGCATAAGCCTAACGGCGTTTGAGTTCATCTTCCATTTTCCATCTTACGCTTTCGCCCGACGCCACGGAGAAACCGCCGGGCGGCGTTCGTAAACCTTTTTTTTCCGTTCGGTTTGTTTACCATGTTCCGGTGGTTGAGCATCATCCGCCCTCCCGGCGCACCCGGGGAGCTTTCGGCAAAGCGCGATGAGCCTCCCCCTTCAAACCGGTGGGAACCGGTGCGCACCTTCTCATCGGGAACATTTATGCCGCTCTTTTCAGTTTTAGCTGCACTTGGGCCTCCAAGGTACGTACCCCCGAACCCGGACCACAACAATAATAACGCTGGGGGCGTGAGAGAAGGGCGAGCTGTAGCTGCCGAACAGCGCAGGCGGGGTTGGCCAATAGGGGCAGGAAGTGGTGGTCCACGTGCGCCAAATGCCGAACGACGAGACACAGTATTTACCAGACCATAGCGGTAGACCCTTTTTTTTCCCCGCCATATCTTCAGACGCGGGTGGATTCCGGATTTCACTCTCAAGGTTAGGCCGTGACGATGCACTTTTGGACTGAAACGCGGCTACCTGAAGCGCACCGATCAGCTTCACCTGGTTAATTTGGCGTCTTTAGAAGAAATAAAGAATGCAGAGAAGGAGGAAGAAAGCGCGCTGCGGGAGAGATTCCATGGAAGGGTAGCTGGAAAGGGCAACACCCACTCATGGGCGGATAAATACGATCCGTAGCCTCCCAAAAATAGCACCGGCGTTCGCCCGTTTGAAAACTGTGTTTCCACAGCTTTTCATAACAATTTCGATGCTCAAAAAACACACGAAAACAAACGTTTCCGTTCAACTTTCACTCACCCTGCTGTTTTTGAAACCTTTTGCGTTGCGGTGCTTGGCGTTTGCTTTTATCTTCGTTTAGTTATCCACCTTTTTGAAACTGCGAACAATTTTCTTTTAAACCTACACACACACACATAAGTTATGAGAAGCTGCACGAAATGATTCGCGATCACAAAACGAAACAGTGAGCCTATCGACGAGTTGGTGGTTTTAGGTTTATTTCCTTCTTCACGCGCCTTTCCCGTCGAATTTCTTACGTTCGGTACAAACCGGCAAAAAAAAAAAACCCCTGTGTATTGGACAGGTTTTTAATATTTGACCATAGCCAAAAATGTTTCCTTCCACTTCCTCGATTGCATGTATTTCTCCCCCGTTTCGTTGATTATATTGAATGTGGCAAACATAAATAAACCAATAGTGCCCATGAAATGGAGATATGGGGCCCGCAGAGATGACGTGAGTTACGGAAAACCGATCCAGCTTATTCGGGTTTGGCTTTCACACGAGGGGCTTGATAAAGATCATCTGGGGGTTTAATTAGTTTAAACCAAATTTGTTTAAATGTAAGTAATCTCATAACAAACCTACGTGAGCGGTGTTAAAAATGGTAAAGAATAAAAAATATGTTAACTCATGTTTCAGTTGCTACAAATCTACTCAAGAGTGAGAAATAAATAAGCAAAAACATTCATTACTGTAGATGCAAACACAAGAAGCGTCATAATTTTACAAGGAATGTATAACACAGCGAGTTTACTTTCGCACAAGAGGTTTCGTACAGACCATCTGGGGTTTAAATTAAACTTGTTTAAATGTAAGTAATCTCATAACAAACCTACGTGAACGGTGTTAAAAATGGAAAAGAATAAAAAATATGTTAAGACATATTTCAGTTACTACAAATGTACTCAAGAGTGAGAAATAAATAAACAAATACATTTATTACTGTAGATGCAAACATAAGCGTCATAATTTTACGAGGAATGTTTCACATAGGGAGAACACTTTTAATTAACTTTCTGCTCATGTTAGCACAAGCGTTGAAAATAACATTTAAACCATCACGTTCCTTCCGTTTATCGTCCGGGTAAAAAACTATCCTGTAAAAAGCCAACTTCCAATCATTGTTGCTTATTTTATGTTTAATTGCTATGCTTACGAGAATTGGATTATCTATGCTGTGAGTTTGTCATTTGATATTTACAATTAGTTCCTCGTATTCCAAATCATAATTTCAGCATTTTTCATCTTCAATTCCAGTGAAAACGCTGGATGCAATGATATTCGAACTTGAACAACAAAAATATGTTTATCATTTCCAATATCTATCGGAAGTTCATTTTTCCCTCTCGGGGAACTCCTACTGGAAACAGTATGTTTACCTCGCATTCGTTCGATCGCGAATCACGTTGCCCACAATGGTGCCATTTTTGTGCGAATTGTTGATTTTCATCGAAAGCGATACGATACTTATTTTCTCTCCAATAACCGGTCGGTGGGAGAGGGGGGGAGAGAAAAACCACCGGATGGGTTCAGATTATAAAACATTCACTTTCTCAAGTGAGCTTAGCTCGTAATCGACCAAAGGCGTCTGAGTGTGGACTGGCGTTAGGACATAAACATAACAAAAAACAACGGCACACAGAAAAAAAGTCATCCTCTAGCATTTTTATTGCAGAGAGGAAGCCGGCCTCGGTTCGGTCGGTGGGCGGAAATCGTAGCAAAATAGCAGCATGCCAAACTAGCGTGCGCAGTGATTTGTCGTAAAATGCCAGATCGGCGTGATAAAATCGTGTGCAACGTTTTATCACTTTACAATCTCGGGCCGCAAAATCCGCGGAAATGGTTTCCGCGGAAAAAAAAATGGAAAAATAACCAATCGAAGTTGCGGCAATACCCGGTAGAAATCGCGGGCGCACTGTTTAAGATTTATCTTTAATCGTAGAGAGCAGAAATCAGGTGCAGCAGAGAGGCATTTGCTATTGAATGGGGGAAAAAAGCAAGGCACATAACTCTAAATGTCGTCAGTGTCTAAAACCTCTTTTGATCTGGTTTGAGTTTAAGACGAATAAAACATTCCCTACCAGCGCCCATTCGTTCCCCCATTGCGTTGCAGTGCTTAAATTTAAAGTAAACAAATAAACCATTTACGGCACCAACCGTTTCCTAACTTCCCGGTTGTGTGTACAACATTGCGCTAGAAGTTTGCCTCCGATGGACTCTCGCTCCCGAGTTTCCCAACACGTATATGACGTCATAGTGTGTTTTCTGGAGCACTGAACATCAGTTTTGACACTTCCCGGGGGCAAGATATAAAAACCCGTGATCATAAACCGGTGGCAATGGCGGTGGCGCAACCTTGTATCCTTCGGAGGAGAAATCGTGAACGGTGGAATGTTGTTCCACGGTCTTTCGCTTTCTACTATCTCCTGCCTGTGTTGATTCCTTTTCGCGCGACTTAAGATACCATTTCGAATTTAAACATTTCGAAGCATTGCAACTTTCTGAACCTTTGATAGAATATTGCTCAAAACAAATGTCAGTCAGTTTTGAGCCATCTTTCCAAAACTTTTCCCATCTCGCAGCTGATTGTATCTGATTGTCGGAAACAGATTCGGGGATTGGAATTTCTGCCATACACCGAAGAACCGCTCGTTCGCGAGTTCGCTGACCACTTCGAGACCGCAGCACAACTTGTCCGAAGCGACTCATCCCGTATGGAGATATTTCTTCGTGCCTTTCTCCAATCCGATGGGACACATCCCATTTTCTCGAGATCGAAATGTCGTTAACGCCGGCCGGTCGAAATACAAGTGGTAAAAAAAAGCAGCGAGAAAAACCTGTTTACGGCCGAATCGGGTTCGGGTTCGGGTTCGAGCGTAGAAAAAGGAATAAACGCAGGTCTCCAGAAAAGGCCGGTTTCCAGTACCGGAGGGCTCCAACCAACAAGCAAGCCGCCTTTGCTCCGGCCAGTGCCATTTCGGGTCTTCGGGGCGGTCTTTCACCTCGGATGAAATGGAAACCGTCGTCGGAAAGGCGCAGTGGCTGCAGGGGGAAGGTGCAGACCCACCATCGTTCGTCCTAATAGGGAAAGAAATCCCCCTGACCGTGACGCGGTGTTGACGCGAGCCAAAAACGTCGGGAACCCAGCGAGGTTGAGGTCGGGAGACTCGCACCTTCAGCAAACGGCTAACCATTCAGAGAGCCTGTTTAGCGAGGAAACTTTCTCCTGTTGGCCGGCTCTTCCCGCGGGTGTCCCCACGGGGCGAACCTGTTCACCTAACCCTTATCGACGCGTCCCGAAGAGGGCTTTGCCAACGTACACACGCAAAACGGCAAACTTTCTTCGCCGGCCTCCTCGTTCGTTGGTCGAACGTCGTTGGTTCAAGGCTTTTTTGTTTTTTGACTACAAACTTTTCTTTGCCCCAATGGCGGCAAACTACGTTTGTTGACGTTGTTTGGCGCTTTACCCGCCAGCTTTTACTATGGCCGCCGCTGCACTCTGTCTTAATTAATCCGTCACCGACGAACGGTCGAAGGGTCGTTAAACGTACTTGTTGATCCGCTGCATACGGGGTAGATATCTCCTTTTTGTTTATGTTTTGCAGTTATGTCCCACCTTTCTTCGGGGAGGCAAAACCGAACGGACAGTTTACATTTTTCACATTCCTTGTCCACGAACGGGAACTGCATGCGCCGGCGAATGCTGTGATTATTTCTTTGTAAAAACAAGCGCCCAGTGACAGAATTTCAACTTCGAAGGGAAAGACAGCCATTGAAAATATTTTTGTTTTACTCATGGCTTCAACTGATAAGGGCTGAAAAGCAGACACGAGTTAAAATTAAATACGGATTTCTGCAGAACCTGACGTTTTTTTATAAATCAAGGAAATTATATTTAATTTTGCTACTTTGGTCACGAATCTACTTACTTGATTTATGCTTTATATAGTTTTCCATTAGTAGCTAGTTCATAAATACTGTGTGTTTAATTTTCTTAACACGTTGACTGCCATGGCTTTCAAATTTTGATAACCAGTTGTCATTAGTTCTAAAAAGTGTTTATACCACAAATAAATGAAAATGCTACATAAAAATTATAGTAATATTAATAGCTAATTCTTTGGGTAGCTAGCCGTAGAAAACCATCGGTTTTATACTCTATATGAACCATTTTAATAAAAAAAGAGTGTATTAAAAATGTGTGTATACAAACGCTTGCCAGTCAACGTGTTAAACAACATATTTCATCATCATTTATTCCGTTGGGAGCTTTGTTTGAATATCCTTGCCGAATCATCACAATGGTATTATGAAAGTAAAAATGCAGTCATGTCGTTGACATTCTTCGCGCCACATTTATTTAACCCAAAAGTGACTCTACGAAGCACTTGCACTAACTATTATAAAGCAAACATGTAAACCCCAACAATGGTGTTTTGCTCAGCAAAAAATCAACAAAGTACGTTGTGTTTTACGTATGAAAATCGGTTGGTTTTTTGCTAGGTCAGGGCATGATTCTTTACGCCTTTGACCGAGGTGTCTGTCAAACAGAACCACACGAGTGGAAAAATCTTGACATTGAAAATAAACCATTGTGCGTGGTTGAAAAACAATTCGCGTGCCTGTAAGGTCGAGGCGTAAGGTGTCATTGGGAAGTAGCGTAAAAATGACCACGTTTGCTTCCTGCACGACTCGCCGCGTGCGAAATGCCGAGGATGAAGCCTAATGCATTTTCCGTGCACACACGGAAGCGAAAAATCCTTCACCGACCAGCTGCGAACCAATCGCAGTTGCAATTTTCTGATGGTCATGATTTTCATCGTCATACGTTTTCGAAGTGCCTTTCGAGAGTAGTTTCTTTAGAGGTAGATGGCAGAATGGAACTTTCGATTTCATGCAGATAGGAGATAGTTTTCCCTGCCTTGCGGGGCTCGATGCACCGGTTGAACTGGTTTCTTTGATGGCGGGCAGTCATAAAATCGAACCACAACTGTTGCAACCGTTCGTTACGGTTTGACGGTTCCGCTACTTGCTCACCGGGTAAACAGAACAGACGGGACGAGACGGAACGGTGTATGTATGTACAGTGCTTCCTACACAGACGCCACAAGCCGGTTTTTAGTGGTCATGTGGGTGAACTAACGGGCATGGGAAAACATGTTTGTTAATTACACTTTAATGCGCGGTTTTTTGTTTTCCTCTTTTTAGGTTGAGAGATGCTTTAAAGCTCATTGGAGTTTGGTATTGTAGGATGACATAGATCAAAATTATTAAAAATAATAAGTTTCAGTAAAATAGCCCCATAACTGTTTTTTTATAAGCGATTTAAAAATGATAAACTTATAAAAGGTTGAAGTAGAAATTTTCTAAAATGTATTTGTGTTACATTAATTAACTTAGCTTGTTTTATAAACTGTAAACTAGAACTTTAAACCACGTGTTCGTATAAGACTTTTTTATAGATCATGAGAAAACGATCAAATGAATAAAAATGTAACTAAAATTATAGTGTTATTTTCACCTATTTTCTTCATAATGATGCAAAGAATCAGATTACTTGTTTCATTTTCGATCAAATTTACAACACTAGAATGAACGGTTTGGCCCCGTTGTAAATATCACCTTTTGCACGTAGTATCTGTGATATGATTTGAAAATGATAAAAAAATTTGATTTGGATTGCTTTCTTTTTACATTGATATGGAAATTGTTTACGCTAAGCCCTTTACGCTTTATACGAGAGTTTATGCACGTTATTTGTAACCAAGACGAAACCTCACGAAAAGGTACGAAATAAAAGGCCAAGGTAAATTTAAATATCGCACCACGGATAACCGATATCTTATCAACTGTCTCAGCAATCTATTTGATGTGATGGATATCGCTGCGTTTTTATCTCTTCCCTGCAAGCGCGGTACCTAATCGATGTTCATGCTATCATGGTCGGGATAGACATTTTGCCAAAACAAAACTGTCATCACTCACCTCCGCCTTTGCCTCCGCTTTTGTGAAACAAAGTAAAAAAAAACAATGGTATATGTGCTTCTAGTTATTATACGGATGGGCAGCTGTTTTATCTGATTACTATTTGGTGATGCCAGAAAACTACCGGCAGATTGTTGTGTAACTAACAATCGAACCAAACCGAACGCGCGGACATGTGGGTCGTCGTGGTGTTTACTTGCAAACAATCCTTCGCCCATGCATGTGTGTGTGCGTGTGTATGTATGTTTATATAGCCGTAGAAATGTAATTATGTCGGCAGTGTTTCTGCAAACAATTCCTCACCGGAGGAAAAAAAAAACAAACAAGGGTAAAGTATGGTAGCGGTGTGTAAGTTGGAAACCCAATTGGCGGCCCGAAATCGTATGAAAGTGTAGCGAGCGGGAAAATAAGGTGAACGCAAATATAAGTGGGTTATCAGCTGCGCCACATTCGGTGGCCGGGCGCGCAAAATGGCGTACGCAGTAAACAACTGCCCCACCACGCTGGTATTAGGTATGCAGATAAATTTAAAGCCTGCAAATCTGAAAAAGAATTGATAAAACAGGGGAAGCTAACGGTGGAGAAGTAGGAAAAGGCAGCGAATAAGAGACGACCGTAAATTGGTATATAATTTCCATATTCGTCATGGGTTAATATAAGCATCCACTTCGGGAAAGCGAAGGCATGTGCGTGGTAGATTTATTCAATTTTAGGAAATGGTTAGAAAATTTGCAAATGTTATTCATCCAATCCATCATCAGCAGATCGGAACCGTCGGAGAAAATGCAATGCGTATCCACCAATCTCCCATCCATATCTCTTTCCGCTAATCCTCGGCAGAAAAGTCGATAAAGCCTGACCTACCTTCGCTCTGCCGTGGAGACCTTTTGCTTCCGACCGGTGCCTTCATCCCGGTGCCGGTTCCCGTTAAACATATGCGAACGGGGAAACCTGTGTCCCAAAGCAGCGTTACTAACGAAATGTCCAACTTTCCATCGGTCGTATAGATCACCGAAGCACGCCACCGGCATCGAATTCTCGGATGCTTTCGAGCGAAAGTAAACGTGGGGTGGGAGCTTAGTTTGTTTTGTTCGTTCACATCTTGGTGGTGATGAGAATTTCGTGCTGGTTGGTTGCTCACGTGAATATTTTCGAAAGATTTGGAGAATCATTTGACCAGCTTTTCAAACGTCATCTTCGATGCTGGTGGTCGTTTGTTCTACCGTCCTGTTGGTCATGACACTGTAATTTCCGCTTCTCCGTCTTTGTGTTTGTGTGACTGAATGGTGCAACCGGTGCATCGGGTTTCAAGTAAAAGCTCGTTCTCCTCGACCAGGGGTCGGCAATGTTTGGAAGGGATTTAAATATATTAGCTTACAAATTCCGTACAAAGTTATTATTATTCACACATATTTGTGATGATTTATTCACAAATAATGGTTAATTTTGAAAATATATTCCTGTTAAAATTCAAAGAATTTGAGTTCAAGAAAGTAATTCATTTTTGTTTTAATAAAATGTACCAGATCAGTATGACGAAGAGGCGTCCAAAATAAAATGGTCATGAAATACATAACTATTCCAAAAACCTAAACACTTTATTTTAAGCAGAAAATGCAGTAGAAATATTAACACATAATAGCAATTCTTAAAGCAAAACTAAAAGCTCTCCAGTTAGAAAACCACTTGTGCCGGACTGTTATTTGGCGACCCCTGTCTTAAATAAACATTCGCCTAACGGTGTGTGGGAATCTCATCCCCGGAAACTTTGTTCCGCAAGATGCGGTTGTGAGATGTTTTTTCATTGGAAGTAAGCGATAGTGGCGCTTAAATGACGAGCTTCTTATACGTGTGCGATATCCAAGGGTATCATTTTTTTTGCTTTTAACAAGATTTCCCATTAAAAGCCTTCACAGTGACTGATCGTGGATAGTTCCATTGAAACGCTGAACTGGTTATCGTCTTTGCATCCCGCACACCTTATATCCACCCGTTCTATGTGGTAGCTTCTAACGTAGAACTGTGACTGGAGGAAGTCACGTGGAGCAGTGAAAAAACTAACGGTCACGTGGTGCTTAGTTTTAGCTTGCTTCATATTCCGTGCGGCAGAGCTTTGGCATCATTACTTTTAATGTCTATCAAAACACATACAAAAAATACAACTACAAATGTATTTACTAACCAAGTAAAGTCAGAGTGTTTTATTTGTACAAACCAGTTTGACAAGAGAAAACTGTTTTTTTTATTGCTTTACAGTTCTCTGTATCATCTGTTTGATGATAATTTTTGATCAATGTACGAATATTCCATGTCAAAACAATAATTATATTATGAAAATTAATTATTCCAATATTTGAAGCACTTATCTTGATAATTGTGTTGAAAGATGAATGTTATCATTAACTTTAAAAAATCGTAGCGCTGTACAAAGAGAGAAAGCATACTCAAAACTCTTCTTCGCTCGATTGTTTGTTTGTGACGAAAAAGTTGAATTTGAACGCACAATCGCACACGTTGAGCAGGAAATGTTTTATTTTCATCGCTCATTAATTTTAAGACAACTTTTTTGCCGGCTACCGTTACTTGGCCAACTAGCCAGCAGCTCGGCATGCGTATGATTCATTTTTCGGTTGGTACATCAAAAAACGAAAATCTACGTCCATTCTCTCGAGAATAAAAAAAACCAACGAAATAAAAATCTTTACATAAACCACCGGATCTACCAAGATATCTCTTTTGCGATCGTCGTCGTCGGCGTGCAAAACCACCGAATCTCATTCATATGGGACCACCATTAATTTGGGCGGCTAAATTTAGCGAGCCCATGCCCCGAAGAAGCCGAAAAACCCCGACTCGGCCCATTTCTCAGCGGCTCATAAAATGGCCACTCATGAAAAATTCTTTCATATGTTCATCAGCGCACATACATACAGCTGGCATGCCGGCTTCGTAACTCGGCGTTGTCGAAGCTGCTGCCTGCCGGATCGTGGTTTCTTTTTCGCGAACACGGGCCCCCGGTTTCGTTGCGATTTTTGCCGACAGACAAGAGAAAAGTACAAGCCGCACGCAAATGCTTATGCTGCCGCGGATGAGCGTAATATTTTTAGCAAAACATGTGCCCAACACTACCTGTGCGCGAAACGATTGTGCTGCCAACTGGTAGGAATTTTCCGATGACAAGCCAGGGGCTAGAGTCACTCACCCCCCGGGTGTTATGCTGCCGACTGGCGAGAAACGTCCGGCGAAAACCCCGAAACTGTACCAATGATGCTAATGTTAATCTATTTTTCTTCCCTATCTTTCCAGCTCCTACAAAACCTTGGCAAAGTTGACCGAACGGCAGATGAAATTTTCGACGAGCATTTGACAAACTTCAACCGACAGCACACCTGTGCCACCCGGCTGCAGAAAGAATTCACCAACTACATTAGATGCGTTCGTGGTAGGTTTTAGTGATGAGGCTGACAACTTTTCTGAGACATTTTAATTAGACTGTACCATTAAAATTAAAAATAAAACTAAATTCAATTTAAACCGTAAAAAATTAGTTACAAGATTTTGACTTCAATGCACGGAGATTTGAAACCTTCACAGGGAGCGAATGAGTGAGTAAAAGGTTTGCAGATCGCCACAGCGATTAGAGTCCTAAGTAGAGATTCGTACTCCTGCTTGTGAATAAGGGAGTTACTAGTTGAATCCTTATCAGGAAATTCGGGAAGTCAGTATATGAACGGAAAAGGCATGCCAAATAAACGGATAAGCTCTCATTTTCGTGGTAAAAACATTAACAACATCTTTCTAGTTTAATTTCAATTTCAAATACATTTATTGAGCTCGAAACCGCGTTTAAGCTTCGAATCCTTACTTGAGATTCGAATCCCTCATTGAGATTCAAATCTCTGGTTGAGTTTCGATTCTTTAATTGAGATTCAAATCTCTGATCGCGATTTGAATTCCTTATTGATTGAATTCCTATTCGAATCGCTGTGTCGACTAGCAACTTTACTTTTACTCACTCACTCGCTTTTTTGAGATACGAATCCTTATTACAGATCCAAATAAAAAAGTAGCTTAAAAAAATGTCCGCGAGGTTTTAAATCAATTAACTCAATAGTAAGAATCTACGATCTATCGATCGTGCTTTAACATGCCCGGCTTAATGCAACAACTGCTTTCTCATATTTTTAGCCGTACAAAGTGCCTCGAAAACCCTCATGGATGCCATAGCCGAAGTATACGAAAGCCAGTGGACCGGCTCGGAGGCGCTGTATGGTCAGACCAAAGTGATCGACACACAGTACCAGCAGTTCTCGTACAAGCTGGCCGATCAGGTGCTCAAGCAGCTGGACACCTACGCGTTACAGTTTCCCGAAATGAAGGTAAAACAAAAACGCCGAAGGAGTTTCGGTGAAGGTTTTGTTACTAATTTGAATTCGTTCTCGTTTTAGAAAAAAATTGACAAACGTGGCCGCAAGCTGGTCGACTACGATAGCCAGCGGCACTCGTTCCAGAGCCTGCAAGCAAATGCCGCCAAGCGCAAGGATGATGTGAAGGTAGGTTTGTTCGCGAGTTCGCGGCTTGGGAATATTCCAAAACAATTCCACTAACGGGGTGGGTCGTTTGTTCCGACTCAGGTGACCAGAGGCCGCGAACAGCTCGACGAAGCGAAGAGCACATACGAGATGCTGAATTCCGAGCTGCACGACGAACTGCCGGCCCTGTACGACTCGAGAATACTGTTCCTGGTGACGAACTTGCAGACGCTGTTCGCCTGCGAGCAACAGTTCCACAGTGAAACATCGAAGGTGTACGCCGACCTCGAGGCGATCGTGGACAAGCTGGCCACCGAGTCGCAGCGCGGTTCCTACACGCTGAAGAAAATCAATGGTACGTCGGAGTGAGGAGGAACGCGGGCAAGGACACCCATTCCCGCACAGAACCCTGTCTTTCCGAGTCTTGTAGTAACACCTGTTTTTGTTCTCTTCTAATATTACCCTTTCCGTTTTAGCTAACTCGAATCCGTCTAGCCCACAGCAATCCCCAGTGAAGGCCAATTTGTCGATTGTGAACAATGTCACTAACGGTTCGGCCAATGCTAATGGACGTGAGTATTTGTACCCCGTTGTTGCGTCCAGCAACCAGTTTTCGAACCACTTTTGTTGTTGTTGTGTCAACGTCGTCCTGTTGAGAAGAATTCATCGTGCTTCCCGACTGTTTTCCTTCTGTGATCAGTTGATATATGCATCTAGCAAAAACCAAATCCGCCTTCTCGTTCATGTGATTCGTGCCCCATTCATGTGACACGCTTTTCATTATCCTGCCGTCCCGCCCGCCCCCTTCATCGAGCACCTGGGTTTTTGTTTCGTTTGGGCTTATCTAAATTTAAACGGTTCACATTGGTTCCCATCAAACGATTAAATCATCGCACGCCGAACTATGACCACATCGGGATTCCGTTAACCTCACCCACCATTCGACAATCAATTCATTTGTGGCTTTTCCTTCGTGTCGTAAAGCTTTCTTTATCAAATCCTTATACTTTTTTCCATCCCAGACACACGCACAGTCATACAAACACACACAAAACTGGTAGTAAACAAGACGTGTTGTAGGATTTTCCTTACTCAGCATCTCTGCTGAATTTGGGGTTTGTGTGTTCCTCTTGTTAATGTTAATGTGGTCGATTTGCATCTTTATAATTGAAAGATACTTATTCTTTCATTCCATTGAGTTTCATGTTCGAAATCGTTTCATTGGTTAGAACATCTTTTTTTTCATAACTGCACTCTCATTTTCCGTATGTTACGCTCGTTGTTGTTTTTTTAAATGTTTTCCTTTTTTTATCGAATTCCGCTTAGCTGTAAATAAAAATTGCCTGCTTTCTTTTAGTTTCGAAATCGGTTTTCCCTTTTTTCTCACGATTTATTTTGTTATTCTTACATTACATTAGAGGTAAACTGCACACTTGTGGGTTGTTTTTTAATTTTCGGCACACTATTGGCTAGTAGTTTGGTTGGTTTTGAACTTGTGTTCTTCCTTTTCGACTTGGGACCGATGATGTGGGTTGTTTTAAAGTGCATTTCTGGATTATTTTTAATTTTTTTTTTCTGCAATTTAACATTCAATTAATCAATTTGGTGTTGTTTGTGTTGAATTGTAAAAGTTTTGTGCATATTACGTACGCCGCGTCGAAAACAACGTTTGTCCTCCCAACATGTATATATGCTTAAACCTATTTTGATGGAATTGAATTGAACTGGGGGCAAAAAATTACTGCAAGGCATAAGGATTTCTTCATGGTATGGAACGAAAAACAATTACGGCAACGTGCTGCTTGTCGCTCGAATTCCCAACTTATCACAGTTTGAGCAAAACGGACACGACGAACGCCTGGCATCCTCTGTGCCCTTCTCCAGGGCACCTTCTTCAGCAGTGAACGGCTCCACAACATCAATCCCCCACCAACATCCCGCGGAAGCATGCGTGTGTGACAACATGTTTTTTTCTTCTTCTTTTTTCTTTCTTTTGCTCTGTTTCGCGCGCGCGCCGCCCCACCGCGCAATCTGCGTTGCTCACCTTTTTTCCGTATCCGGTATGCCGAAACACCGGATCCAACACAATTGCGTGTGAATTTGCGTGTGTTTGTAACGTGTACATGTGTGTGTGTGTGTTTGTTCTTATACTGATCCAACACACCGCCGCCACCGCTGCCACCGGGGGGGGGGACACACGTGCAGACACCTCCCAAAATGTGCAAGCAACCCCGAGAACGCCACCGCAGCAGCAACGTGTCGCACCGGAGGAAGAGCAAGAGCCCTCGTATCAGAACACGGAAATGGTAAAGGCTGCCGCTGCTGCTGCCGCCGTCGCTTCGACAGGGGTCACGACGAACGGGAACGCCAGCGTTAACGGGAAGCGAGCGCCGTCCGAGGATGGATCTAGTCCGGTTGTGAATGGCGCAAACGGTGTTGCGGAAAACGGACCACCCGGTTTAACATCCACACCGTCAACGACGGGAACGACCACTACGGCGACGGCGGCGACGGCGGCAACGGCAGCGGCAGTGCCGGAACTCACAAACGGTACGGTTCACCCTCCCCATCAGCAGCCACGCACTAATCAACCATCATCGCAACCGGACGCGAGTCGCTTCAGCAACAGCAACGGTAGTGAAAAGCGCCAGCCCCGGGGAATACCGGAAACTGGCGCGTCCGAGACGGCAACCGCTGCCGCTGCTGCTGCTGCTGCCGGTGAAGATGCACCTCTTACTATCGCTGATGCCGCTAATGCTGCCGCTGCTGCGGATCCTTCCACCACCACGCCGCCTACAGCGGGCGCAGCTGTTTCGCAAACAAGTAATACTAATGTAAATAAGCATACACACACTCTCTTTCCGTCTGGGATCTTTGAATAACTCACCGTTACTAATCTCGTAACACCGTTTCCGCGTTTTCTACGCGCGTTTGTGTCTTTTTTTTCCTTCCACTATCCCTTTAACATTCCTTCCTTCGCTCTAACCATTGCCGCCATTTCCCCCCGGGGGTTATGGGTTGGGTTCGATATTGGTGACGGACATTACACAGCCGCTGCATCATCACCACCATCATCATCCACACCATTCACACCATCACTCGCACTATCTCCGGTCGCACCAAAATCTTCCCCCGGTCTACCAGTATCGAACTGCACCGGTGCGAACACCCGTGACAGCTTCACCGCCCAACACTTCCTGTTCCTCATCCTACGCTCCCTATGGTCCCATGTCGCCATTGACCACCACCGGCCTGCCGGCTTCCCATGCAAGCGGATCGCGAGTGGCCCGGGTTGACCAGGGTACCCAAACACCACCGGCGATCGTACCCATGGCCGTGGGATCTAAGCCAGCTTCAACCTCATCATCCGAAGGCATCATCACCACCGGTGGACTGGTAGCAGCAAAGGACACCGGGACACCGTGGGTCAACCAAGCGTACCCGTTCGTCGGTGGTCCGAAAGGCGTCGAAACGGATCCCTCGAAGGTGCTCGTACGCCCTCCGCATCATTCAACTCTGAACAGTCTGATCAATAATAACCAACGTAACTATCCGCTTACTCACTGCACCCCAGCGGGGAACGTTGAACGGCAGCTACTACACGATCGCTATCGAGTGTGTCCTCTCGCTAACAATACTAATAATAACACTAACACAAAGCTGGATATCGTCTATGAGATTCCGGTCGGTAAGTGTACCGGGCCGTGCCTCGCAGTTGAATTTTTATTAATGTCCGCTCGCTAGTGTGTCTTACCTACGAGTTTGTAGTGTTTTATTTGGTGGTGCACTTTTTGGCCTGATTTCCCTCATTATTTCTTTTTTTTTCTGGTTTGCAGTGTTTTTGAATGCTTGCGTATTCCGCTAATATATCGGCACCCTATCGGTTTCCTTTCTTCTCGTTTGACTTCCGAAAATCCACGTCTTGCTGTCCGTCAACACAATCATCCATCTTAGCTTCATCATCAGCTTTAAAAAAAACCCCATTACATTAAAATACAATATAAACTTACAAAACATTATCTTATTTTCAGCTCTATTTTTAAATTATGTTGCATAATTTTTAATTTTGGTTGACTGTACACGAGTTTATGGATTGTTTTTGGTTTGGTTTAGCATTTTTATGCATTGTTTCGGTTTCCAATCAACTTGGAATAGACAAAAATTGTCTGTAACAGTTTAATAATAAATATTCGAGATTTCTTATGATAAAATTGATTATTATAAACCTAGTAAAAAAAAGTTACCAAACAACTTTTGTTGCAGCTTAGTTCTTGTGAGTGGCTTATTTGTGTTTCATGTTCCATTCTCTAATCAGAATAGACAAGGACGAATGATTCAAAATCCACTTCATGGTGTTTTATCCAAAACATCGTCTTTAAAAGCGCATAATTATTATATAAAGTAGTAAAAGCCTCTTTTTACTTTTTTGCTGCAATCGTATAAAACAAGCATTTAAAACGATTGAAATTAATGCCTTCTCAGTGATGCCGCTTTTGGTTAGTTAAATTGTTTTGATGTTTGTTCACTGGACAATTGTCAGTTGAATTGAATTGAAGCAGGTTAAGATTATTTTTAGCCAAATAAATGCAACAGTCGACTGTTAAATCATACTTTATTTTAAGCACCCAGCCTCGGATCGCCAATTAATTCGGTCCATCCGTCTATTCACAACCCGCAGGTGCAACGACAACAGACCTACCGGCAGGTGTCCTGTACCGCGTGAAGGCTACATACAAGTACGTCCGGGAGGACGTGGACGAACTGAGCTTCGAGGTGGGCGACATTATCAACGTGGTTGAGTACGAGGATCCCGAAGATCAGGTACGAATAATGCCTACGGTTAAACTCGACTGGTTGTGTGTGTGGTGGTTTACAAATTTGGTTTTTTATTTATAATTACAGGAGGAAGGCTGGCTGATGGGATTGAAGGAAGGCTCAACCGAGAGGGGTATGTTTCCGGCCAACTTCACCCGACCACTGTAAGCGATCACCACCACCGGGTCGAGCTTAACCGAACGCGTGATCCAAACCACCGGAAGCGAGCAAATGCATACCGCATACAACAGCTAGCCACAGACTTCCGGCCACACAACTCTCACGGAGAAGAGCACACATACACACACACACACACATACACAAACACACGCTGAAACGCCTACATACATACACACACAGACGAGATACGGGAGGGCCAAAAATTGCATCAACTATTTGGTCGCATCCGGGCCAGCCATCCTCTCTCCAGGCATTTTATTAGCAGAATCGAAACACAGTCCGAATAGTATAGATAAACGTGTAAACATTGGTCCCGTTGGTTTTGCTTCAAACACGAATGTAAGCCCACTTCCCCAACCTTAAGTAACCAACCTGCCAAGCGTTGGTCGTTCGTAATTGTTGGCCCGTGTAAAAGTAGGAGGAAAACAAGAAACCCCTGGGAAAGTAGGAGGAAAACAAGAAACCCCCCTACAAGAAACGGTAAATGTTTGGTTGAGAGGTCTGTTTTGTTTTAAAATATTTTCATGTTTTAGTAGTATGTATTACGTCTCGTATTTTTACCGGTCAGAGCAGTATGTGCACCAACCAAGAGCAGTAGTAGTGTCTCGATACATAAAGATCGAACGATCATCTGAAGGAAACGGCGAGCGAATAACAATGTAAACATCTAGCGACACCTGGATTGTTGTCTTCCCGGCCCGGAGGAGGGTGTCATACTACATTAATATTTAACATTACACTAAAAGGCGCCCCGCACTGGGTTTTAACGCAAGCCTTTAACACCGTACGCGCAAGTCATCATCTAATTATCATGGAACGTGTAGGCAAATCGATCGATTGCATGCCGAAATGCAAACTAATGAATAACGTGTGCCTTTTCATTGCAAAAACTAGGAATGGAAGATACAAAATAATGATTCGCGAATCGAAAACTGGGCAACTAACGAGCGGTTATTTTGTGTAGTAGTACTCTGTTATCATCTCGTTATTTTATGTTATTAAATCGTTGTTTTTCGTTACTTTCTCCCAATCCTTTATGTATGCCTCCGGAACCCTGAACCCCCCTTTTTGAAGTGCATCTGCTAACAGAGTTATTTTTAGTTCACTGTCAAATCATATTTCACGAGAAACAAATATACCAGCTATATGAATACAGTCGATTTGTTCTTCGTATGTGGATACTGTGTCACATTTTGGCCTTTTTTCAGGATTTGTCTATTAATGGTAGCGAAGGGATAGGGACGCATTTCCATCGAAAGAAATAGATTCTAATGTTTGGTGAACGATACTGTTGGTCATGGATATGAATGGATAGTTGCTGAGCAATAAAGCTCATTTATGTACATGTTCACATCCATCGTGATCTGATTGTGCCAACGATAGGGATTGCCAAAACTATTGTTTTTTTTTTCTCAAGAACTTATAGAGGCCGACAGATACGGAAGATGTTTGGTAATGTTTTAGTAGAACACGATTGCATTCGAATTACTCCGATTATTCACAAATCACCCAAACGGTAGAATAATAGGAAATGTGTCAATATATATCCCGAATCATCCCGATTTAAGAACGCAATAACGATATTGTAGCAACGCCATTCGGATATGTGCATATTTTAATACAAAAGAAGTAGAAATTGCAAAATGAGAGGAAATTTTAATTGTAAATGATTGTTTTATATTAATAAAATTACATATTTCCAAAGTTTTCAATGTATATCGTTCAGGTGTTTCTTCTTGTACCCACGAGTAGACGGGTTTTCTTATTATTGAACAAATTATTTATTATACTTTTAAGTACATCGTAGCTGCTGGTGTTTTTCTTGGCTTTTTAAATTCTATGAAGATTAAATATTGCTTATCTTTACATTATGCTGATGACTGACAATTTATCCAAAATTTGATAACTCTTATCTATAAACATACTTGAATACACAAACTAACTAAACAAACGGTAATTTCATGCATTTTGCAAATTCGCCCGCGGTTGCATCCGGAGGATCGGAACTACAAGACAAGTTCGAACCTAGGTCTACCATCACTACTAGTGACTGACAGCGCGGGGTTTTGTAGCGGTTAATCAAGATTACTAAACACTAGACAGGTTGCGACAAATAGAACATTTTTACCGGTTGGAGATAAAAAAATGAAAGAAAAATTTGACAAACAAGTTGGAATGGTTTGTTTACGGTCGGGTTGGAATAACGAAGATTTTTTTTCAAAAATGCTATTTTCAATCAAAGAAGGCTTTAACCAGATTATTAAAGTTAGCGGAGGGACAGATTCACAGTTCCACGAGAGCAGGTATTAAGAGAACTCGAAATCTATTGAATATTATCTTTGAGTTGATTTAAATTTGTTGGTTCATACTAATAATTTCATCTTCTACAAAAAATGTTCCGTTTGTTACGGTAGTAACAACAAAAACCATGTCTTAGTCTTAGAATGACTGTGAATGTTGTGAATGACTAGAATGTTAATGTATAGTGCTCAGTGCCGTATCACCGACGAATACAGATATTTTCCCATTTTTCTAAACTCCGCCAATAGCTCCGTTGCTTCATTTTACATTTATTTTTCTGCACGTCTTTAAATGGGGCATTAGCGTACGACCTTTCTCGCGCAGCTTTGTGCTATCATTAATCTGAAGGTTGATCGACTCTTTTTTTTTTGCCCTCGATAATTTCCTTTACGAATGATCTGGCTATCCATGTCGCGGGAAGAGGCCACATGTAACTTATCTAGAACACCGTCTCATACAAGGTACTTCATGGGCATCAACTCACAAAGGCAGGTGTAGAGAGAGTTTACTATGGAGCATGTCCGTCATGAGGCCGAACTTACCATCGTTCAACATTGCAAACGCGATGAGTTCCTGATTTTTCCTATCGTAGTTTGCAATTGAGTACCGGTGTGCCTGTAGCCGGGCTAAATCCTCGATCAACTTCGTAAACGGTTTTTACTGGGGACGTACAAATGAATGAAGTTCATATCATTCTTCAAGATCAACTTAATGTACACATTGGGTCCTTCCTCCGATTCTACGATTTAGAGCAATGTTTCTCACATCTTACGCTTATTACAACCTGTACGGCCATGGTCCAAGCAAACCAAAAGAAGATTAAAAGAGTAGCATTTTCATGCCAGCCACTAAATAATCTCCATTGTTCCTGCAAACCACAACACCACCGTTATTTTGACAGACAAATTGTAAACAAGATATCCAAAATGGTTCCGAGCAAAACTGCTCTGTCGCAACCTGTCTAGTGTTTAGTAACCTTGCGGTTAATTGTGGATTGCAACAGTTCTAAGCAGAACAAAAAAGTTAACTACAATTGAGTTTACGAAGATTGAAGAGAACGAATCCCCTGGTTCGTTATTAGTTTCGTAATGGATTTGCTAATCGGTAAGCTAGACAAGCTGCAGGAAAAACTGCTGGACATCGAACGGAATCAAAGACCGAACGAAAGCTACCGGAACCTGGAGGCTGCAGAGTCTGGCAGTAAGACGAACGAAAACGACCTGCGTGCCAAGTTGGAGGAAATGGAACGAAGCAGTATGGTACGACACCACGATCTTGAAAGAAAGCTGGATAAGATGGAACGTGAAATGATGGCGAGCAAAATAGTTTACTTACAAGACAAACTGCAGGACATAGAGCAGATGCAGAAGACCAGCGAAAGCTTTCGTGCGGGGCCCGTAAAGAGTGCTGAGCCGAGCACCTATTCGAAGAAAAAGAATCTGCTGGACGGACTGGAACGCCGTATGACGGCAAAAGAGGCATTTCTGCAGAACAAGCTGGAAGAAATCGAGCTTGAGAACAAGACGAGAGATGAAAAGTTAAGATGTTTGGAAGAGAAATTACATGACATCGAGCAGAATCTCAAAAGGAGCATTAGCTATGCGCCATCCGAGGCTAGCACCAAGGCGATCGAGGATGACCTCTGCAACAAGTTGGACGACATGGAACAATGCATAACAGCAGATGAGAATGTAGTGCAGAGCAACCCAGAAGAAGTAGAGCAGTTGTCGACTGACTCAAATTTACAGAAGAGGCTGACCGAAGTGGAAAAGAGTATGAAAGCAAAGGAAGACACATTAAACGAAGCGGTACAGTTCTTTAAGGAAACGGAAAAGAAACTGACTACTCAGTTCAACAATCTGGATAAAACATTGGACGAAGAACTCGAAAACCTGCGTGATCAATGGTCGAAGGTTTCGGATCTACAAAAAGTTGTAAACAGTTTAGTTGATTCGAACAAATATTGCTTGGATATTACAATGAAACGTGGTGGAAAACACCGACTCGCATTTAACTTCAATCAGAGCGCACTGGTATACTGTGACCATACCAAATTTGGTGATGGTTGGCTTGTATTTCAACACCGATATAATGGTGAAGTGGACTTTTTCCGTGGATGGGCTGACTATCGGGAGGGTTTTGGAAACTTGGACGGTGAATTTTGGCTTGGATTGGAGCATCTTCATAAGCTCACCTCAGTTGGCAAGTATCAACTATTGGTGGAAATGGAAGACCATGCTGGAAAATACGGATATGCAAAGTACGATCAATTCAAAGTTCGAAGTGAAAATGACAGGTACAAACTGGAAGTTGGGTGTTACAGTGGGACTATAGAAGATTCAATGCAATACAGCAACGGTGGTAGTTTCTATACAAAAGATAAGCAGTCAAGTTGTTATTCGGCATATAATCCCGTCACACGACATGGGGCTTGGTGGGACAGCCCCTCTTATCAGACCTGCGTTAATCTCAACGGATCCTACCAATATCCCTCGGATAAATCGAAGGCGATGAGTTGGCATTGTCTCAATTATCGCGGTATGGCTTTTACTCGAATGATGATACGTAAGGTTAGTTTATAGAATTGTAAGGGAAAAAAGTTTGAATTTTGTAAAGAATAGAGTTGAATCTACGACAATGTAGTCTTGTTTCTATTTGGAAGTAGCAAAATAGATATCCGAGATGAAAAGCTCCTGAGCCGTTATAATGCCGTTCAGTTTGTTATCAAGTAATCAAGGATTGGTAAGTATAGATAATCGACGATTATCCAGGATTGGAAAAATCGGACTGGGTGTATAATCCATTGGCCGAGAATTGAAAATTTCACAATTTTATTGAACTTTTTTGAAACCGTTTGGCGTAAGTCCTATATGCACTGTGCGTGATTTCTTTCTTACTCCCACGCAGATTATCCATGTTTTCATCAACTGTCTTAACATGATCGTTAGTTTCGGTAGGATACTTGTGTGCAGTTTCAGAACCAACGGCTCAGTATAGCTAAAAAAAAGGTAAAATATATAATAAATACATTAAAGGCCAGTTTACCTACTAGTGATTTTCATTGCTTTTTATTGTCTATGAAATTTAAATATTACTTATCTTTGTAATATGCTGATGACTGACAGTTTAAGTTGAAGTTCGATAAATCTTATCTGTAAACTGTAGAATCAATTTAAAAATAACATCTTGAAACGAAACCCGGCAATGAAATCAAAATCGAGGATTCTCTTCACTATCCTTTGCATACTCAACGACACTAACGGTAATTTCGTGCATTTTACAAATTCAAAATCGTATCCGGCGAATCGGAACTACAAGACTGCAAGTTCTCGAACCTAGGCTACCATCACTACTAATAATTGACGACGCGGTTATAAAAGCGGTTATTCATGGAATTGAACAGTTCTAAGTAGGATAAAGAAGTTGAGTTTACAATCAGTCAACGTTGCTTGTAGAGAACGATCGCGAAGTTCACTATTGGTTTGGAAATGGATTTGCTAATCGGCAAGCTAGACATGCTTCAGCATAAACTGCTGGACATCGAACGGAATCAAAGACCGAACGAAAGCGACCACAACCTGGAGGCAGCGGAGTCTGGCAGTAAGACGAACGAAAAAGACATGCGTGCCAAGTTGGAGGAAATGGAACGAAGCACTATGGCACGACACAACGATCTGGAAAGAAAGTTGGATAAGATGGAGCGTGAAATGATGGCGAGCAAAATAGTTTACTTACAAGACAAACTGCAGGACATCGAGCAGAAGCTGAAGAGCAGCGAAAGTTTTCGTGAGGGGCACGTAAAGACCGCTGACCCGTGCACCTATTCGAAGGAGGAGAATCTGCTGGATGAACTGGAACGCCGTATGACGGCAAAAGAGACATTTCTCCAGAATAAGCTGGAAGAAATCGAGCTTGAGAACAAGGCGAGAGATGAAAAGTTGAGATGTTTGGAAGAGAAATTACATGACATCGAGCAGAATCTCAAAACGAGCATTAGCTATGCGCCATCCGAGGCTAGCACCAAGGCGATCGAGGATGACCTCTGCAACAAGTTAGACGACATGGAACATTACTTAACAGCAGATGAGGATGTCGACCTAGAAGAAATAGAGAAGTTGTCGACTGATACAAATCTACTAAAGAGGCTAGCCGAAGGGGAAAAGAGTACGAACGCCAAGAATGACACTTTAAATGAAGTGGTGCAGTTCTTTAAGGAAACGGAGAACAAACTGTATACTCAGCTTAACAGTCTGGACGAAAAACTCGAAAACCTGCGTGATAAATGGTCGAAGGTATCGGATCTATCGGAAGTTGTAAACAGTTCAGTAGATTCGAACAAATATTGCTCGGATATTGCAACGAAACGTGGTGGAAAACACCGACTCGCATTTCACCTCAATCAGCCGGCACTGGTGTACTGTGACCATACCGAATTTGGTGATGATTGGATTATATTTCAGTACCGTTGCAACGGTGAAGTGGAATTTTCCCGTGATTGGGCTGACTATCGGGAGGGTTTTGGAAACTTGGACGGTGAGTTTTGGCTTGGATTGGAGTATCTTCATAAACTCACCTCAGCTGGCAAGTATCAACTATTGGTGGAGATTAAAGATCATGCTGGAAAATACGTATATGCAAAGTACGATGCATTCAAAGTTCTAGGTGAAATGACCGAGTACGCACTGGATGTTGGGCGTTACAGCGGGACAGCAGGAAATTTTATGCTATGCAGCAATGGTCGCCCTTTCTACACTAACGATAAGCCTAACGTCTTTTATCCAAAAAATCACGGCAAATGTTATGGAGCCTGGTGGTCCACTCTTCATTATACGAACTGCGACTGTGAATCTTCTGGGATTGGGCCGGTGGCTTTTACTAGGATGATGCTACGTAAAATTCCTTCTCAGTGAATACTACGAGTACAAACTGGAAGCTGGGTGTTACAGCGGGACAGCAGGAGATTTTATGCTTAACAGTGACGGTTGCCGTTTCGACACTAAGGATAAACCTAACGTCTATTATTATCCAAATAATCCCTGCAAATGTTATGGAGCCTGGTGTCAGTTCTAGTTCGGTAGTGCATCAGAGCGGATGTTAGCAGTGCATAGTTTCCTGAAAGGGTTAGCGGAAAAGTAAGGTTACGGCACGACCGCGTGGTGACGCCGAGCTGGAGCTCAGGTCAGACAAATCCTAGCTGCCGCACATCTCGTGCCGTTTGAGACAATCAAGCGGACCACGAGTTCTTGTGTCCTGACAACGGAAGGAATTATCCCTCCCGTGGACGGCGGGTGGACATATGGCTATTATAGCCGGTCCTAAAGGACGAGCCCCTTCATAGGAGTTCGGACAGAGTTGGTACGCCTCTGATTACGTGTAAGGGAACAAATTGTTCGACTTAGCGTAGGAGGATATACCCCGACTCGCATATCGAAAGAAGAAGAAGAAGAAGAGCCTGGTGTGGTAGGCTGACCAATCACCAATATGTGAACTAAAACGGATCCTACTGTGAACCCTCATATATAGAGCCGATGGCTTTTACTATAATGATGCTACGTAAAACTGGTTAAAGAATTGAATGGTACAAGACAGAATTGTTAGTCACAAATTTCGGATTTTTCGTGCAAGACGTATCAGCAGAATAAAATTGGGTATGGCGTAAATCGCGTTATGTTTCCCTGTTTCAATTTTGGCAGTTGCATCATTTTGATCAGCGATATCACGGCTTCGAAATCCTTGTTATTCACTTCATTTGACCATAGGATACTTGAGGTCATCCAGATTGGTGGGACGGAAACAACGATACCTGTCAGTTTTCCGAGAAGATATCGACGCAAGCAGCCTTTTTTTCTCTATTTTCAAAGTGTTGTGTACCTCCTGAATGATACAGCCACGGTTAATGAATAGTATTACATTAGACCAGCGGTCTCCAAACTTTTTTTTGACGCGGGCCGCATTGGGTGGAATAACCGAAGCGTTAAGCCACATTTACCCAGGGATTATAGGGTCTCGCAGGCCGTAGTTTGGAGACCCCTGCATTAGACCATGGTTTCGACGATCCAAAATGACATCACCTATGTGTCGAGATGATGCGCGGAAACGAAACGACGCCGCTAGCCATTTTTTCGCTTTTTTACAAGGTGTTGTTTACTTTTTGTATGGAACAGCCTCGAGAAATCTGACAGTTTGTCGTTTCCGTACTCCCAATTTAAATACCCTCAAATCTTATATGTAAACTGAAGAATGAATTAACAAATAATGCCCCGATACAAAAACTGGCTATGAAATCAACATCGAGGATTCTCTTCACTATCCCTTGCAAACTTATCGACACTAACGGTAATTTCGTGCATTTTACAAATTCCAATTCGTACTCGTTCATCCAGCGGATCGGAACTACAAGACTGCAAGTTTCCGAACCTAGGTCTACCATCACTACTAGTGATTGACAGCGCGGGGTTTTGTAGCGGTTAATTGTGGATTGCAACAGTTCTAAGTAGAACAAAAAAGTTAACTACAATTGAGTTTACGAAGATTGAAGAAAACGAATCCCCTGGTTCATTATTAGTTTCGTAATGGATTTGCTAATCGGTAAGCTAGACAAGCTGCAGGAAAAACTGCTGGACATCGAACGGAATCAAAGACCGAACGAAAGCTACCGGAACCTGGAGGCTGCAGAGTCTGGCAGTAAGACGAACGAAAACGACCTGCGTGCCAAGTTGGAGGAAATGGAACGAAGCAGTATGGTACGACACCACGATCTTGAAAGAAAGCTGGATAAGATGGAACGTGAAATGATGGCGAGCAAAATAGTTTACTTACAAGACAAACTGCAGGACATAGAGCAGATGCAGAAGACCAGCGAAAGCTTTCGTGCGGGGCCCGTAAAGAGTGCTGAGCCGAGCACCTATTCGAAGAAAAAGAATCTGCTGGACGGACTGGAACGCCGTATGACGGCAAAAGAGGCATTTCTGCAGAACAAGCTGGAAGAAATCGAGCTTGAGAACAAGACGAGAGATGAAAAGTTAAGATGTTTGGAAGAGAAATTACATGACATCGAGCAGAATCTCAAAAGGAGCATTAGCTATGCGCCATCCGAGGCTAGCACCAAGGCGATCGAGGATGACCTCTGCAACAAGTTGGACGACATGGAACAATGCATAACAGCAGATGAGAATGTAGTGCAGAGCAACCCAGAAGAAGTAGAGCAGTTGTCGACTGACTCAAATTTACAGAAGAGGCTGACCGAAGTGGAAAAGAGTATGAAAGCAAAGGAAGACACATTAAACGAAGCGGTACAGTTCTTTAAGGAAACGGAAAAGAAACTGACTACTCAGTTCAACAATCTGGATAAAACATTGGACGAAGAACTCGAAAACCTGCGTGATCAATGGTCGAAGGTTTCGGATCTACAAAAAGTTGTAAACAGTTTAGTTGATTCGAACAAATATTGCTTGGATATTACAATGAAACGTGGTGGAAAACACCGACTCGCATTTAACTTCAATCAGAGCGCACTGGTATACTGTGACCATACCAAATTTGGTGATGGTTGGCTTGTATTTCAACACCGATATAATGGTGAAGTGGACTTTTTCCGTGGATGGGCTGACTATCGGGAGGGTTTTGGAAACTTGGACGGTGAATTTTGGCTTGGATTGGAGCATCTTCATAAGCTCACCTCAGTTGGCAAGTATCAACTATTGGTGGAAATGGAAGACCATGCTGGAAAATACGGATATGCAAAGTACGATCAATTCAAAGTTCGAAGTGAAAATGACAGGTACAAACTGGAAGTTGGGTGTTACAGTGGGACTATAGAAGATTCAATGCAATACAGCAACGGTGGTAGTTTCTATACAAAAGATAAGCAGTCAAGTTGTTATTCGGCATATAATCCCGTCACACGACATGGGGCTTGGTGGGACAGCCCCTCTTATCAGACCTGCGTTAATCTCAACGGATCCTACCAATATCCCTCGGATAAATCGAAGGCGATGAGTTGGCATTGTCTCAATTATCGCGGTATGGCTTTTACTCGAATGATGATACGTAAGGTTAGTTTATAGAATTGTAAGGGAAAAAAGTTTGAATTTTGTAAAGAATAGAGTTGAATCTACGACAATGTAGTCTTGTTTCTATTTGGAAGTAGCAAAATAGATATCCGAGATGAAAAGCTCCTGAGCCGTTATAATGCCGTTCAGTTGGTTATCAAGTAATCAAGGATTGGTAAGTATAGATAATCGACGATTATCCAGGATTGGAAAAATCGGACTGGGTGTATAATCCATTGGCCGAGAATTGAAAATTTCACAATTTTATTGAACTTTTTTGAAACCGTTTGGCGTAAGTCCTATATGCACTGTGCGTGATTTCTTTCTTACTCCCACGCAGATTATCCATGTTTTCATCAACTGTCTTAACATGATCGTTAGTTTCGGTAGGATACTTGTGTGCAGTTTCAGAACCAACGGCTCAGTATAGCTAAAAAAAAGGTAAAATATATAATAAATACATTAAAGGCCAGTTTACCTACTAGTGATTTTCATTGCTTTTTATTGTCTATGAAATTTAAATATTACTTATCTTTGTAATATGCTGATGACTGACAGTTTAAGTTGAAGTTCGATAAATCTTATCTGTAAACTGTAGAATCAATTTAAAAATAACATCTTGAAACGAAACCCGGCAATGAAATCAAAATCGAGGATTCTCTTCACTATCCTTTGCATACTCAACGACACTAACGGTAATTTCGTGCATTTTACAAATTCAAAATCGTATCCGGCGAATCGGAACTACAAGACTGCAAGTTCTCGAACCTAGGCTACCATCACTACTAATAATTGACGACGCGGTTATAAAAGCGGTTATTCATGGAATTGAACAGTTCTAAGTAGGATAAAGAAGTTGAGTTTACAATCAGTCAACGTTGCTTGTAGAGAACGATCGCGAAGTTCACTATTGGTTTGGAAATGGATTTGCTAATCGGCAAGCTAGACATGCTTCAGCATAAACTGCTGGACATCGAACGGAATCAAAGACCGAACGAAAGCGACCACAACCTGGAGGCAGCGGAGTCTGGCAGTAAGACGAACGAAAAAGACATGCGTGCCAAGTTGGAGGAAATGGAACGAAGCACTATGGCACGACACAACGATCTGGAAAGAAAGTTGGATAAGATGGAGCGTGAAATGATGGCGAGCAAAATAGTTTACTTACAAGACAAACTGCAGGACATCGAGCAGAAGCTGAAGAGCAGCGAAAGTTTTCGTGAGGGGCACGTAAAGACCGCTGACCCGTGCACCTATTCGAAGGAGGAGAATCTGCTGGATGAACTGGAACGCCGTATGACGGCAAAAGAGACATTTCTCCAGAATAAGCTGGAAGAAATCGAGCTTGAGAACAAGGCGAGAGATGAAAAGTTGAGATGTTTGGAAGAGAAATTACATGACATCGAGCAGAATCTCAAAACGAGCATTAGCTATGCGCCATCCGAGGCTAGCACCAAGGCGATCGAGGATGACCTCTGCAACAAGTTAGACGACATGGAACATTACTTAACAGCAGATGAGGATGTCGACCTAGAAGAAATAGAGAAGTTGTCGACTGATACAAATCTACTAAAGAGGCTAGCCGAAGGGGAAAAGAGTACGAACGCCAAGAATGACACTTTAAATGAAGTGGTGCAGTTCTTTAAGGAAACGGAGAACAAACTGTATACTCAGCTTAACAGTCTGGACGAAAAACTCGAAAACCTGCGTGATAAATGGTCGAAGGTATCGGATCTATCGGAAGTTGTAAACAGTTCAGTAGATTCGAACAAATATTGCTCGGATATTGCAACGAAACGTGGTGGAAAACACCGACTCGCATTTCACCTCAATCAGCCGGCACTGGTGTACTGTGACCATACCGAATTTGGTGATGATTGGATTATATTTCAGTACCGTTGCAACGGTGAAGTGGAATTTTCCCGTGATTGGGCTGACTATCGGGAGGGTTTTGGAAACTTGGACGGTGAGTTTTGGCTTGGATTGGAGTATCTTCATAAACTCACCTCAGCTGGCAAGTATCAACTATTGGTGGAGATTAAAGATCATGCTGGAAAATACGTATATGCAAAGTACGATGCATTCAAAGTTCTAGGTGAAATGACCGAGTACGCACTGGATGTTGGGCGTTACAGCGGGACAGCAGGAAATTTTATGCTATGCAGCAATGGTCGCCCTTTCTACACTAACGATAAGCCTAACGTCTTTTATCCAAAAAATCACGGCAAATGTTATGGAGCCTGGTGGTCCACTCTTCATTATACGAACTGCGACTGTGAATCTTCTGGGATTGGGCCGGTGGCTTTTACTAGGATGATGCTACGTAAAATTCCTTCTCAGTGAATACTACGAGTACAAACTGGAAGCTGGGTGTTACAGCGGGACAGCAGGAGATTTTATGCTTAACAGTGACGGTTGCCGTTTCGACACTAAGGATAAACCTAACGTCTATTATTATCCAAATAATCCCTGCAAATGTTATGGAGCCTGGTGTCAGTTCTAGTTCGGTAGTGCATCAGAGCGGATGTTAGCAGTGCATAGTTTCCTGAAAGGGTTAGCGGAAAAGTAAGGTTACGGCACGACCGCGTGGTGACGCCGAGCTGGAGCTCAGGTCAGACAAATCCTAGCTGCCGCACATCTCGTGCCGTTTGAGACAATCAAGCGGACCACGAGTTCTTGTGTCCTGACAACGGAAGGAATTATCCCTCCCGTGGACGGCGGGTGGACATATGGCTATTATAGCCGGTCCTAAAGGACGAGCCCCTTCATAGGAGTTCGGACAGAGTTGGTACGCCTCTGATTACGTGTAAGGGAACAAATTGTTCGACTTAGCGTAGGAGGATATACCCCGACTCGCATATCGAAAGAAGAAGAAGAAGAAGAGCCTGGTGTGGTAGGCTGACCAATCACCAATATGTGAACTAAAACGGATCCTACTGTGAACCCTCATATATAGAGCCGATGGCTTTTACTATAATGATGCTACGTAAAACTGGTTAAAGAATTGAATGGTACAAGACAGAATTGTTAGTCACAAATTTCGGATTTTTCGTGCAAGACGTATCAGCAGAATAAAATTGGGTATGGCGTAAATCGCGTTATGTTTCCCTGTTTCAATTTTGGCAGTTGCATCATTTTGATCAGCGATATCACGGCTTCGAAATCCTTGTTATTCACTTCATTTGACCATAGGATACTTGAGGTCATCCAGATTGGTGGGACGGAAACAACGATACCTGTCAGTTTTCCGAGAAGATATCGACGCAAGCAGCCTTTTTTTCTCTATTTTCAAAGTGTTGTGTACCTCCTGAATGATACAGCCACGGTTAATGAATAGTATTACATTAGACCAGCGGTCTCCAAACTTTTTTTTGACGCGGGCCGCATTGGGTGGAATAACCGAAGCGTTAAGCCACATTTACCCAGGGATTATAGGGTCTCGCAGGCCGTAGTTTGGAGACCCCTGCATTAGACCATGGTTTCGACGATCCAAAATGACATCACCTATGTGTCGAGATGATGCGCGGAAACGAAACGACGCCGCTAGCCATTTTTTCGCTTTTTTACAAGGTGTTGTTTACTTTTTGTATGGAACAGCCTCGAGAAATCTGACAGTTTGTCGTTTCCGTACTCCCAATTTAAATACCCTCAAATCTTATATGTAAACTGAAGAATGAATTAACAAATAATGCCCCGATACAAAAACTGGCTATGAAATCAACATCGAGGATTCTCTTCACTATCCCTTGCAAACTTATCGACACTAACGGTAATTTCGTGCATTTTACAAATTCCAATTCGTACTCGTTCATCCAGCGGATCGGAACTACAAGACTGCAAGTTTCCGAACCTAGGTCTACCATCACTACTAGTGATTGACAGCGCGGGGTTTTGTAGCGGTTAATTGTGGATTGCAACAGTTCTAAGTAGAACAAAAAAGTTAACTACAATTGAGTTTACGAAGATTGAAGAAAACGAATCCCCTGGTTCATTATTAGTTTCGTAATGGATTTGCTAATCGGTAAGCTAGACAAGCTGCAGGAAAAACTGCTGGACATCGAACGGAATCAAAGACCGAACGAAAGCTACCGGAACCTGGAGGCTGCAGAGTCTGGCAGTAAGACGAACGAAAACGACCTGCGTGCCAAGTTGGAGGAAATGGAACGAAGCAGTATGGTACGACACCACGATCTTGAAAGAAAGCTGGATAAGATGGAACGTGAAATGATGGCGAGCAAAATAGTTTACTTACAAGACAAACTGCAGGACATAGAGCAGATGCAGAAGACCAGCGAAAGCTTTCGTGCGGGGCCCGTAAAGAGTGCTGAGCCGAGCACCTATTCGAAGAAAAAGAATCTGCTGGACGGACTGGAACGCCGTATGACGGCAAAAGAGGCATTTCTGCAGAACAAGCTGGAAGAAATCGAGCTTGAGAACAAGACGAGAGATGAAAAGTTAAGATGTTTGGAAGAGAAATTACATGACATCGAGCAGAATCTCAAAAGGAGCATTAGCTATGCGCCATCCGAGGCTAGCACCAAGGCGATCGAGGATGACCTCTGCAACAAGTTGGACGACATGGAACAATGCATAACAGCAGATGAGAATGTAGTGCAGAGCAACCCAGAAGAAGTAGAGCAGTTGTCGACTGACTCAAATTTCCAAAAGAGGCAGAGCGAAGTGGAAAACAGTATGAAAGCAAAGGAAGACGCCTTAAAGGAAACGGAAAAGAAACTGACTGCTCAGTTCAACAGTCTGGATGAAAAATTGGAGGAAAACCTCGAAAAGCAGCGTGACCATTCTGCAGTGGTACCGAAAGTTGTAAACAGTCTAGTTGATTCGAACAAATATTGCTCGGATATTGCAACGAAACATGGTGGAAAACACCGAGTCGCATTTCAGTTCAATCAGCCTGCACTGGTATACTGTGACCATACCGAATTTGGTGATGGTTGGATTGTTTTCCAACACCGATACAACGGTCAAGTGAACTTTTTCCGTAATTGGGATGACTATCGGGATGGTTTTGGAAACTTGGACGGTGAATTTTGGCTTGGACTGCAGCATCTTCATAAGCTCACCTCTGGCGGAAAGTATCAACTATTGGTGGAGATGGAAGATCACGCTGGAAAGTACGTATATGCAAAATACGATGAATTCGCAGTTCTAAGTGAAAAAGACTGGTACAAACTGGAAGTTGGGTGTTACAGTGGGACAGCAGGAGATTTTATGCTAATCAGCAAAGGTTACCATTTTGATACTGAGGAAGAAGACCATATTTTGCTAAAAAATCCTGGCAACTGGTATGGAGGCTGGTGGAGTAAGCCAGCCGATTGTCAATATGTGAATTTCAACGGTTCAGAAATTGGGACGATGGCTTTTACTAGAATGATGCTACGTAAAACTGGTTAAAGAATTGAATGAAACGAAACAAAATGGTTTATCATAAATTTCGAATTTATCGTACAAGACATGTAGAATAAAATAGGGTATGGCGTAGATCGCATTATGTTTCCCTGTTTCAATTTTGTAGTTGAATCATTTTAGTAAGAGATATCACGGCTTCGAAACCCTTGTTACTCACTCCATTTGGCCCTAGGATAATATTGGTTTTGTAAATGTTGAATAAATTTACTAATAGTTATGCTCTAAGTGGGCTTAAGAACTCAGAAACCATAAATCTAGATCAGTTATGAACTTAGTTCCTTTGCTTGTAGAACAATTTATCAAAATCATCTCTATGCGCTTCAAAGCAGGGAGGAGAATGAGAGAAGAACTGCGAAAGTTTAGTGAAAGAGAGTGAGAGACGTGTAGCGTAGAAACAGCAGATTCAATGCAAAAGCAGCAACTAGTGGTGGGCATTTTGGTAAACGAACCTATCAAAACGATTTGGTATCAAGATCAATGGAAAAGAGGTCGCAGCATACCATATAACGAGCCAAAAACCGTGGGAAATTTTTTGAAAGTTTGTTGAAATTTTATTTACCTCTCACGATTAGCCAAGAAAGTGGATTCAACTGCAAATTTGGTGCCCGGTTGACAGAAATTGACATTGTTGCTGGTACTATGTAGTTCCAGCAAGAGTCCCAGCAATCTGCCATGGAAAAACTTGCTGGTACTACATGACAGCTGCAAAAAATTTGAATTTTTGTCAACCGGGTGTGTTTCACCTAAAAAGCAAGAAATTGAGGCTTTCGGAATATGTTCTGGAGGAAGACTACTCATGAGGTCGAGCAACACACTTAATTTCGCCAATCAGGGCAACCAAAAGAATCCGTATTCCATGACTTCACACAGCAGGGAAGTTTCTATCTGCGAGACCATGGACACTGAGATCTAGACTTTCCAGTTACCTTGATCTTGTTTTGTTACCCTTAGAACCGCCAACTCGAGTAATCTCTAAAATTTTATTTTGAAATAACTTTTCTAGTATCTTCACTGAACATTTTAAATCGATCCGACATCTCTTCATAAAAAACATGAAGTACAGAAAAATCAAATCTCCGTCACAAATTGTGTGGGCTAACCGGGGGGTAAGTTGGTTATACGGTTACGAGAGTATCTTTGGTTGTAAAGGTAAAGGTTTATAACTTTCGCTAAATATAGCGTAATTTTTTTGTGTTTCTGAAAGTAGTTTAAATGTTTATTGAATTGTTAATTGTTTTTGCTTCATTTAAGAACAAACGAAATTATTGCGATCCAAAAGGAATATATTGATTTCGGAGCTGGGTACATCGTTTATCTTCACAGGAGCGGAGCGAACCCAGTGGGTGCATCAACAGCAGAATCAGTAGTAGCCAGCAGCAGCAGAAGCAAGAAATAGCAGCAGAACAGCGCAGCAGAGAGTACGGAGCAGCGAAGAAAAAAGTCTTTTCTTTTCACGGGAAAAGAAAACGCTGTCGATTTCGGTCTGCATTCGCAAGCTCCAACCGGAGCCATAAAAAGTGCATCCGGTGCGACCAAAATCCGGAGCAGTTCGTGTTCGTGCAGTTCGTGCATTGTCAAAACGCCCTGCAGTGCAGGCAGCAAGCAGATCGACCGTCGGGGCCTGACGAACACCGCGTCATCTTAATGGCCGATTGAAGAACCGTGCGCGTATTCCCGTGGTGTGCGTCGGTGCGCTTAGTTGCGGCACAAAAAGAAGCAGAATAAAAAGGTTACCCCTCGGTCATTATTGCCATTAGGTTGCTGGTTTCGTCCGGTGTCCTCTGTCCGGTTGGTGGTCGGACGAAGTTAATTTTTCCGGTGTGGTACGTGTGCGTGTTCCGGTGTTACGATATATTTTTTTTTCCAACGCCACCCTTTCTCTTCCTTGCCTTTCGGTTGGTAGGAGGAAAAAGCAAGAGGGTTACTTTTTAGGGTAACGAATTATCCAGCGACACAAACTACGTGAAAAGCATCTCTGGTTCGCTCGCCGCCTTTGTAAATGGCATACCTCCCAATATTTGCAGCTTTTGGTTCAGCAGCGCACCGTTTCTCACGGACGGGCAGATATTCCACCCCGCGAGAAGAAGCGCTGGTGGTGGTGGTTGCCCGTTGCGCGACACCGTGAGATGAAAATTGTGTAAAAATCCAAGCAGTCGTCCCCCCTTTTCGTGGGAGAGAGCAATCGTCGTAGTAGTAGTCGCACAGCAGCAGCAGCAGCTCTTGTTTCTGCTCTGCGCGTCGGTGGTGTCAAATTAGAGCTCTCCTAAACACAAGTGCCCGTTTCAAAGGAATAGCAAAAGTACGGAAGTTAAATCAACGCAATTCGTTCTGCCGCCCGGGTTCCGTACCGTGTTATCTTGGTTTTTCGTGTGCAAATGTCGCGGATAAGCTGCGGCAGAGGTCGATGGGATCAGCTTGTCATTTCCTCCGATCTTGGTTTTCTTTTTGTACGTGAGATGAGATACGAAACGAGACGTGATGGGATGTAATGAGTCGAGAGACTGTGTGAAAGTGGTGACCGTGAGAAAAATAGTACTGTCATCGGAAGAAAAATGGTAGATTCGCACCTTTCGGCTCGACAGTACTTGATCAAGGGGATATAAAGATATAAAGTTTTAGTCCTCCAGCGAGATTCCGCAGTTAAAGAAACGTTCCACGATCATCCTTGATGCAAAGTGTATCGAGTGCACGAAAATGAGTCATTATCGATGATCGCACACTGCGCAGTGAAGTGAGAAGGTGAAGTGAGATATTCGCATTAAACAGGAGTGAGATGGTCGTGCCGGGACGATTTTGAGGAGCAAAAATTACACGATTCGAAAAAGGAGAATTTAGTGGCTACGAATAAGATTACATTCGAGCGCATTGCAATGGAATTCCCAAAATAAAACGACCATACGGAAAATTTCCTTCGATTTTGGTTAAATTGAATGTAAAAGAAACAAATAGTACCTGCGGAACGGTTTCGGTGCCAGAGCGCGAGTGCGCGGGGTTCAGCGGGTGGGAGAAACCGAATAAGATGAAAAATCTGCCTCGCCCGATATAAAATAAATCAATGATGTAAAACGCGCATATCGACCGCGTACGGCGAACAGGTCTGGATATTTAAAATGAGAGCGAGCGGACTCATCCTTGTCTCATCCGCTCATCGAGCAAGTGGTGTTTGTGTGTGAGTGTGTATGTGTGCATGGGTGAATGGTTGTTTGTGTGCCCCTGTGTCGTGTGTTTGCGATGGAAAAGGAAAATTTCATCGCAGACCGAGCCTTGTAATGTGAGAAGGGACGTCGTGCGAGCGTGTGTGTGTGTCCATCGTCCTCAGCGAAAATCCAGTCAAAGTATTTTCCAAGTCTTTTTCGGAAAGTATGAACTGGGATGAAAATGCTCAAAGGATCCTATGGTGATATCAATATAACTACAATACGACTGATGGAAATAGAACCACAATAAGACCGACGCATCAAACGCATTTAGAATCGACGTTTTGAACATGGTCTTTTACTTAATCAGCACTTTTATTTTACAATCATCAAATTGAGCCACAGCACACGATAGCGAAGGAAGAACATCGGTGACCAAAGCATCACTTTCGCAAACTTTATCCTACTGCGACTGAAACAATGGTACCTTTTGCAAACAGTTCAAATCAAGTCAAATGCCTGAATAGGTAGGTCCCTCCAGACTCTCTTCGTCAGGGGATTACATTTGGCCTACTGCGAGCAACAACTATTTTCCATGAAGCTGCACATCTATTAAGGTCACACTACTGGGTGCTATGAATAGTTTGTTGTATGATAAAACCGACCCGACCTACTATTCGGATGGTATTCATCATATCTCTCGGGGTTAAGCAGCATACAAAACTGGTCAGGATCGATCTGTCGAGATGTAGGAAGCCTTGCTAAATCTGTGAAGTTGCGAACGAGAGACAGGACAATTTGTGTTCAAAGATACATTTCTGCGTGCGATACATGTTTAAACTCTTTTCCGTTATTCGTATCTTGTTTGTTAATAGAAAATTTCTTCTTGCTTGGGCATGTACTGGCAAAACAAGAAGTTATTTTGGATACACATAATATTTCAATTAAACAACAGATGAGATCTTACACCCACAACTTTTTTTAATATCACATAATTCTTTATAGAATGGCATTCAAACTATTATCTACATACATTTTGTTCAATCGAAGTGTTTTTATGGTCGCCGATATTATATAATTGGCTGGTTATCATCTTATCAGAAATTTTCCTGCTAGTTCTTTGAAAGGAATTTAACCTGGAAGGGCTGTAATATAGAACTGTATAAACGTATGGGAAGGAAATAAAACGAATTATAAAAAATCATCAAAAAATAATCCAACAACTAACACAATTGTGACGCGGCTAGTATCTTCGTTTAGTTATACAACAGGAAATATACTGGAAACCGTATTGAAAATAAACATAAAGTGATGTGAGCATGTATCACGTCCTGCACCAAGGAAGGAATCGCTCCTGCTCGGTTAATCTTACCGCCCGTGACCGGTTTGTTATCAAAAGCTCTATGGAATCGCCAAAGACTCATCCAGAGTAAAACTTATCGCATGATAAGATATGACCATGCGAACGGTGTCACCCGCAGATCACCGCCACGATAAGATGCTGCCCTTTCAGACGATTACACCGTTGACTTTTTATTGAGGCAAGTCGGAGAATGAAGAAGCCCAAGGATTGGGACGGGGGAGCATACACTGTCCGACGGACATGGTTCATTGCTTTTACCCTAGCGTTGGATTAAGTATAAGGTACGATTGTTCGTATTCTTTCTCACTCAACTCCAACTCAATTTTCGTCACATACTAGGCGTTATACACATCCTTTAATAAAACAACCTTTGTGTGAAATATCGACACGATCTCAGTTTCATATGTGTGAACTATTATATCGTTCAAATTTTCACCGCAGTTTGGCTTGGTAATGTGTTTCCTTGACTAAGCTGCGCAAATTGGACTGAATCTCATTGATTGGTTGTGCTCTGAGGTCATCGGAGGTTTGCGGCTTGTTGGAACATTTTACACCATCGTCGCTGTGAGAAATAATTATGACCTCGGAAGTCGCTCATGCAAAATATTGTTCAAATTGCCCAGTTTGGGTCAACAACAGCGACGATTTCGATACCGTCAACTCCCAAGAAGTACCGATCGATCACACCTCCGGCCAAAAATGCATACAAAACAATGACCTTCTCGTTATGAATGGCCATCTGGACCTCGTGCCGATTGACCTGGACACACATTTGATAGTGATAGTTGATCTTAAGCTTGTAATCAACTTCTTAGGATGGCTATAAAATTTAGAATACTGATGGGGAGCCTCGCGGTAGTATCATAACTTCATTGGATTCAGAACTCAGGTAAACTTACGTACGGAAATTGGTTTTTCTTTGATTCGTGTTATCATCACAAATCCTGTCTTGCCAACGGTTGCAATTTGCAATACGCCGCCTCTTGACCCTCCTGTACTTACACTTACTTCAGGCTGCATAGGCTGCAACATAACACACAATTTGTGGTAATTAGGGTTACGAACAACAACCATAAACAACTATCTTTTAAAAATTTTAGTTTTTAATGTTTATGTTATTTTTTATAAACTTAATTCACATGAAGGACTCATTTCAGTAAGCGGATTCAATATCCACGTTCATATTTGTAGCATTTTCGTTGGTTTTTGCTTCCTTTCTTTACTTCATGCAGCCGATTAGTGGAGTGTTAAGAAATAGGTTTTAGTTTTCTTAGTTTCATCACATGATTAACTAACTTGAAAGATTATTTACAATTATTTACAAACACTCGTGTTGACTTTTTAACCCGCATTGTTGAGAGCCGGACTGATAAAGTCTCGACGGCCAGCTCGGCAGATTTTAGCATGACATTCTTTTTTTTTGAATTATTTCAAAATAGTGTTTATTTGTGGTGATTATAATCGATATAACTGTTTAAATCTGCCACCCTTAAGCATACTCCCAATTGTAACACTTACGAATGGTGGAAAAATTAATAGATTTGCAACAGTTTTACATACCGGTTTAGTTTATCGTGTCTTCTCAATGTCATGTAACAAATTAATGTGGTACCTCCCCGTTATGTCACGGTGATTGATGCGTTTCGATAAATTACCTTCCACTGGTCCCTCGGGAACAATTCGTTCGGGGGTTACGGGAACGTTGCTGAACCACCCCATCTTTAGGTCAGTGTTTTCTGCAATCCAACCTTCGCCCAACGTCGGTGCTTTTTTAAAGTTGGTTGCGCAAGGTTACGCTATCAAATCAATAAAGTGTGTGTGTGTATGTTTTAGGACACATCAG
Organism: Anopheles coustani; assembly: GCF_943734705.1. Taxonomy (NCBI): domain Eukaryota; kingdom Metazoa; phylum Arthropoda; class Insecta; order Diptera; family Culicidae; genus Anopheles; species Anopheles coustani. The sequence continues at coordinate 71,423,881 of NC_071289.1, read as the reverse complement.
CCGTCGAATTGAAAACTCCGTTCATCGGCGCAACAAACGTCTTCGTGTACTTTTCGGTTGTAAACCAAGAGCTTTTGGTCGCGATGTGACGGTAACGTTGTGCGGAGGAGAGCGGGGAGCGCGAAGGGGTCTAATCCACTTTCGAAGGATTTCGACATTGGGACTGGCACTGGTGTGACACACACCGGTCCTGCTGGTCACGTGCAGCCCTGTCAAGAGTTGTACAAGAGTGCTGGCCAGGAAGCGCGCGTAATTAAATTAAATCATCATCATCTGGCGACCCTAGTATGTGGTCGCCGAGAGCCCTACGTCCTCCCGGTGCCTTGGTTGTGCCGTGTCGGCGCTACGTCCACACAAGCCGACCTCGTCGATATCCAGGCTAATTGTGAAGCAGGAACCAAAAACCAAAAAACAGAACAAAAAAAGAAAATCTAGTGAAAACGAGAACTCACGTGTCTGGCACACATGAAAGCATACGGCCAGAAGACTCAGCTGGGAAAAGGGGAACGCGGGGCAATATACACTGGTAGGGTAGATGCATTCATGTTTTAAGTCAAATTATTATTAACTTCAAAATATGTTACTTTTATAAACAAGTTCCATATATGGTTTGCTTTGTCAAGTTTTATAAAAATGCAAAGACTTTCTGTAAGCTTACATTGTTCAGATTTTCCCTCAATAAGTTAACGAGTTTGTTGAGCCAAATTTACAGATTCTCGTATTATTTCCCAGAAAAGAATGTGTTTTTGACATGTTTTTTAAAAGCATTTCTTTTTATTGTTTTGCTGATCTTTCAAACATTTTGCGGAATCGACTTATCCGTATGGTATCTGAATACAATACAATTGTGTATTGTAAGGAATACGTTTTTATAGTCCTTACAAATGTTTTTGAGACATCAAAATAAGACGCTGTCCAAAAATGTATGTGAATTAATATTTCATTTATTTTGGTAATCTAAACTGGTCTTTGAAATATCAGTCAAAGTCGTAGACTTTGCATTAGCACTTCTTGTGATTTACGCAGTGGATTTTATCCCCCAAACAGGGACATTTTGACCCATAATTGTTCATTGAACTTTGTTGATAAGTGTGTTCTTGATAGAAGTTAGGTAAAAAACAGTCCCGTGGACGATGGAGAATTTCGTTCACTTGTTTCGCTTTGGTGGTGCATATCACCTGACCTTCCCCTAAGGTAGTGTATCACCTCAGTTGCCGTCCCGCGTGCGAATGGGCTAGGAAGGAAGACCCACGAAGGCTCGTAAAACAATTCCTTTCGCGCGATGCTGACCTTCCTTCCCAGTGGAACATAGGACCACGGCACTTGGACAGTTCTAAAGGACAGTTTATCTAACGTGCGTTTTGTGGGTGTGTGGTGCCTTCAATCGATGCATTTCAATTTGCAGCAAAGGAGGCGATCCTATAAAAGGGCACGCCAACTCGCGACGACTTTCAGTACGCACTCGCCGCTTGGTGTCACCGCCGGATTGTGTTCGACGAAACTTAAAGTGTTCCTGTTGTTTTCCTTGGAAGGCTCCCTGGCCGAAGGTATCCTGTGTTTGTGCGTGGAACAAACGATCCACCCTGGTTGGAAAATACTATCAAATCAAATCGACTCATACCCCCATCCGTGTCATCCAAGTGATCTCTGAACGTTCGAAAAGCAAGCCAAGCTCGAGAGGAAACGTGCCATCGAACTTTATCGACTAGTAGTCAAACTTTATTTTACACCTCCTTTTTTCTCTCTTTCTCTTTCCCTCTCGTGTAGTAATCGTTGAATGTAGGCTATTGTAATATTTCTGCTGTGATTTTGCTGCAAAAATACTTAGCAATTGGAATAGAACCTGTGCGTGTGTGTGTGTGTGTGGATGTGTTTGTGTCGTCGTCGGTGTTTGGATATGTTCCCGTTCTCCTGTCGGTTAGATGTGTTCTGCCGTTAGAAGCGACCATTTGAATGTGTCCAGCCGAACATTGAACCAAGAAGCCGGACAGACCGAACCAGGCGTTCTAATTTTGGGAGTGTACGCGTGTTGAACCTGTGTATGATCCTGACTGTGCCGCTGACCCCGATTGCGACGATCCGCCAACCGCTGCCCCGATCGTCGGCAACGACGGTACGGTGCGAACCTCCATCCCCGGCACCAGCCGGCTTCCGATCCGGCGGTCAGCGCTAGGGGCAATACGCGCGCCTTGGCAGCGACGTCCTCTCCGGTGGAACTGGCCCACTCCGACCGTGGCCGGTGGCTGAACAGGAGCAGCAGCATCAGCAGCAGCAGCAGCTCGCAAGCGTCGTCCTCTTGGCCGCTCGGTGGCGCTCTGCTGGCCCAACAGCTGCGCGTCGGCGTCCGTCCTAGCCTCCTTCGTTTTTGTTTCCTTCTCTTTCCCCGTTCCGTTGGTTTGTCTGTTTTTTGACCCCTTTCGGTTGTTATTTCCGGTTCCCGGGCGTGCTATTGCTCGCCGTTGTCCTAGTGTTTCTCCGCTCGGTTTGCTTGCGTTTCCGTTCAACCCGTTTTCCTTTCTTCAGCAGTCGATTCAGTTTCTCTCTCTCTCTCAAAATTGCTTCCGATCGATTGATTAATTGATTAATATTTTTCTGTTCTACCGTTCATACCTCTGAACTCGATCTGTTCTTTCTTTTTTCTTTTTCTCTATCGATAGTTTTTTGTTGTTGGTTAAGTTCTTAAGTTGAGCTTTTGTTGTTGTTGGTTGGTTGATGGAAAACCGCCCCCCGACCGGCGCGCGACGTTCGATGGAACCAGTGTGCCAGTGTTAGAAAGACACACAAATCGCCGCGCTGATCATCCGGGATCCTGTGTGATCGATACACACACACCAACCACCTTCCACGCTGGCCGTGGCGCTGTGAGTGAGTCGAAGAGATATCATCCCTTGTGGTGTGTGTGTGTGTGTGTGTGTAGATGTGCGTCGCGTGATCCTCCTTCTGGGCAGAGGCAGCACAACGGCAGAGACTTCCATTTCATTTCCCGGCCACCCCGATTACGGTCACCGGATCGCGGTGTTGCGTGTGTCCTCTACCTGGGAAAAGGGCCGCGGGGAATTGTGATAATTGAATTAGTGCAATAGAAAGCAAAAGAAAAGTGTTCGTCGACGGGTCGGAGGAGAAACGAGAAAAGGACGAGCAATAAACAGTCAATGTCAACGTAGCACGTGGTGTGGTGTAACTCGGAAACAAAAAAAAAGCAAAGGACACACACCGGAATCGTATAGACAACCAACTAGCAGCGAATACAACAACAGGCCTGGGAATCTCCGGTGCAGCTGTGAACCGTATACCAAAGTGATCTTGTCCTGTTGCGTGTGCGCGAACGTTAGGGACACCTCGTCGTGTTCCGGTGGAAACTGCAGGTGGCGAGTAAGGGAAAAAACAAGAAAAAAAACCAACCCAACCACCGGCATTGTGCGTGTGTTTGTGTGTATGTAAGCCTGGGTTGCCGGGTCTGGGATTTGCATCCGGTTTTGGCCAGTGTGATCGGTTGCCACCACCTAGTAGTCGACGTCATCGGTGACGCCTCTAGCCGTCGACGCGGATCCGGATACGTACCAAGACTCCCAAACCCTTCCCCTTCGAACCCCCCCGCCCCCAGCACGGTCGCAGAATGGAGTGCTGCCTGTCGGAGGAAGCCAAAGAGCAGAAGCGCATCAATCAGGAGATTGAGCGGCAGCTGCGACGAGACAAACGGGATGCCAGGCGAGAGCTGAAGCTGCTACTGCTCGGTAAGTGTGCGGTGTACGAGTTTGAACGAACGAAACGCGTGAAAGCACGTTGAACCACCAGGCGCCTCCATCTGAATGCGTTCGGCGGATCCTTACGTTGAACGATTGAACCTTCACAAGTTTTCTATGCTTTCAGATGTTTATGAATGATTCCAATAACTTTTCTGCTTCTTTTTTAGTTAGTCTGTCTTGCACGACGCGAAAAGAGCGAATCGAATCCTTCAGTATACTCGTATTGCAAAGCGTTTGAAATCCGGACCGATTTCGAGCGCATTTCATGTTGGTGGACGATAGTATTGTCGGATCTTTGAAGAAGGAAAGAATCAAACCCAAAAGGCTTTTGCCTCACTTCGAAGAAATCGTTCATCATCATCATCGTCCTGTGAGAGAACGTCAGTGCGTTCTGGTGCGGGGTGACGACAGCACAAATGTTGTGACACTTTTCCAGCGTGCATCACGGTGTCCTGCCCGATAGCTTTTCCCGATTTTTCTCAACGGGTTTTCTCACTTATGTTTCTCTCTCTCTCGGCGAGCTCTGGAGGGATGCGGAGAAAATTTCCGTTTTTTTTCCACCTCCGACTGCGAACGTGAACGTGAGACTAAGCGAGATCATTGTGAGTGTGTGTATGTGTGTATAACCGAGACTCACCACTCACTTCCGTTCATTCATTGTGGGGAAGAATGTGAGGCGCATCCCTCCTCACATGGGGGGAAAGAAAAACGAAGGAAAACTCCCTACATCGAGGAGAGACATCGAAGGCACCGGGCCGTGCGGCAAGAAGGGGCAGTGGCTCCGTGGGGTATTAGAATCCACATTGCCATTGCCACACGTCGGGCGGGGTTTGGACGGAGGAAAACCCGACCAAAAGACTCGACGCCTGGAATGCGCATGTCCGCACTCGGGGTTTTACTTGAAGCGGAGCATATACATATTGCAATCTGTTGGCTCTCGATGCGGCCTTTACGCGGATATGGTGGTCTGCTGTCATTGATTCAAACAGTTTTCCCTTGGTTGACTGTGTGCGGTTGTTTGTTGGTGTGTGTGTGTGTTTGTATGTGTGCGCTGTGATCTTATTCACTCTCTGTTCAAACCCTCTCACCCCACACCACACGCAAACACTCTCCTTTCACTGCCGGAAGGTTTATTGCTCTGTTGTGCACCACTTTTCGGCAAAATGCCTCACAGTTTTAGCTTAGATGCAAAGGAAATTTTCTCCTATTTTGAAGAAATATGAATTTCCCACAAAAAAATCCCACTGTCTTTGTACACTACTGAATGCAACTTCCTCCGACCCGCTGGGGGGCAAGCATTGGAAAACAATCGTTTGCAGCTCGCTTATTGGAAAACTTTTTCCCCACGGGTGTGTGGTTCGCCTCTTGTTGTTTTTTTTTGCTCTATTGCCATCCTCAGAGGATCAACTTTCCACTGTGTGGCTGGAGTCTCTGTGCGCGCTCTTGTGTGTGTGTACCTGTGTATGCCCCGGTGTACCGAGATAGTCGAGCATGTAGAAACGGGAGGAAGGAATGCTTAATTAGTTCTACTGCCTGTACCACACCCAGCTCTCGGTAAGAGATCGTGAGCGGGAGAATGAAATAAAAATCGGAGCGAAGGGAGAGAGAAAGAGAGTGAGTGAAATTCAGGAAGGATTTTCCCGACGACGCAAGCCCCATTTGCCGCCTTTCACCCTAACCCCACCCCGGGTGGTGTTGTTTGCTGTTGTCAATATCCTGAATGACGGGTTTCATGAATGATTCTTTGACAGCGGCTTCTTTTTCCATCGCCGCCGGCAGGTGGTCATGAATGCGAGCGGCGGGGTAGGTAATAGTTGTTTCTTCGGGGGTTTCCGGATCAGTCTTATCTTGCACCGAATTGTTGGATACCTAACCCGGAAGTCCGACACTTTCTTAAATGGTGGTTCCCTTCAGGATAGATCACGTCCGATCGTTTCAATTATAAAGACTGTCACAATAAGAACAATCAGTTAAACATAAAAACGGATAAAACAACTGATATTGAAATCCGTTTGAATCGAACCAAGGAAATAAAATCACACTAGTTCAATCGTTCGGTGCAGAAAAAAAACAGCAATATAAGCGCAAACAGAACACCATCTCTCCTTCAGCTACAACCCATAAGAGAGTAAACAAATCATTAGCATATCAGCAGCAAAAATGCACGCTACGCTAATCGTTTCTCGATTTGCCCTTCTGGTCATTTCCACCTCCCCGCGGAACCCGCCGTACCAGACCCCCAACTCTCTGGCATATGTGTGCCATACCCTCCTCACCTTGATGCAAGTAACGTTGCGTTCTTCTCGCGAAAAGCCCTAGGCTAAAGTAGGCAAACTAACTTACCATTCAGCTAGCGATGATGGCCATTTTAGCGTATGAACATCTTCTTGGTGTTTTCTTTGTACTCATTTTTTTGCTCTTCTATTGCGAGTGTGTTTTGTGCTTGTGATTTCGTAAAAATCTTAACACGTATCTTGCACACACTTCCCATAGAAGATCGTGCCATTTGGTATGTCTTTTTTCTCTCTAGAATTTGAAGTGGTTCAGAAGGAGGATCATGCTTGCAGATCGTTGCAGGGTCATGCTGCTAGCGGATTTGTTAATTCACATGGACGGTTTTCAATTACTGACCTAATCGTGCTTCTATTACGAAAGCGCAGAAAATCACAAATAAATAGGAAACAAAACTACAAACAACGCAGTGCGACCCTTTTTGGCCAGTTTTGGCGATAATGCTAGTCTTCTTTCCTCAGTGTATTTAGCAGTACATAACAAATAAATCTCCGCAACAATCAAATGAAAAACGTATCCTCTTACATACTACAACAGATTTTCAATCCATACAATGTATACATTTGTTATGGAATCCTCCCCAATAATTGTAATAATAGTTTTTCCCCTCAGCGGTGATAATAATCGAATTAGTGTAAAGGAGTTCTTAAGAATACAAATACTCCAAAACTTTGAACTTGCTTCCACTGCATCCAGGATGTCGGGGAGTTCGAGTTCGCTTCGCCCTGGTTGGATTGTAGCTTCAAGCTTGATTGGTACAATGAGCGAAGCGAAGTATATTTGAAAAACAAGCAGTTCAAATTTTGTTCCCAACACTTTTAAACATATTTACTGCTTTGTACCGAAAGAGAGAACAGAATCCCGTACGAACCATAACATCGGATTATTGAATTCTCACCCAAACATGTGCAATATTTTGCATTTCACTTAATAGTGTTTTGATTCGGAATTCCTGAGCGATTTCTTGCTGATAAGATCATGATAGTAACAAATGGTATAAAGCGTAATGTGTCATAGGATCGCTCCAACGCGCCTCCTGGTGGTGATGATCAAAGCTTATCCGTTAGGGTGTCTGATAGGGAAATTGAAATATACGACGGATTGATTATTTTTTTTGAACCCACCATTGCAACGCTCTACATTTCTACTCTACTTTTCTACACACAGGTACTGGCGAATCGGGTAAATCAACATTCATCAAGCAGATGCGCATTATCCACGGTAGTGGTTACTCGGACGAGGACAAGCGGGGCTTCATCAAACTAGTATACCAAAACATTTTCATGGCAATGCAGTCGATGATACGGGCGATGGATCTGCTGAAAATTCTGTACAGTGATCCGGCGAATATCGTAAGTACATCCCAACCTCCTCACGGCCGGCGGATTCAACCAGCAGACCGAATCGAATCCGATTAACCGTGTGCTGCTGCTGCACCGCGTTGAACGGCAAGATGATGATGCAACAGCCTGTTGGCTAACAGTGTGCCTTTTTTTTTACTCTCTCTCTCATTGTAGGAACATGCCGAACTAATACGAAGCGTTGACTTCGAGACAGTGACCACATTCGAACCGCCATACGTTCAAGCAATCAAAGACTTATGGGCCGACGCGGGCATCCAGGAGTGTTACGACCGGAGGAGAGAGTATCAGCTAACAGATTCCGCCAAATAGTACGTGTTTGGTTCTACTCCACCCGTTCCGTCCATTACTACCCGTCCGCGTTTAGTTCTGTTCTGTTCTGTTCTGTTGAATTGTCGGCTCTTACTCTGGGAGCCGCTTGATTGAACATTCGCGAATTGCCCCGAATTTATGTATTCGTTCGGAGTGTTTTTAGTCACTTTTACATCGGGGGTTACAATCTGTAGACACTAAAATTGTTATGTCTTGTTTAGTTCGTCAAAAAAGACTACTTGTTTCTGATGCAAGGAGCAATTGAGGGAAGGATTTTGTGTTGTTAGTACCAATATTTAGATCATCTGTTCTTTTTGAGTTAGTTCGTTCAATGCTCTCTTTTTATTTTATGTTTCGTTCAATAATGTTCGGGCGAACAAACGACGACTGAAATTTGAAGTTGAAACATATACTGATCTCTGATTCGTCCCATCTGTCCCTTCCGTCGCCGTAGTTACCTTATGGAGATCGATCGTGTCGCGGCAACAAACTATCTTCCAACGGAGCAGGACATTCTGAGAGTGCGTGTGCCCACGACCGGCATTATCGAATACCCCTTCGATCTGGAAGAGATCCGGTTTAGGTAGAGTTACTACTAACGGACACACACCGTTGAAGCGAGGAGACCGCATGCATGCCATACGTATTGTGTCCTGTTGCATTGTTTCGTTTTTCTATTTTTGTCTAACCATATGCCTGTTATGTTCACTTTTTTTGCACTGTTCATTGTTACTATTCATTGTCATATGCATCCGTTTGGTGGAAAGCCCATTTGTGGTGGACTCAATTTGTTTTGCGAAACCAATTTTATACCTCTGTTTTTTGTTCGTTAACACCTAAACAATATTTATTCAAATTTTGTTTTGATGGTTTCTATCTATCTATTTGCCGCTTAATCTTTCATTTTACATGTTGGCTTATTGTGCCTGCGGGTAGAATGCATATGAAAAATACTAACAATTGTGTTTTTGCTAACGAATGAAATTTCCTTTGTTGTGTTGTTAATATGAAAAAAAAAAAAATGCATTCGTTGCCTGCATGTCGGATTTCACACTAAATCTAACGCTTTTTATAACCTTTTGTTTGGCATGAAGTAAACCATTGGGATGTATGTGCGCTGTAAGGAATAATGGAAACTATCATACCATCTTCAAGGGGTCAAAGAATAATTACTATTACATTATCTCACGTGCTTTAAACTGTGCTTAAGCTGAAATCAAGTCGAAAAACAAAAACTGTGGAGTGATATGGTCCATGTTGGAAATCAAATGTTTAGGATTTAGGAGCCAGTAATGGCAGGATAGAAAACAATCCAAAAGCGTTGATCAACGGTGTTCTTCCGTGTACGGATAGGTAGAGAATATTCCGTTCGGACAGATAATCTTTCCGGGTACAGAACAGATAAAAATATTGCAGAATAACGAACGAAACGTCACCTCGAAACTTTGACTATCCTCCTGCAGGGAAAACATGTGTTTGGGTAACTTGTAACGGGACAGAACTAACTCTCAGGGTCGCAAACTCTCTACACAACATCACTACATTCCGCCTCTATACACACACATACATACACGTATAATGGATATCATGGTTCGTTTCTTTTTCGACCTCCCGTTTATCTACCCTCTAGCTACTTGAGCGATATGGAGCGTATCGAAAAAGAAGATTTCCTCCCAACCGAACAAGACATTCTCAGAGCTAGGGCACCGACAACGGGCATTTTAGAGTATCCGTTCGATTTGGACAGCATCATCTTTAGGTATGGAGCTCGCAAAGGCGAGCAAAACCCCAAAAACAATTACCTTTTGTGACCCGCTAGTCACTGTTCGGTTTCGCTCGGTTCCGACAGTGTGTGTATGATCAGCTAATGTGACATTCCGTATTTGGTATAAACAAACAGGTGCAAGACCATCGACTAAACTAATTCATCATGTAAATTTTGTCCCCGCCTGTGCTTGTTGTTGTACTGCTACATCACACGGAACGATTGTTGGCAATGTGGGTTTTGATGCTCATTTCTCACCGTATGCCATCGATCCTGCGAAATATTATGTGGTATTAAAAGAAAATATATATATTACGAACGTTCTTTGGTGCTGTGTAAAGGTTCGGTTTGCTTCTACGAAAGGATTTTCCAGTAAAGCTTTCTCATCTGTCTGTTGTAAATAGTTCGTTCGCTTTCCCTAACCAATCATCCATTTACCATCCATCGGTACACTCATTCTTGGTTCATTGATATACTTTACGATCAGCAGGATCATAATTCGTACCCGAGTATACCTTAGATTGAATCATTACTTTACATCTAATCCGACGTCATCCAGAAACAGACTAACGTCTCCTTGTACAGTGCTTATTGCAGAGCAACGACCATACATTTGACCACTCATAATAGTTTGCTTTCATGGAATCGCTTCTCAAATGGTTTTCATAAATTAATCAGTAAATTTTGTTCGTGCGTGTTTACGTGTTTTGGCTTAATCTTGTATATCCGTGATTTAACAATAGGTTAATGCTGCTCCAAGTTAATGTTGTACAGTTAGAAAATGTGCTAATTTGGCTCCGTTTTTTCCCACCGCAACACACGGCTACACCCCACAGAATGGTCGACGTCGGAGGACAAAGATCTGAAAGAAGGAAATGGATCCACTGTTTCGAGAACGTCACATCGATCATCTTCTTGGTTGCACTGTCGGAGTACGATCAGATTCTGTTTGAATCTGAGAATGAGGTAAGCTTTCGTAGCTGCTACTTGTTGCATCTTAAAAAAAAACCCACCCATACTCACCGTCACATTTTACTTTCGCCAACAGAATCGAATGGAGGAATCGAAAGCTTTATTTAAGACCATTATCACGTACCCCTGGTTCCAACATTCGTCGGTGATTCTGTTCTTGAACAAAAAGGATTTGCTGGAGGAGAAGATTATGTATTCCCATTTAGTGGACTACTTCCCGGAGTACGATGGTAAGTGCGGTTCGACCGACCCGATCGCTATACTGAGGGAGATCGATGTCTAGAGTTTCTCTGGCGAACTTCTTCATTTAATAAGATTATTTAATTTTTTAACTAAATTTTCAACCACTCTTCGCATGACACGAAAAAAGGACCCAAGCTTGATGACGTTAAAGCGCGCGAGTTCATTTTGAAAGTTTATCTACGCGAAAATCCCGATCCGGACCGAATGTGCTACTCACATTTCACTTGCGCTACAGGTCAAGAAATTGTTTTAAATACAATCTTACAATGTAGAAGCTAGAGACACGATTGGGAGAAACAAAAATCGAACAGTAATTGCTAATCGCTGGTAACAATATTGCCTGATAATATCGTAGACTTGAGTGACTGTGGTAAAGTATCATGTTAAGCGTCGTCACGTACGTCCGTTGTACAATCATTACGAAACACTTAGGCGTGTGTGAAGTGCTGGGTCCAATTTGCGGGGAATATAATATTTTTCCATATTCCATTCATTTCATACATTACCGTTCGACGTGACACGTCAACTTATGTTGTGTAGGTTTTTGAAGCTATTGTATTTTCCTCCCCGTACGGTAGTACTTCGCTTATTCATCCATATTTCGTGTTGCTCGTGTCGTTTCTCACCCTTCACCTACAGGACCACAAAGAGATGCAATAGCTGCCAGAGAATTTATACTTCGCATGTTTGTAGACTTAAATCCTGACTCGGAGAAAATAATTTATTCACATTTCACGTGCGCAACAGGTAAGTGTATCCCAGTTCCTTTTGCACTCCAGTCTTTTCCTCGTCTGATCTTATACTCCCTAACGTTCAATTTAACCCGCCGCTTTCGTGAGTAGTCCCTTGGTTTCATCTTAGCAGCCTATTTCGGTTTCGATTCAGTTGAGTTCGAGTATGGATTGTGTATATTTTAGTATGTTGGTTTCTCTTTTTTTAATGTTCTGTTGGGTTTATTTACTGAATTGTTTCTGTTTCTTTCGGTTTATTTATAATGCCTACCAATGTTTATGCATAATTTGTGGATATCAACAACTACTGTTACTGTTACTGCGCGGCGTGCCGGTTAACCAATCTACTAAACGTCACCCAACAGATACGGAAAACATTAAGCTTGTGTTTTGCGCCGTTAAAGATACGATCATGCAAACTGCCTTGAAGGAATTTAACTTGGCCTAAGTAATACTACTACTAAACACGCCGGCCACGTTGTCACGACTAGCGAAATTGTCGATGGAATTTAGCGAATTATCACCGGCTTTTTCTCGACGGTTTTAGTTTAGAGTATCTTCTTCTGACATATAACACACAGACACATACACTTTATCGAGCTTATCGATGAAAAATTATGTCCTTTGCATTAAAACAAATCCTTAGCTAACCTTTAACCTTTCTATCACTATCTCTCCAACACACTCACACACATATGCCGCACTTATCGAGAAAAAAATAAAATAAATTAGCCTACTGACGCTGAATGAAAATTATTCGAATAAAGGAATCGATTTGTTGAACGTAACTTTGCTTCTGGTTTCATATGGTTTTCATTGCTTACTATGATTTTGATCTTGGATTTGATCTAGCGATCTTCTTTCTTTTCCACCTAATTCCCCTTTCCCATTTAGTAATGCTCCCACCGTCCTTGTCCAGCTATCGTAAATCGCTAACCCATTTTCGCTCTTCTCGCAGACACCGAGAACATCCGGTTCGTGTTCGCCGCCGTCAAGGACACGATACTGCAGTCCAACCTCAAGGAGTACAATCTGGTTTGAACACGGGGTTGCCGGTTGTGCTTGCCATTTTTTGACACGACTTTCGCTGTGTTTCGCTGCGGTGCCGCCGCCGCCGCCGTCACCGGGCCAGAAACAGCACAGCAACTGGTGGACCTCTTCGCTAGCGATGATCTCGTTACCGTCACAACTCGACGATGGGTGGCGCAGTGCCGTACTCCCATACTACCATCCCCATTACCACCACCACCACCAGCCACACTCCTTACCTAATGTGTCTCCCCGGCTCGGCTGTCCATTCAACACCATCCTATGCGCTGCTTCCTGATCATTGCTTTCGGCGGTACCATTTGCGCGTGGTCAGCATATGTGGCCAAACAGCACAAACTCTAGCAGCGAATAACCGAATCATCGTTACCAGCATGTGACCCCTCCCCCGGGAAAGAGATAAACAAAACAGAAATGCACGGCACCAGCAGCGGTGGCTGCAGCGAAAGGGAACAGCACGCGCAAAACAAGCAACACACACGTGCAGCAACAGAGTGTAGCGAGATAAGGTAGCGTGTAAGGAGAAGGAGGGAGTGCGCCGACGGCTTCTCGTCGTGGGTAAACCGTAACCCAGGCTTTTCCATCATCCCAGGACCATGATCATCGTCAACGTCGTCATCATAATCATTAGCAGCAGCATCACACCACGAAGTAGCAGCATTTGTCGAGACAGTTTTGGAGCACACGCATCCGCCTGGATCGATAATTTTATACTTGTGAACGCGCCGCAATTTCCATCCTTTACGTTCATCATAATACCTATATACCCTACCGCGCAGAGAACGTTTTATTTAATGAACCAGCTTCGACGTTTCGCTTCGTTGCTTATGTAAAGAGAGAAAAAAAGATTTGAGTAGCATAACTCGATCTACAAAGGAAATAGAGACAGAACAATGGGAACCTAGTGCTGGTATGCTATTAGAACGCGTGTCACTACGGACGAGGCAAATATGGCACAGGCTCAGAAGTCCCAGCAACAGAGGAAGCGAAAGATGGTTGCACATATTATACATTTTATCTGTTGAAACGCTGATTTATCCATCCCGAGCCCTCGTGTAATCGCAACGAATGTGGAGAACAAACCGCCTAATAATAATTGTAGCTGCTTTCGTTTTCAACCTTTCCCCGAACCCGAACTGCTCCATCTCGACAAGGGGGGAACAACGGGACGGCAGGGGAGGGTCGTGTAAGACACACGGAAAATTTTGTATTTGCTTTGTGTAGCGTGTATCTGTCTCCGGCAAGCCAAGTCAAGTTAGTTAGTTTACAATCTCAACCAACCTCTCTCGGTTAAGCTCCGTGTCATTTGTTTGTTTTTTTTGTCACTATCGTAGGTGTTACATAAGTATGTTTCCATTTCAATGCAATCGTTTCCTTATTTAAGTTTCACCACAAAATCCCACATCCATGTTAGTACGCCCGTGTTGGACTCTTTGAAAGCCATCTACTTGCCAATAAGTGAAGATGTATCGATGTTTTCTGTTTCCTTCCTTTAATGTATTAATCATTTTACCTTAACCCTGCGTACACGTGCACTCAAACAGATCCGTTTCTCGAACAGTTCCTGGGCAAAAAAGCAAAACCTTGTCGTTCACCTTGCGTGATTTTCGGAGTACGCCGAAACCGATGGGTTTGATATAACAAACAAATATATGTACTTGTATATTATTTGAAGAACGGTTTCATTCAGTGTATCCGTAAGGAAGTGGATTTTTGTTTGATTCTGTAAAGCATGGTTGGATTAAGTTAGTTGCAGAGGACACTACTGACGTTTCCCCGCTTCGCTTTCACTTCGATTCCGGCTCAGGAAAGCACCGATACGCTTCTGTAAGCTCGCCGTTGTACGAATTGAAACTGTGTATTCTTGTGTTTAGCAGTAGCCCTACAAAGAAGATACTTCACAAGGTATAACTCATTTTGTGGATTATTCTAGGTACGGTTGCAGGCGAAGGAAATTATATATGTATCCTTTTACTAGTTGGGTAACCAAGTATAACGAAAGGGAGAGAAAGCGAGAGAGCGAGAGAGATAGAACAAAAATTAGGGGGAAAGCAAGGGAACGAATGACAGAAAGAATGCGTGTAATGTTGTGCAGAGGATACGGGGAAAAGGCGCATTCCGACCAGTGCTTATAATCATAAACATGTCCGGGGTTGTAACATGAGCATCTGTAAAACTTACCTGCTATAAATCCATATTTATTCCCAATGTGTTACATAGAATTATACATAGTTATACTTAGTGTGTATCGTACGCGCCCAAGAATCAACGATGGTACGATTGCTTTGCAGCAGGGATAGTATCGGTCGTTTTTTTGTTGTTACCTTTATTGGCTTCTATCGGACCTACCGCTTGCCACCCAGTGCAAGTTACCAACTTCCGTCAGCACAATCGCGCACGTGATCGGTGTGGCGAGCGTTCTTGATGGAAATAAAATGCAGGAAACACCAAACGAAGTGAAGTGGGGTTTCTCTTCCGTTTTGCAACTTAAACTTTTTCCCCTCCGTCGTCGATGCATTTCCATTTCGGTTGCTTTAGTTTGTTGCATTTAGGTGTCGTATCGCGCGAAAATGGTTTTGATGTGCAAGCATACACACGTGCGCACAATAAGGTTAGCATTACTTGGACTGTGAAATAAAAAGGAAAAATTAAAAAGTAAGCAATCATTTCACCTACCAGCCGTGGAATGGTACGGGCGTAGGGACATGTAACGCAGGAGGAATTACTAGTGAATCACGCTTCGTTGTAGGACTTGGAAAAATGATTAATATAGCTGAGCAGGATGTCGGTTTCCTTCTACGCTGATCTGTGAAAGTATTGTCCAATCTCATTCATGTTTTGTTCGATGAAAATATGGTTCGATTTTGTTTTCTTTTACACGAATTTAGTTGGGAATTTATGATAAAATTTGACCCGCAATCCCGAACAGAAAATATAAAATGTAGGCAATACACGGGACACTCCTCGGTTGCACGCAAAATTCTTCTTCTTCTACTTCGATGTGATATTACACCGTAAACATGGCGCGTTTTGCGAAAATGCAACGGTCTGCTTAAGGTGGTTTTTGGCTAGAAAAACAAAAGAAATATTAAAATAACCTGCTGGCCAGATGTTCTGTGCAACCAGTCAATTGAAGCAGACCGCGGGCGCCTATCAGTGTGTCGAAGTCTACTAGTTCGCGTCAAAATTTATTTAAGTAAATGGTTATCCATGAAGTCCCGGTTGACGGAAATTAAAATTTTTTGCTGCTATCATGTAGTTCCAGCAAGAGTCCCAGCAATTTGTCATGGAAAAACTTGCTGTAACTACATGATAGCTGCAAAAAATTTGAATTTTTGTCAACCGGGGTGATTTTCACAAGCATGTTTGTTGGTTTCCCCATTCGTTTTTTTGTCAAAAACTCCAGTTGTGTTATAGTTTTTCACATTTCCGTGTATAATGGTAAATGTACAATGAACAGCTAAGTTTACTTGCGCATGGAATGAGGATGTAAAATGAACGATAGGCCGGCGGATAGGAACGAATAAAAAAGAGAATTCTTTCAGGAAAAACATCGTTCTGCTCGTCATGCTCGCCAACTAGATGGACTATTTTGAACCGAACGTTGAATGAACGCTGGCAGGTTAGAAAGACAAAGAGAAAAGGGTGATCGATCAATCGAGGAAAGTTGTTGGCAATAATCCGATTTTCGTATAACTAATCCACCTTTTTTAAATTATTTATCTTTACCCCACAAAAAAAAACCGGGGAAGAGTCATTAGTATTGCGAGTGAATGTTCCTACCGGGTTACAGTCAGTTTTAGGTGTGTGAATTACTCCTGTCCTCCTGCTAGCTTAGTCCAGACGGTGGCAAGCACTAACGTTCTTAGGTTTTATTTCTCTGCAAGTATTCTTTGTTCCACACTCGAATCAACAGCTAGCGACTTTCGGTTGTAAGAGATAACCGTTTACTGGTGGTTCGATAGCTGCAAACATTTGCCGAGCACATAATAAATAACCTCCAGACTACTTCATTAGGACCTGGAATTTACGTAAAATGCACCGGGCACCATTGGAATTGACGGAACGTCTGAACGGGAACTAATTAGGTGGTAAAATATGTTTATATTTTAATAAATATCTCCCGCCCGAGTGATACAAGCTTTTCGGTAAGCTTGGTTTAAATAGATGAAAATATGGATGAAGTCTGAATGAAACAAAACTCACAGACTCAACGGATGGGCACACGAAAGGCAGAAGGAGTTTTAAGGGCAACGTAAGTAAACGGAAATCAAATAGGCTTTAGATAGTTAGGTAAAGTAAATTTAGTTTATCTTTCCTCACATCCACACAAATGACCATGCCAATGAGAACAGTCTCCAGTTTGCTTTCTTTTTGTAAGAGGTTGCTTATTTGCAAACGTTGCTTTTGTTACTCGACCAGTTGCAATAGAGTATGCGCCTTGCATAATTGGTGTAATCCTGATCTGTGTTTTATTCGGCAAAAAGTATTCTAGTTTGAAACGTCCGCGGTACATCATACGTGGTTTTATTCTACAAAGCGTTAGTTTGGAAAAAAAACGGTCTGTTAAAATTATGGAAAGGTGCCAAGGAAAAGGAAGAACCTATAGGCTTAAGAGGGCAAAGGAAAATCTACAACAAACAAACTATTGGAAGTATAAATTCATCTGTCAGCGAGTCACTCGTGTGAAGCACGTACATTTTTGAGCAAGCCAGGGGTCACGTAAAATCGATGGTCTTTAGAAAAAAACGTAACTCCATTATGTTCCAGATGTTTTGAGGTGCCTTTTGGCCAGAACGCTGCTTTGCGTGTGATGCGCAAGGGGGCAGAAGTGTATCATATATTTACTTTTCCTTACGTAAGGAACAAGAAGGTGGTGGTTATGGGGGGAAAGTGAAAAACAAAAAAAAAACAACAACTACAAAATGCTTCGTTCTCTCCATACCTGCGTTTTAAGAATCTACCTATCTATATCCTATCTATCTAACGTTTTTTCTCTATACGACCCATTCATTATGTACTTCGTGCCATTTTCAACAAAATGTTTCATTATAACAAAAGTAAAAAAAAACGAAAAGAAACGAACGTTCTCTGCGGTTCTATACGTTTTTGTGTGCGGCATCTAGAGTCGATGCCGGGAGCGAGGAGTTTAAGCGGCCATGTAGGGGACAATTGTGTGATTATTTAAAAAAAAAGGAAACATGAAAAAGGATATACATTTTAAAGCGACCTGCCCATTTCCGGCGTGGCGGGAGAAAGGGGACAGAAAAGTTCTAGCTGGCGTAAAAATTGCATCTAAGAAGAACCAACACACAGAACAATACAAGCGGGTAAGCCGGCAGCAAAAAGAACAAAAAAAAAACAAAAACAGAAACCTGCATGAAAACACAAACGACAGAATGTGAAGTTATTAAATATAAAAGAATAAATGTTTAGTGAAAATCGGCAAATTCACAGTTGAAGATAAAAGGAGGGAAAACCTGACATAGAAATGTCACATCAATTGTGAATCGCCGGGGATTGTGGATTGCGCCAAGAGATCCTTTCGCGATCGTCTTTTAAAGACGCACGACCTGGTGCGATCGAATCCAGTGCCGCCTCTGATGTAATCATTTTTTTCCAACACCACACTCTCGTTACCGTCGGTCGTCAAGTCAATGAAATATAACGAACGCGAGGTCAAAAGCAAAAGAAATACTGCACATAAATTAAACACTTAAAGGAAAACAACACCCCGCAGCAGCGACAAGGAGCATCTTCTGAAGAAACTTACATATATCTCGAACAAAAACAAAAGAAACCAAAAGTAATATAACGTAGTAGAGCGGAAGGAGAACGCAAAACATAAGAGTAAGATAAGAGGAAAACAAGTAAATTGGAGTAGGAAAACCCCACTGAGGTGAACGTGGGACAGGAGAACTCGGATAATCCTTAGAAGTGAAAAGGAAGATGAAAAGGTATTTTTTTCGTTTTCATAATATCGGAAAAAAAGAAAACAATTCCAATCTACAAGAGAAGCACAAATTTCCTTCGTTGTGTGACCAAAGTTTTTAGACAGACAAACAAACAAAAAAAACTGGATTGCAATGTAGTGATGGTAAGCGTGCACTAACGAAACACTTCCTCGGGAACGCAAAATCGGTACCCTCCAAACAGGGTGGGGTGAGGTGCCTCCGTTGGTCCACTGTCATCCTTATTTGGAAGTACGATGCCGGTGGAACATTGGACGCCAAAACGACGACAAAAAATGAAGGGGACACAACCCGCCCGGTGGCACGAATCTACCCTTTGACCCCAGCAAGGCAGAGACTGTGACTGTGATGGTGTTTGCTCCCGTGAAAAGCACGCTACCAAGGGTTAAGCCTACGGACAACGGCAACATTCGAAAAGGGGAATGCGCTACAACGCCAGCAGATGTTGCTGCGTGGGAATCAATTCGCCCAATTGATTATCACGCGGTACGTTCGTCAGCTGATCAGACCCCTACTTGAACATCGGCGTGGCTCTTTCCGTTCGATACATTTGAAAGTGATACTAGTATACACGGCGAGCGGACAGCATTAGACACTTGAAGATCCCAACCACCTTGCTGCGGACATTGCGGTGGATTTTAATTTTTGCCCCGCGAAACCTTGATGAAAGGGAACCATTCTTATATCCCTTGTATTTTGAACCTTCTTTTAATATAAAAGCAAATATTTTCGTTTCTTTACGTCCAATTGCACGGTATAAGAGCTCGAGTTTTGTTAAAGTGATTCACATTTTTAGTATAGCGAATGTGGGGAATGTGAAATTGTTATTGATTTTATTTCACACATTTTGTTAACATTTTTTCTTATTTTACAAACAAGTGCAATTTATCGCCTCAACATAAAAGCAATACAACTACAGCAGCAATTGTTTTCGTGTTTTCATACTATGTTCCTATTGGACTTAGCAGACACAGAAGGGGGTTCAAAAATCTTGTAAAATGGTTCCCTTTCAGACGCCTGGGAGAATGTGCAAGCTACAGCTCTCCTCTTTTACAGTATTGTGTACCAGTTAAGGCTGCCGTCGGTCGGACGATAAAACGTTTGCCAAATCGTCACCAACCATCCCGACCCTAGCAATCAAGAAGGCAGGAAGTCTAACTTTACCTAGTAGTGACAAACAAATTCAGAGCGGAGGAGAGAACACCGCAAACAAGGGGGTTTATCGCGGAACAGATGATCGATCGATCCACATAGTCAATGGGAGGAAATAGATGCTGCGTAAGTAGGTTTTAAAGGTCGAAAGTAGAACGCGCACAAGCGGCAAAGAACGAAACTGGTGGATGGCCATTTCTCATTCCAAATGCCTAATGCCTAACACGAATACGATGATGGAAAAAAGAAAACTATTTAGCAAACGTGAAAATGCATCATGGCTAAAAATAGATTCTTCCGGTTCCGAAAGATAAAACACAAATCTCAAAAAGGTACTCCTTATCATATTCTAGTAAAAATAAAAAAAACGCAAACAAACACACACAGAAAACCATTTGCAGAGACGGTCAGTAAAGCGCGAACACCCATTCATAATAATCTATGGCATAAAATATACACACAAGAAAAGAAATTAAATGATACATTTATGTTTTTAATTAAATTTGAAAGGAACAGAATTACATGAGATCACCAAAAGAAAATAAAAGAAGAAGAAAAAAAATCATCGACACGGGGAAAAACAAGAATGTAGAAAGAATTGCCGCGACACCCCGACATGATAATGAGATGAAAAATCCACAACCGTACATGAGGATATACATCACACGAAAATCTCATCTCTGGATATGCCATACAACGCCGACGAGGGCGCAGATATGTAAAGAAAGCTAATCCAAGTAAGCCCCCCATTAGTGAGAGACAAGAGCGTACAAGTATGGTACAGCGTTTCTATTAGGTCATCATGCAATCAGAGTCGTCGGAACATAAGAAGATGAAGAAAAAGAAAAAGGTAAAAAATGCGCGAATGCTTTTGACAAAGATGGACGTACTCTGCAGTGCGGGGCAGCGACAACTACCTAGTGGCAAACATTTAATAAATATGTGTATCAAGTTTGTCATACCGTGGTGGTGTGGCGTAAGCTTGCGTGAATCAGTGAAGTCCTACGCATCTAGAAATCCGTAAAACTAAAACCATTAAAATTTGAAGTCGACACAGACGAGAGAAAATGGGTTGCAAGTGGCGGAAGCAAACAATGCAAACCGAACTACTTTACCGCGCCACTGCAGCGATGAACATTAGGCAAACGAAAAAAAAAAACAGAAAAGATACAAACATTACAGCGCGAGGTTGTTGCAACACCGCCAATCGATTACAACACACAGACACAGCTGACGACGAAACAATTGTGCTGCAGCGGTTTATGCAAATGATGCGCGAACGCGAAAAACCAATGTGTGTCGATAGAGAAAAACAAAAGATAGAGCAAAGGAAAGCGTCGGACGAAAGAGAGAGATTGTGAGAGCTGCAAGTGCAGAACAGAAACAGTAAATAAAAAAATAATTATAAATAATATAATAATATAATTGTGTAAACTAATGGCTGGAATTTATAAGAAACTAAATATATAATAAAAATAATAGAAAAATAATTAACGATCGGCGTTATGTTTATTGATCATCTATAGAATGTTCAGTAGAACCAATTGAAACGAAATGAGTATATTGAGTAGTCTGCATATAATGATGGAGAAAATTTTAGTTCATGTAAGTAATTTTATTTGTTAGTTGTAACCATTTTTTTCTCGTAAAAAATGTAGTCAACTTTCCAGTGAATTTTGAACTTTCGAGCATCTTTCGAGCAATTTCAAAAATTTAATTTTTTCTTGGATGAATCTGATGAGTAAAACAGATTCTTGAGCGGTTTCAAACCAGAATCAACAACATCCTTTCGAGATCGCTCCCTGGACGGAACTTCTCAGATCTCGAATAACTGCAGCCTGATCGTTAGCTTGAATTATCGCCGTTCCGGCCACGATCATATTGGCGCCAGCCTTCGCGCATTGCTCTATCGTAGCCAGCCCCACTCCTCCGTCCACCTCGATGTCCAGCGTGGGATAGTGCTCGCGTAACCATTGTACTTTTGGCATCATGTCGGCCATAAACTTTTGTCCACCGAAGCCGGGTTCCACGGTCATAACCAGCACCATGTCTGCGTCGGCTATGTACTGTTGAACCGCGTCTACTGCCGTGCCCGGTTTCAGCGCCAGCCCAACCTTCATGCCGGACTCACGCACCTTCCGGCAAATATCTGGCACGCGCTCCATGACCGGTTCGATGTGGAAAGTGTACTGCTGGACACCGGCATCGGCCATCGGTTCAATCCACTGTTGTGGGTTTTGGACCATCATGTGCGTCTCAAAGAAGGCATCCTAAAAGCGAATACGAAAACTGATAACACTCATGCCACGAGGAGTCCCACCGATGAGATTGGTTGATTTACCTTGATTTTGTTCCTCAAACACTTCACCACCGGATGGCCGAAGGTTAGATTCGGTACGAACGTACCGTCCATGACGTCCAAGTGAAGATAGTCCGCGCCATTGTCGAGCAAGCGTTGAGATTCCACGTGGAGCTGCGATAAGTCGGCATTAAGAATGGAAGGGCCAATGCGAGCACTTAGGGAGGACATTTTGTCGAGTTCGGTGCACCGGAACCAACTGTTGGGCTTTTACTGTCCTCTCTCCGCACAAAGGTCAAACGGCGTGTGTTTTCAACACATGATGGAGAATGGCTGGACCCCCTGGAGCAAACATAACGTGTTTGGAAAAAGTATTGTTCTCGTGCTAGAAATCAATGTGGTAATTGAGTATATAAAACGAAAAATAATACCAGCTGGCAAGTAGAATCTAGTTCGACAAAGATTTTCTACGGGTAGTTTTGTTTTATGGCTAAAAAGATTAAAAAATATCGTCTTATCAGAATGTTTGCCGGAAGTACAACCCTGGACACGCAATATATTTCCTGCCTCTTTCTAAACGGGCTAGCCCTGTTGGACGAAACGGGAGCACTCTATTTCTCTCTGTAGGCTTGTGGCAGTTGAGATACGTCAGCGTACTATTTTGACAACACGTCGGTCGCGTTTGTTGTGCAAGCAGTGGTCGCAAGGATTAAAACTCAAAAATGAATAAATTACTCATCTGTTTAATAATTTGTATGGTATTACAAAGTGTTGCTTTTGCCAAGAAGTTCAAAGACAAGGAGAAACCCGCATGGGCGAAGAAAGACATACGAGATTTCAACGATGCCGACATGGAGCGGCTTCTCGAGCAGTGGGAGGTTAGTTTGGAAGGACAATAACATTGATTGGTGCCGTTGTTTTAAGTGTTTTCTTTGAACCCTTGTTTGCAGGAAGATGACGAACCCCTCGAGCCGGATGAGTTGCCGGAGCATCTGAGACCCCCGCCATCGATCGATATGGCCAGTGTGGATCCTTCGAATCCCGAGGGTATACTAAAGCAGTCGAAAAAGGACGCACCCTTATGTCGTTTGTTTCGGTGAACGGAAATCCCACCCGGCAAGAGACGGAAGACATAACCAAACTATGGCAGACGAGCCTATGGAACAATCACATTCAGGCCGAACGTTACCTGATTGACGATAATAGGGCAATATTTATGTTTAAGGACGGCGCACAGGCGTGGGAAGCGAAGGACTTTTTGGTTGAACAGGAAAGATGCCTGCATGTATCGATCGAGAACAAGGAGTACATGGGCAAGCACAACAAGGACGAGCTGTAGGGCCAGTCAAGCAGTTGGAAACCGATATTAAGTTCTTCGGTTCTATGATTCTCTTTATTTTGCTTATTTCTGTAATACACCATGAACTATGTCGTCGAGAAAGACTGAAATAAACGAAGCATTCTGTTAACAAGACTTTCCAGTCATTTGGTGTACCGACGATATCTGCTAAACGTAGAATTGAGCAAAGCTGCACGGATGTTATTTCCATACAAACATTTCAAAACATTTCCTGAAAGGCGGCTTTTTTAGGCTTCCTGTTTCAATAAGTCATGCGCTGTGTTGGCGTTTTAAAATGTCAAAAACCACATGGGCGGCATGTTTGTTTACGTTAAAAATGCAATCAGCTGTTTGGCCGATGGCAATATCAACAAACATTCGTGTTGATTTCGGGCAACATCGCGTAGCAACGTTGACAGCGTCTGTCAGATAGAGAAAATTTTAGTAGTGCAAGAACGGTAGAAGTGCGCACTTGTGAATTCTAGTGTTCGGGGTAGGCACTGCGTTCAGTTTTACCACCGTGACCTCGGTACAATGTGATAAGAAAAGAAGAAAAAAGCACCTGGCAAGAAACTCTATCGTCGCCATCACGCCGTGCTGTGGCGTGTAGTGCGTGCGGCGATAAAAGTAATAACATTTTCGTGCTAGGAGAAAAACGCAACATTTACATTACAGTGCCATACGTTCGAAGGAAATGTGTTGAACATCGCCATCTATAGAATGCAGAAAAATGATGTCATCGCTTGTTGTGAGTGAGTTAACAAGCGGCTCTGGGAAAAAGGTGACAAATACTTGTTTGTGCTCTCGACAATCCCAGTGACCGTCGCAGTAGGCAAAGCTCGACGACTATTTCCTTTCCAATCACAAATCGAAACGGTCCAGTGATAACGTGGAGTCGAACGGCATGGGTGATATGGCCCAGTGATGACGGTGGAAGTTAATGTGTGCGTTGTTTTAAACATCATGGCATTGGGGAGGTCTGTTTGAAAACGATAGGCTACAATCGTACTCAGTAAGTCGTAGTGGATGAAAATAGAAAACATACCGAAAAACCGTGGCGTCTCTAGTATAATCAAAGCAAACGCAATACAGTTTGATAGTGACGACGGAACCGTCCGATCGGTGCGGTACAATCGCGCAGCAGCGGAGTCGACTGAGAAAGTGTAAAAATGGTGTTCGAAAGCATTGTCGCCGACGTGCTGAACCGATTCGTCGGCGAGTACGTCGAGAACTTGGACAAGAAGCAGCTGAAGATTGGCATTTGGGGCGGTAAGTAAATAACGCACACGTGAGGACACACACAACCACTAGGTTAGGTGCTCGGAAAGGACATTGTCCTTGAAACGAAAAACAGTCCAAAGCCCGTGTTTACATATGGCAAAAAGTTTGAACCCTGCAACGCGGCGACATGCTGCTGGTATCCTTTTGCGGCCACTTCTGGCACCGTTGATGCACGTTTGCGAAGTCTCGATCTCTGCAAACGCATGCATAGCAATGTCGTCATCTTTAGATGCTGATGATGTGATTACCATGCGGTAACGGCCGAAAGTGGGTTTGTCGAAAGTGGGGTTTTGTTTTTGTTTTATAAAAAATACGAAAAAATGGAAACACTTCGTTAAAGAAAGACTCGTTTGTGTCTCGCATAGTTTTTGTTTCAGTATCGATTTCCTTGCGGACAGAGGAAGATGATACATACACCAACTAGCTCGGTCGAATATGGGTTGGACGTGTACGGCTTCAGCGTAAATGAAAGTGATAGTTGAACCCGATGCTACTATGCACCCGTTGATTGGAAAATGCACATTCAGCTTGGGCGAAAGTCATCGTTTGTTTGGTCAAAATACATTTGCAGCCCATTAGTTTTAAAGCTCACATAAAGGCGTAAAATGCATACTTTCAACTTTCAACAACTAGATAGACATCTATTTAAGCAATTTCAGTTTAAATTGTCGCTCGTGGAAATTGTTATGGAGGTAGAGAACAAGCATTTACTAAGCCAGTGATTGATGGCCTGCTTTGCTGAAGGCCACGTTTGGTGTAAATATCGCATTTACATAAAACCACGATGACCATGTTTATTTAATGCTTATTGCGTGCTGCAGGTGCGTTGACGAAGCGATGAATGATGCGCAAACACTTTAGCTGTGGAGCGTTTAAGATACCACACCTATTTTAAAAACATTTTCAATATTTGATACATTATTTTGATTAAGAAATTCATTAGAATTTGATTTAAACCACGAGAAAATAAAGTACAATATATCATCCCAACATTCGAAATTTTAAAATTGTTTTATCAAAACAATAAATCGCTTAAGGTTTACTTCTTTCACAACATGTACGTAGAACGCCTTTTTTCCTAACTATTTTTTTCTAATTTAAATAGTGTTTTTCAAATGATACGAATGTTAGATGAATTAAAAAATTTAATCGCATCTAGCTTTGCAATATATTCATATCTTATCCACTCGTGATAAGTTTCCAAGAAGTATGGTACCTGTTCGAGCAATTTATCAATATGAAGCGGTAAGCCTCTTGCGGTCTAACTAACGTTAATACTTTGAACTTGATAAGTGTTCTCAAACTGATAAATGATTCTGAAGTGGCTAGCTAACACTACTGGTTTTATCTACTGATGGCCAAAACAGTGTTGCAATGTAAAACACATGTTTTATCAGTACAAAAGAAACAGATGATTATTACAACGAAAATCGATAACGGGGAAATAGTTTGTTGAAACCAATCTTTTTTCCCTTTTCAAAGCCCTTTTAGTTTACAAGAAACTGTTTTGTAACAACTTGCCGGTAAAATGGTAAACATTCGTTTTTTAATCATCGAAGTAAGCGCCACCCACCCATGCAGGAAACAGGCGAAGTAATAAATTCTTCCACCATGTGATTCAATCGTGTATAAATAGACGCACCGTCGTCAAATCCAAACTCCCGATGATGTGAGATATTTACATTTGAAAGTTTGAATGGGTAATGAACCTTAAATGATGGCTGGTTTTGGTGAATGGACAGGGGATTGTAGTTTGCGTTGATGAAGTCTTGGTAGTGGAATTCGTATAAAAAACATCATGCACATGTTTTGTCTTAATCTTTGCCTCCATCTGTTTTCCCAGGTGATGTTGTCCTCAACAATCTTATCTTGAAGCAAAGTGCGCTGAAAGAGCTCGACCTCCCGGTAACGACGCTTTATGGCCACCTCGGAAAGCTGGTGTTGAAAATACCGTGGAAAAATCTGTACAGCGCCCCGGTGGAAGCGATTGTAGATAAGCTGTACGTCCTGGCCGTTCCGAACACCGACGTTCGCTACAATGACGAAAAGGAGCAACGAAATGCGTTCGAGGCCAAGAAGCAGGAGTTGGTCCGTATCGAGCAGGCGAAGAAAAACGAGCAGGAGAAGGATAAACCGACCCCGGTGGCGGACAAGTCGTTTGCGGAGAAGCTGACGGCGCAGATCGTGAACAACGTGCAGATCAAAATATCCGACATCCACATCCGGTACGAGGACACCACGACCACGGGGCATCCGTTTGCGTTCGGTGTGACGCTGAGCGACCTAAGCGTGCATACGACCGATGAGAACTGGGTGCAAACGCTGGTGTCCGAGTCGGTGACGAAAATCTACAAGATGGCCCAGCTGGAGATGCTCTCGGTGTACATGAACTGCAATACGCAGCTGTTCCAGTACTCCGACCCGTCGATGTATCGTACCCTTTTCGAGGAATCGATTGCGTCGAAATCGCGCAAACCCGTCGACTATCACTACATATTCGGACCGATCAGTTCCGGGGCGTGCCTCGAGATGACACCCAATCCGGAGCTCGGCGAGGCACCATTTACCTCGCCCAAGATCAAGCTGAAGCTGTGCATGGAAACGCTGGCCATCGGCATAACGCGCGTACAGTTCCAGAATACGATGCAGCTGGTGGAGGCTTTCGGTAGGATGATGCGTGCCATGCCCTACAGGAAGTACCGTCCATACGGTATTGGCTACAAGGGCAACTTCAAGGAGTGGTGGCACTTTGCTTACACCTGCGTGCTGGAGACGGAGGTGCGCCGGCGACGCAAGAACTGGTCGTGGGAAACCATGCGACGCCATCGGCAAAACCTGCGAGACTACGAGGTGGCCTACCGGGCGCAGGTGACGGCGAAGAAGGTGACACCGGAGATGATAAGCCGCAGCGAGGAGTACGAGAAAATACTAGATCTGCACAATATCGTAGTGATTCGGCAGAAGGTGGCCCTGGAGGTGGAGAAAGAGGGTAAGCGGCAAGCCGAACAGCAGAAAGCAGCTGGATGGTTTAGCTCGTGGTGGGGTGGTGGAGCTAAAAAGGAGGATGATTCTACAGGGGCTGATATTAGTAAGTATTTTCCACCCGTTTTTAAACATTTCCATCGGTTACATTTGATTAACACTATCACTGATCACTGTACTAAATACATTTTATATGCATCCCATTTGGTCAACAGAAAAACAGTTCGAAGCAGCGATGACACCGGCCGAAAAGGCAAAATTGTTCCAAGCCATCGGATACCAGGAGAACGATATGCCTACCGAACTTCCCGAGCACTACATCGCTCAGATACTACAGTTTGAGCTCAATTCACTAGAAGTGTCGATTAAATCGGAGCTCTCGGACAAACAGACCGTTCTCGAACGAGTGATGCTGCTGGAGCTGAAGAATGTTATTTGCGGGGTAGAGCAACGTCCGTCAGCGGCAGCAATGAAGTAAGGGCTTGATGTATGCCACACCGAAGATGCTTTTTTTTAACGAGTTTTAATTTTATCTCGATCTTTAGGGCATCACTTGGCATGCAGGAGCTTACCATCTCCGGCCTCCGGCAAGGGGAGGTTCTGCCAATCATGGTAAAATCTCAACTGGAAGGCTCCAAGACGCTGCTCGACGTATCCTTCGAGACAAACCCGGAGGATAAGCTCTGTGATCAGCGCGTGGTGGTCACTTCCAGGCCTTTGGAGATCGTGTACGATGCGGAGACAATTATTCAACTGACAAAGGTGTTCCAAACTCCGCGCACGGCAACCATTTCACAGTGAGTAACGTGCAACCTTTAACAGTGCTGTAGGAATCATTGTTATGTTGTTCATGGTTAAATTTATCTCCTCAATCATAGGTTAACCGATGCTGCTGCAGAAAAATTGGTTAACATCAAGGAACGCTCGGCAACGGGATTGCAGTACGCCATCGCAAAACATCCCCGGCTGGAGCTCAACATCGATATCATGCCGAGCTATATAATCGTACCGCACGGGGGTATATTCTCCAACCGCGAATCGGTGCTGGTGCTCAGTCTCGGCAAACTGTTGGTCCAAACCGAACCGCGCCCCCTGAACCGAAAGGACGTGCAGACAATGCACGGCGAGGGTATCGCGCAGGAGGAAATCCTCTCGGAAATCATTCACCAGAGCTACGACAAGTTTGTGCTCGAAGTACGTGATGTGCAGGCGATCGTGGCCACGCTTGACGAGGATTGGCAGGGTTCGCTGCGATTGAACACTGTCACCGAGATGCACCTGCTCGAACCGACCTCGTTCCGTGTGTCGGCCCATCTGTGCGTGATCGACGATGATCCGCGGCTACCAAAGTGCAAGATATTCGGCGTGCTGCCATCGGTGAACATTTGCGTGACGGAGCAGCGCGTGCTGGAAGTGCTCTCGATCGTTTGCAGCATTCCGTTGCCGGAAAGTGAGGAGCAGCTGCAACCGGCACCGATCGCGAAGGATTCAAACGTGTTCAGCTCGAGCCTATCGCTGCTGAAGTATTTGGATGAGAAGCAGGCCAAACTGCCGAAAATCAACCGCTCACCGGAGGCGCTGAACCCGGCGGATGTTGTCGACGGTGATGTGGTGCAGTTTACCGATTTGGAGATTAAATTTGAACTCCACGGTAGGTTGCAATGGTACGTGAAAGAGTTTAGTTTTATTCTAACGATCGATTTATCCGTTCATTTCACAGAATGCTCTATAACGATATGCAAAATGAGCGGTGGTGGCACTGGTAGTAGCTCCTCGGACGTGTTTGCAACACCAACGGAAGACTTTTCCCAGTCACCCGTCGAGCAGGAGTTCCCGCACACGAAGAGCGTGGCGTTTAACATCCCGTGCCATGGGTCGGGCGTGAGCCAGCATAAAATTATCGCGTGCAAAGTGAAACACTTGGAATTGACAATGGCTCAGCGTACGTACGACCTAAAGGTAGCCTTGAAGCTGGGCGCCGTTACGCTGGATCAGTTCCGGTGGCGTAACGAGCAGGAACGAGTGCACCATGTTATTCAAACACCAAAGTACGATAACAACGACGACTACCTGTTCACTGTGAACTATAACAATGTAAGTTACTCATTTTGAAAATGGTTCGACGTTTCTTTTACGTCTTCACACAAATCATGACCCTCCCTAAATTAATGTGGCGTTGCTTTCTTCTTTCAGTGCAAAAAGAACAGTCCAGAGTTTGCCACAAAGTATGAATCGGTAGAGCAAGAAGTAGCAATTGGCTTCTCAACGCTACTGCTGCTGCTCCATGAAGACGGCCTAAACGAGCTGATCCAATTTGCCAACGATTTCCAAGTCCGCATGGAAACTATCACGAAAAAGCGCGAGTCAGACGCAGCCGTGCAGCAAGAAAAGGACCGCTTTGCCACGATTCACGAAGAGGAAAGTGCTGCCACGGCTCTCCTGAACGCGGCCCGCGAAAGACTGCCAACGATCCTGGAGGACGACAGTGTTGTGACGAGTTCCGCCAGCAAAGGTTCGTATTGGGGTTGGGCGTTATGAGTCCATATCGTTTTTTTTTAAACTGATAACTTCATGAATACTCGATCCAAGGAGTTTAAACTCACTTTCCAGTTTTATCGATTTACCACAAATTCTTTTTTCACTTTTCCGTGTGAAGTGTCCGGTGACTTTAGAAAATATAGTTTTCAAAAATCTCTTTGTCATTTTTTCTTAGACTTGAGCTCAACTTTCAGTAGCGGTTCGTAGAGTTATTTTATTTTGATTGCTTGATATGTTAAATTAATTAATATTTCTTTTATGGATAAAAACAATTTCCCTTTAACGATTCTGTTTTGTCATTATAAAGTAAACTAATTATTTCATAAACTAACGAGCATGGTATTTGGAACATCCTTGTGAAATCTGAAATCTGTGTTTCTTAATCTGAAAGCCCCTACCAGTGGGTCAATTGAAGCATGTGGGTTTCCAATTCTTTTTATTTTCTAATAAAATTTAGTTGATCGACTTGTTTTTTTGCCCTATGTTTTAGGAATATCGTAAGTGTATGCGTATTTTACGTAGTGATGTAGATAGCTTTATTTTCTGTGTTTCTTTTTTTTCTTTTCCATTTTTCTATACATTTTGGGTTTCTGTGGCCGCCGCGGAATACGATCTTCGCTGACGCCAATAACCCATTCCCGACGACGATGGTGGTGTGTGTTTGCCTGTGCGTGTGCTTGTCGTCCTTCCTGATTTTCGACGCCCAACGCCCAAATGCATGATGCCTCAACCTAATAACGTGTCCGTGTGTGTGTTTGTTTGTTTGATTGCGTGTGATTTGTGCAAATTTGTTGCTCCCTCAACTCAACTCCACACTGCCCGAAAATAATTGCACAAACATTTCACAAACGCAATGCTGGAAACTTACACAATACATTCACCCGATTGAAACAATAACGCTGGATTTGGACAATAATCACAGCAGTGTCTCGTAAACGTAAATCAATTGTAGATAGCATCAAGATCAGAGTGATGGCGAAATTGGAGGACGTTACAGTGGAGTTGCAGAATGACAAGCGATCCTTGGCGGTACTTGAGGTGAGTTCCCATAGAAAATTTATTGTGGATTCCAAATTCCGCTTGTCCTACTAATGATATTCTTTCTATAGGTGAAAAATCTCACAAGCAGCGTGATCATGAAAACTTCCTACACCGAAATTAAGCTTCGACTGCAGGATATCGTGTTGACGGATACGAATCCGGGCACTATCCACAGCAAGATACTGTCCATCATCGGTGATGACGCTCTGCACGTGCAGGTGATATTGTTCGATATCGACGCGACATCGGACTACAACTCGGACAACATGCGCATCGAGGTGGTGATGGGTTGCGCCCGGATCGTGTTTCTGAACTGGTTCGTCACCTCGGTGCTGGCGTTCCTGGACAACTTCCAGGCCGCTCAGCAGCGCATCAAGGATGCTAGTGCGGCCGCGGCCGAGGCGGCACGCAACAACGTTGTCGAGGCGTACACGCAAGCCACTCGGATGAAGCTCAACATCAAGGTGAAGGCTCCGATCATAATCATTCCGGTGGATTCGACTAGCCTGAAGGCGGTCGCGATGGACTTTGGGCACCTGAGCATCACCAACAACTTCCGCGACATCCCGACGGACCACCAGCACGGTCCGGCCGTGATCGATGAGATGAAGATCGAGCTGAAGGACATGAAGCTGGCGAAGGTGGAGGTATCGCACGCGGAGGATACGGGAGAGCCGTCGTTTTCACGGTACGGCTCGGACGACGTGAGCTACGGAGTGGTGCCGGATCAAGGGGCCGTCCTTAGCCCGACCAGCTTCACGCTGGTTATGAAGCGCAATCTCTCCTCGGGATGGTACCGGGACCATCCGGATATGGATATTTCTGGTCGTCTGAAAGCGGTTGAGGTAACGTACAATAAAAGGAGGGTTGTTTGTTTTCCATTACTGTTACTGATCTAATAAAAAACATTCTCCTCCATACCGTAGCTCAACTTTATCGCCACGGACTATAGCGTTATAATGCAGATTTTGTCCAAAAATATGACAGAAGGTCAGAATGAGTTCAAGAAACCGGTTAAAGCGGACAAATCACCCACGAGTCCACAAGGTGAGTTGCACAGTTCGTTAGTAAAGAGTTAATAAGAAGTTAATGTTTTTTTGCCATCTTCACGATTATTCTCAATCAATTGATTGAATCAATAATTCATATGCTTTAAGTTTCTATGTATTAATGATTGTACTGCTTATTCATTTCGTAGCTGTTTTTCATATTTTTTAAAATTCTGGATGTAGTAGATTATTGACATGGTTTATTGTCATTATTGAGGTCATTCCTAGATACATACGCTTTATTCGATGCAGCTTGTCACTATCTCATGTAAGACGTAAGGCATCTAGAATATGACGACGTGTGAAACGAAGCTAATAACGTCGTTTCAGTTCTTATTACATTTTTGTATGGTACTTCTACCAAAGCTGTCATTATCTTGGAATGCCCTCAATGAAATAGAAAAGTTACATCCTCGTTACATAGTTGCCAATATCTCAAACATGTAGTAAATTCATTTGTTTTTAACCAATAGGTCAGATTTACTGTTGAAAGAAGTGAAACATATTTACCAGAATTCTTAAACTGTAGAATGTTGTTTGTTTTTGGCGTATAAAAAAAAGTTCATCCAGTCTCAGTATAGTAATTGGCTTATTCATTATTTTATAGAAGTACTAATTTTCCTTTCTTTAATCATTTCTATCTTGTGTTTCTCGCTTGGAATGTTTTACTCGCTTTTGCTGCTTACATTCATATTGTCGTCCATATGTGGCGCGCAATTAACGCACTTACCGCACTGTGGTGCATCTCTGCTGCCTGCTCATCGCTGTTTGCGTGTATGTGAACAAATCTGCCAATGAATTGTTTTTCTTGGTTCCGCTTTCGTCGCCCCGTCCGTCGTAATTGTAGTGAGCTACCATAATCCCGGCACAACGACCGCTGAAATTAACCTTCCGTCCGATGGTAAGCTATGTTGTAGCGTTTATTACACATCTTCTGTGCAACAACAGTCTTGGCTGACGTTCAATTGGCTTGATGCATGTTAACTGGTATCGATTTGCCTTCGAAAGGATATTTTGTTTCGCTTCAAAATTTTCAGTAATACCAAACACGCTCCTATCTAGTTAAGCTTAGTTTTCTTGCAATAATGTCTTGAGTAATCCTCCGCAGCTAAATCCAACTGGACCGCAGTGGCGAAGAAAGCTACAGCCAAACCGTTCGGCGTTGACATGGGCCAGCTGAAGGCGACCGATAATAAAACCCAACTGGATAGGCCAGCGGAACAAGCCAAAGTGGTTGACACGTTCCTGAAGTTCAGCTTCCAAGTGGACAGTATCAATATCAAGCTATACACTGGTGAGTTGGCAAAGCTTGGTGACCCTTAAACGTATGTTGTTGTTTTCATGCGGCGTGTTCTGTCCTTTTTATTACCAGCCCCCGGCCAAGGATTGGCTGGCTTCGAGGTGTTTTACTTATCCCTCCAGGGCCGGAAGCTAACGGATGGTAGCTTAAATACGGCGATAATACTTTGCGATATTCGGCTTGACGATATACGCCCCAATCGGGAGAATATGCTTACCCGTCTGATGGAACGACGTTCCACTGATGCTTCGCTCGATGTGTCCCATTTGAAGGAGAGCGAGCAAGCTGAAGACTCACTGGCGGTTGCCCCCGTGCGCTCGATGATAAACATTACCTTCAACATGAAGGAGAACGACATGTTCGCCGATGTGAAGGTGTCCAGCTTCAATCTGATCCTGTCGGTGGACTTCCTGCTGAAGCTCCAACAATTTCTGCAACCGGAAGAGCTGGCCGAGCAGAAGGCGATGCAAGCGGTGGAAGCCGAGCAAACGGAACGGTTACGGCGTGCAAGCACCAGCGCGGCCGTCGCGAGTCAGCAGCAGCAAGAGGCGGGTCAGTTTACGGTGATCATTAAGATCGAGCAACCCGACATCATCCTGGTGGAGAAGATGGACGATATCAACTGTTATGCGTTGATCTTGAACAACGAAATCTCGTTGAACGTTCGTTTGATCGGTGAGCGGCAGATCATCAAGGGTGAACTAAAAGACCTATGCCTGTACTATGCCGAGTTCAATCCGGAGCGGCGCAACTCGACGAAACACTACGTGGTACGTCCGTGCTCGATCAGCCTCAACGGTTCCACGCCGGAGGGACTCGGTTTGCACCTGAGCATCAACTCGACGGAGATCGAATTGTCTGTCTCACCGGCCGTAATTGAGCTGATGAACAACGCGCTGCAAACGTTGACGGCCAAAGAGCAGTTGAAGTTGAGCGAAGCGGCGACCACCACCGACTACGAGCAGTTGTGGCACGTGAAGGAATTCGATCCGGAGCAGTACTGGTTTATCCAGCCGGAGCTAGCCGAGGATGCGCTTAGCCTGGAATCGATGCGTACGGTCGAGATCAAGGAGGAGAAGTGTATGATCGACATACCGTGCATTTCGCTAATCGTGGAGACGGGCCTCGGCACGAACACAATCCCGATGCTGTACATCAACACCAGTCTCGAGGGTTCGGTTACGAACTGGAGCTCGGACATGAAGATCACCAGTGCGCTGCGGCTAAGCATGTCGTACTACAACCAAGCACTCGCCCTCTGGGAGTACGTCATCGAGCCAAACGTGGTCGAGCAGGCAAATGGCGTCAGTACTAGCGTCCCATGGGAGCTGACGTTCGACATGGAGGTGGATCACCACGAGGATCGATCGCGGGAACCGACGACCCGCATACACATTGCTTCGCGCGACAGTCTAGAGATGACGGTGACAAAAACCTGCCTGGATGTGGTGCAAAACCTGGGAAAGGCGTTCTCGGAAGCCATCAAGCGGGACGGTATCGTGAAGTCGGAAATTCAGGCACCCTACCTCGTGCGCAACGACACCGGGCAAGATGTGAAGGTAAATTTCGTAACGAGCGATTTTCACATCCACCGAGCACATCTCGGCCCAGGCGTCGAGGATGATCTTATCGCGATCGAACATGCACCAGCACCAGCGTCGTCGTCGTCGACGTCGTTGCAGGACGAAACCGGGGAGCATCTGGTAAGCAGCTGCATTATCATGCCAAATGGGCAGTTGCAGCTCCAGCCCCAGCAATTGCGCTGCACTGAACGGACACCAATCCTGACCGTGGTGGACGACAAGGACAGTACCAGCAACAAGCGCCTCTTCGTGAAGGTGATTGTGGGTGACACGGACAAGGAGCTGACCCTGCCGGTGTACAAGTCGGACAAGCGCTACTTCCCGCTGTTCCGCAATGCTGGCCAGGAACCGTGGGGTATCATTTCGGAGGTGCGCATCGAGCACGGGTGTACGGTGCTGGTGTTGCGCAGTATCGTCCAGGTTTACAACCACTTCACCGTCCCGATCGACGTGTTCCAGTTCATCGACCACGAGAAGCATCACGTCGGGGAGGTGCGCGCGGGCGGTTGTTTGAACGTGCCGCTCTACTATCTGTACAACGACTCGAAGGAGCTGCACTTTTCCATGAAAGGATATCACTCGTCCGCGCAAGGTATTAGCTGGAAGGAATCTCCGAACAGTTTCGAGCTCATCAAGGCGCTGCAGTGTGATCCGATAAAAACGTTCGAACCGTTCTACATAAACGTAAGTGTTTGGTGATGGGCGAATGTTGTTCTAATTTTTGCGGTAAATTTAAACGAATTATTTCAAATGTTTGTGGCATAATATTCAGATAAATTTGACGGCGCTGAAAGGTATCAGAAAAGGGATTACTAGACGCAACGATGTCGAACTAAGCGAGCAATCGATTGGTCACCGTCATTTTATTTTGCGAAGAAGCTTATACAATAACCTTTCTAGTGCTCTCGAATTTGTCTCAATAATATGCCGCAAAGATGAGAAACAATTTGTTCAAATTTAGTGCAAGGTCACCCAGTAAACGAGCATAACCATATCTTTATTTGTAGGCCGTCCGCCAAAGGCAAGATGTGTTCTACGAGATCACCTCCAACCATACGATGATGAGCGCCTGTTACGAGATACATTTGCGGCCACCTTTCATGCTACGAAACGCGCTTCCCATTGGGTTAACGATTTCCGTTGCCGGTTGCTCGGTACGCCGCGAAATGGACACCGGGTTGGTGACGAGCAATGAAAGTCTCTCCAATGCATCGACCGTGGCCGGTGAAGACTATCTAGATTACGGAGAGAAACTACTTCGTCCCGGCGAGCTGTTGCATCTGCCGACGGTAAAAACATCCGCCCGTTCCACGACGGAAACGTCATACATTGTGGCAAGGGTGAGTAGTGACAATCAGAGTGGTCAGTAATTAAAAGTAGCTTACAACTCACAATTCCCTTCGATTCAACAGCTGATAGGATATCTAGATAAAGACTGGTCGTGCACAACGGACATTCCCGCCCAGCCGCCGGAGTTTGGAGTTTGGACGTTCAATGCTTACGATTCGGTGGAAGTGATGTCCCTACAGCTGGGTGTTAAGTAAGATTACTACATCAATTATGCACTCTTGGATCACTAGTACGAGACAGCTAATTGGCAGCTAATTATCTCTCCTTCCCTCTTTATCAGATATGAAAATCGCGTCGATGGGCTTACGTTGATCGTTTACTGCCCATTCTGGATGTTGAACAAAACCGGACTGATGCTCAGCTATCGGGTAAGAAATGTTTCCATGGCAATGCGGAATGTAGTTTATCCATTTTTCACGATGCACAGTGATCCACCATCATTTTTTTTTTAAACAGTTAAGAGTAAGCTAGGGTACATTATTATTTAAATTACATAAATTTTTTAATGATTTTATGAAGTATTGATGGCATCACTTTTGCACTTTTTGTGAGACAGATAAAACTAAATTAAATCAATTTCAAACGGGCACTAGGTTAATTTTCGTTAGTTACAAAATTCCTTTCTACTTTTCACCATTCCTTTCTCGTTCTTTCAACAGATGGTTGCTAGATTACCTTTAGAACTCTGAGACTCTATTCCTCTATTACTTTCTTTTCTATTTACTCTTTACTCTCTTGATGTCCATTGTCCATTGCACCTCTGTTATATTACTTTAAGATTTCACCCTCTTCTTGTTTCGTTATTGCTATTCACTCATTTATCCTTTTTACTCCAATCGATTCGGAACTTTTGTCAACTCGTGCGCCTGTGTGAATCTTTTTCCATTGTGTTGATTCTTGGTTAAAACGAAAATGTCCTTCTTCATGTCATCGTTTTTCTTTTCATATTTTACATGTGCGTTTACTTGTGCGTTTTGTCCCGTCGTGTGCCTCTGGGTTAAAATGTCTTGTGTTCTTCTTTCGCTCTTCGACTGTATCATCCTATACCTGGTGATTCGAAATCCACGCTGAAACACTGAAAAAAAAAATAAAACAAACAAAATAAATCATCTCCGGTCCTGCTGGATCACTTCCTTATCGAAATATTAAACGTAAAAAAAAACATTTGTATCGACGTACTTGTGTGTCGGTGCACTCGCGCGACGGAACAGAAATCCAGCAAAACGGAGAAGAAAGAACTAGCCGGTAAAACCACGTACAAGGTATCGCTATCCGCTTTAAACTATTAATTCGCTATTACGTTCCTTTTTCACGAACTTCTTCTCTCTCACCTCCAGCCTAACGGTTTCGGAAAGCTTCCTTCGCATACCAAACCCAATTATGTCCTAATGTATAATTTATGTCAAAGTTTTAACTTCGCTTTTTGGTGTCTTTTGGTGAACTGTTACCACTTTTCGTTGCCTAGTTTGAAATGGGTCGTTTTTTTTTTTGTAGTGTTCAAGGTGAAAACTCAAAAGAGGTTCAAAATGAAAACTCCTATTTAGCAATCGCGTTAGTAAACGCAATCCCAAACGTTACCATGTATAATGAAAGCGATCCATTTTCTTCCTATTTCAAACGTGTTCCAGGCTAGCGGTGTGTTTTGCTTCCATTTTGCTCGCTTAGTTTGAAGGTTTATTTTAGTTTTCATTTATTCTTTATTTATTCCACATTAGTCAATTTTTTCTCTTACAGTACAGGAATTTCGGTGTGGTTTTTTTTCTCGTATTCTTACTTTCTCACAGAAAAGGAACTTTGCTAAAGAAAAATCAACAAAACAATGTACAAACATAATTCATTATGGCCTGATTGATACACTTTTTAATTGCACTTGCCTATTCCGGTTTCAGCTCCCGTCCAAGTATATGTGTCCGCTGTTAATGAGGGTAGCAAAGCAATGTGTATCGAACAATAAAGTAGGTTTACCGTTTTACCTTCCGTTACAATGCCACACATAAGTATGCACAAAAACCGACATCGAACCTTTTCATCTGTAATAAATATTTCAATTGCATAAAGTGGTGTGAAACAAATATAGTTTGTTTCTTTTGGGCCTAAAAATTTATCATTTGCCATTGAAATCAAAAATATAGAAAAAAAACCCTAAAATACATACACACAAACGTTGGGATACTTACAAAAGTAATACAAAATTATAGCTAATAACCACTCAGTAAATTCGGTGTATATTGGTTCTATGGTTACAAGTTAGAATAAACGATTATTAAGATTAGATTGAAGTTAGCTCGAGACGTTTGCATTCTCTAAAATAGAAAATTATGGTTTAACCTGTTGAGTTTCTTTCAAAGTTTGAAACAATGTAGGGACTAAATTGGTGATGGCAAAATTATTTAATGTAACGTTGAAAACAGAAAAATATTTAACGTTTTCGGAGTGAAAATTCCATGGTTGCTTTACGACCCTATATAACGAATCCTGTTTGCATCAAAGCATGCTGTTCGCTGGTTCGCACCTTCTCGGTTTTATTTATATCTCTGTATTAGTTTAACCAATATATTCTTGTTGCTCGTTCCTCGTTGTGTTGTTTTTTTTTATGTTGTTTTAAATGTTCCACTACAACCCAATTGCAAATGGTATGCTAAGGGCTTTTTGTGTACTATGCGTTAATTGTCCCGTGCTGGAAAGGGGTTGCGGTTCTAAAGCGATACACTGTTTCTAATGCACTTTTGTTTTACTATTCTTCTTCCCCCTCTCCCTTCCCCGTCCTCGCATCATTAGGCTAATGATGAGAACACCAACATTCTCTACCATCCACCGGAGTACGAAGGTCCCATACTGTTCTCGTTCCGCGAGAAGGTGTTCTTTGGCAAGAAGAAGGCGGCCGTACGTGTCGACACCGGCGAATGGAGCGACAAGTTCTCGCTAGATGTGGCCGGCTCGAGCGGAGTGGTGCTCTGTCAGGCGAACAATATGACCTACCAGATCGGGGTGAACAACACGCTGACGCACAATTCGCTCACGAAGCAGATCGTCTTCATGCCGTACTTCGTGCTGATCAACCGGGCGAACTTTGATGTCGAGGTGCAGGAGCACTTGCGCCCGGGCGATCCGTGGACGACGGTGCGCGTCAATGACTGCGTGCCGCTGTGGCCGAAAACGGAGGAGAATCGAATGCTGAAGGTGAAAAGCTGCGATCGACCGGAGGTAACCGCTCCGTTCAAGTACACCGAGGTGCAGTGTACGCTGTTGCAGCTGCGCAATCGCTACGGGGGGATCAACGTGGACGTGCACGTGACCGAGGGTGCGATTTATATCACCTTCACCGGGTACTATCCGGGCGATGCGCCAGCGCTGCTGATGAACCACACGCAGGAACCGTTCGCGTTCCGGGAGAAGGGTGACGTCAACGGGAAGATCCTGATGCCGTCGCAGATGGCTCTGTACACCTGGATCGATCCGGCCGGTGAGCGTAAGATCGTGTGGGAAAGTGGCCCGAAAGCGCAACCGATCGAGAACGATCTGCGGAGGGATGGTATCAGCGAGTTCCAGTCACCTTCGGACAACACTATCTACTGGGTGTCGTTCCTTAATGGCACGCAGCGTGTGTTGCTGATCACGGACAATTGCAACATCGCGTACGGCGTCCACAGTGCCAGCCGGCTCGATCAGGTAACGCAGGAGGTGAAGCTGGAGGTGCATGGCGTCGGGCTTTCGTTGGTAAACAATCTGAAGCCCACCGACCTGATGTACATCGGTATCGCCAGCTCGGGCGTCATATGGGAGGAGCGCAAGCGGTCCGGTCGTTTCCGCCAGATGAAGATT
The DNA here is from genome assembly GCF_943734705.1 of Anopheles coustani. NCBI lineage: Eukaryota > Metazoa > Arthropoda > Insecta > Diptera > Culicidae > Anopheles > Anopheles coustani. The sequence goes on along the minus strand of NC_071289.1, from coordinate 71,383,704 downwards.
CAGGAGACGCTCAATATGGAAGTCCAGTACCAGCAGTTCCTGCGCGACCAAGAGTTCGGTACGGGGGCCAACAAGCGCTACTGGCTCGAGGGCGATACACGCTACGAGATCGACTTCCTGGGTATGGTCCTACGCAAGTCGACAGAGCGTTCGATCAAGCGTACCTTCTACCCGGGACTGTGGGTGGAGATCAAGTCCTCCAGCCACCAGCTGCAGTTCCACGCGAAGGTGAACCGCATCCAGATCGACAACCAGCTGGTGGACTGCATTTTCCCGGTCGTGCTGGCACCGGTACCGCCACCGAAGAGTGTTGCCGCAACGACGGAGTTCAAACCGTTCGTGGAGATGAGCATGGTCCAGCGGATCATTCCGCACTCGAATGTGAAGCAGTTTAAGTACTTGCGCGTGCTGATGCAGGAGTTCCATGTGAAGGTAGACCTGCTGTTCGTGAACGCCATCTTCGAAATGATCAGCACCGAGATCACCGAAGCGGAAGCGGTAAGTTTGGGGCAAGTGTTCTCGAGTGGAAGTACTTTTTCTAAGAAGTCGACTCACTTCTCTTTGTAGAAACGACTCTTCGCCGAAGATCTGAAGCTGCAAACGCAACCACTACACGCACACGTTGCGATCCAGTCTCAGCAGGAGGTGAAGAACTTCTACGACAATCTGCACCTCGGTCCGCTCAAGATCCACGTCAGCTTCTCGATGGCCGGCTCGGAGTCGAAGGCACTGCCGGGCATCCTCTCGACGATCCTGCAGGGTGTCGGCGTCACGCTAACCGACATCAACGACGTCGTGTTTCGATTGGCGTTCTTCGAGCGCGAGTTCCAGTTCCTCACGCAACGGCAGCTCGTGTCGGAGTGTGTAGCGCACTACAGTGGCCAGGCGGTGAAGCAGCTGTACGTGCTGGTGCTCGGACTGGACGTGATCGGCAATCCGTACGGGCTGGTGGTCGGTTTCACCAAGGGCGTCGAGGATCTGTTCTACGAACCGTTCCAGGGTGCCATCCAAGGGCCGGGCGAGTTTGCCGAGGGGCTTGTGCTGGGTGTACGGTCCCTGTTCGGCCATACGGTTGGTGGTGCGGCCGGTGCAGTATCTAAGTAAGAACGCCCATTTGTACTCTTTGATATGCTGCTTGTGTTTACGACGTATTCAAACGACGTTCTATTATTCCAGAATTACCGGAGCAATGGGCAAGGGGCTTGCGGCCCTGACCTTCGACGATGACTTCCAGAAGAAGCGACGCGACGCGATGAACAAAAAACCCGCCAGCTTGCAGGAGGGCATCGCACGGAGCGGCAAGGGCCTAGTGATGGGCGTGTTCGACGGCGTTACGGGAGTGTTCACGAAGCCGATCAGCGGCGCCAAAGAGGAAGGTGTGGAAGGTTTCTTCAAGGGACTGGGCAAGGGAGCGGTCGGGTTGGTGGCTCGTCCGATTGCCGGCGTAACGGACTTCGCTAGCGGAAGCTTCGACGCGGTCAAGCGTGCCACGGAACTATCAGACGAAGCGATCCGGCTGAGGCCACCGCGTTACCTGCACAAGGACGGCATCGTTCGACCGTACAATCGCAAGGAAGCGGAGGGTAGTAAACTGCTGAGGTAAACGAACGTGGCTGCTTCTGCTGCAAAGATGACAAACATTTGCTTACGGTCGGGGCACTTTCGGCACTTTTGTTTTCGACAGGGAAATCGACAAGGGAAAGTTTGCGGCAACGGACGCGTACGCCTACTACGAAGTGATCATTGACAATAAGGATGTCGTCGTGCTGACGGACAGCCGGATTATCTACGCGACCAAGAGTGAAATGTTTGGTGGATGGCAGGTTGGTTTGGTTCATTGGGTGCTGTAATTTGTTCTCGCATCCACATTGGCTTAACCGATTTTCGTTTTCCCTACTTTTTTCCAGTCCGAGTGGACCCACAAGTGGACGGAAGTGCTCAGCATCTCCACGCTGAACGACGGCGTCGAGATTCTGCTGCGCAACCGAGATGGCAGAAGTTCGCTGAAGAAAATGTTCAGCTCGTCTGGATCGAGCAAGAAAGTCCTCCTGCTATCCGGGACCTCCAAGCGGGTTCGGTTGGCCGAAGAAATGCAACATCTACTGCGGAAAGTTACCGGTTAAATCGGATGCTGGGAACTCCCGCGGATCGAACGCTTTTCGCAATGGCTTCTGCTTAATACCGGGCACCTCGCTAATTAGACTGTTGACCGCCGCGAGGTTGAAATACGGCGTCATTTTTCGAAATTTGCATTCACGCGAAGTGATATTTTCACGCCTACCATCATATCCTGCTTTAGAAGTGAATGTTTTATATACAAAAACAGCGGACAACACAGCTCGGCAAGTTATTCTAACACTCTTGTTTCCGATGATCATTGTTAAATTTTGTCATATTTTAAACTAAACTAAAACTTAAAAAAACGAAGCAGCAATCTGAAGTACAAACACAAACTAAAAGCCGAAAAACTTCTCCGGGAAAGTTTTGCTTTACACACTATAGTAACATATTTGTTGCCTAACACTTTTGCGGCGCATGCAAGCCGGTGAAGTACAATGGAAGCTACTGGAACTGTACCGGTGTTTTGTAGCTTTCGGTTATTATTTTTCCTCCTCTTATACTTTTTTTTGCTACACCCGTGTTTGTGTTTTCCACTGACTATTAAAGGGAACCAAAACATATACAAATATTTTTCCTTGTAAAGAAATAAAAGAACTATTAACAATCGACTTATTCGATGAACTATAAAAAAGAAGTCCAAACACATGTTTCAATTTGTGGTTTATGCAAGTGATGTTTCACACGAAGGGAAGTGGGAATGAATAAAGACGTTTAACTTAAGAAAAAGAAAGTAAAAAACTGACGTAGTTTTGTTGTAAGAAAAAAAGTTTTTTCGATAGCAGAACGTAGTTTCGATCTACGGACCTCTGGGTTATGGGCCCAGCACGCTTCCACTGCGCCACTCTGCTTGACGGCGATGTGGGTAAATATGTTGCTATATAAACCGAAGACTACTATTGGCGTAAACGGTATCGTGCCATCATAGATTCATAACACAAAATTTCCCTAATTAATTATATGTTGGCACTAGATTGGTAGTTATTACATTTACGTTGCATTAGCAACATTATTGGAATTCGAATGCTTAGATCGGGTTAGCGGAATTTGAACCTCCGAAGCACAAGATGAGAGAGAGTAATCCCCGTCACAAATTTGCTCGTTGTTCCATTAACTTCAATATAAAGCAGTTTTTTTTTTTAATATTTTTTGTTGATTATGTTTGTGACAATGAATTTAAAAACTTTTTTTTTAACATCTATGCTTCATATTATTTACGCATATATGTTTTTTTCTATTTAAAAAAAAATATATTAATTGATTATTCGTCATATATAAAAGATGCTAGGTAAGACGTATCAGATAATAATTGAACTTTATAAATAGTTTTACAAATGGAAGTTTAACACTCATTTTGACTGGTCAGGTACTTTTTCACATTTATTTCTTAAGGTTCAATGATTCTATCACATGTTAATGCATGACTTTCACACAACCAATGGAACCTTTATTTTTATGTATTCAAAAATAAATTTTTCTTTTCAATATTCAACATAAATTGCGGTAAAGTTACAAGTGTCAAAATCGCGGTAGTTGTAGAGTTAAACAAAAATATGATTAATGACATGCTGCCATTTCAGCAGATCAAACAAAAAAAGTTTCGAGATAGCAGAACGTAGTTTCGATCTACGGACCTCTGGGTTATGGGCCCAGCACGCTTCCACTGCGCCACTCTGCTTGTCGAAGATACGGTTCTTAAAGCACAATATAAATTGAATGCACTTCAAGTCACTGACATGAGAGTGGAATACTTCATAACCGCATTCGTAGCAAAATGCTCACCTACATAATGGAGGTTGTACAATTTGTAGGGAATTTAGGATAGTTGACCGTCTATTCAAAATTTGTTTACCTGCGCATCGTTTTCGATAAAAGATTGCAGACATCCATTTCATAGGTTTGAGGAATCTGTTCCTAGGATGTAATTCAATTACAACAGATTCGGCCCCCCTATGATGGGTCATTTTTGGATTTTTCTTCAATAACCTGAAATTATCGTAAATCGTGAAAATGGTATTTTTATTTTTATTGGCTCATTTGACCATTCGCAACTGTCGAGAGAATTTAAACTGTCAATTAATGAACCTCCTGCAGACCGTTCGGGCAAAGATATGACATGATCGTGGCGTAAGTCACTTCGAGTTTGCATTGCAGTACATCGGAATGTTGGAGGTCGCAACATTGTACGTGTCTGTTATGCCAGAAATGTTGGGGAATTGAATTCACGAAAACAGAAGATGGCATAAATGCCCTAAGATAAGAAAAAAAAAAGTTTTATTTTAAGTATAATAGAGGTAACCCGAAGCCTTCGTATTTTTTGCATGATATTACGGAGTTTTATACCTTTGAAACTCTTTAATGTTGGTGTAAAAGAATTATATTTTTTAAGTTCCGAATTCGGTGACAAAGACTATTAACGTCAAAAATAATTTTCACAAAAAAAGTTTTGAACGAAGCTAGAACGAAACGAAACGTAAGGGTTAAGTTATTGTACAAATGATATGCCATGAAATATTTTAGTTCCCTACTAATCTAAGTTTATAAAGTAAGTCCTTCCGTTCTGTAATGTTTTCGCTGTTGGCCCGTAGAACGCGACATTCGCGACACAGAGAACAAAAACCAAAAGCAACCGTTATGTAATTGGAGCCCCAAGCTGCGCCAGCAACCGTCGGCAAGGACTGGCGCGCAACGATCGAGTGTCCCGGGCCGCAGCCCGATACGCGATCCTTTGCCGATTCCGGCCCAGATCTCGCGGATTCGAGCGTGAAGGTTTGGCCGTCGGTCGGCCGTTCGTGGGCTCCGACATTCCGGTTCTGCGCAGCCCCGGTCCCGGGCGGATCGGGTGGCCCGGGTGGGGTCAACAGGTGGGTCGGAGACCACCTGCGGTTAGAAGGGAGAAGGAGCTGGGTGGGGGTGCGCTGGGCGGGACCGTGATGGAAGTAAGGTATCAATTAAGGTGAGTGATTTCGTTCTTGTGATTTAATAGTCCCCAATCGTGCGAGGACTTCGGAACGCGATCGAAGGTGTTCCGATCGGGCGAACTAAACCAGTTCCAGCTGGAGCGCAGGGGGCTGGAAGGGCGGTCGGAGGACGGGCCGGACTGTTTCAGGGCTGGAGTGTTATTACAGCACCGAGCGTGGCGTTAGTTGGTGGCGTTCACTTTCGCTTTCGCTGCTCGAGGGAGCGCAACGACGGGGTTGCGGGAGAGGTTGTTGATGAGGAGGCGGCGGGTCCGGAATGGGATCGATCGAATGCCTGCCGCACTCGAAGGCGGCCCCTTTTTTGCAGCCCTCAGGTGCAATCCCCGTACGAAGATAAGAACGGAAACTGGCGCTCGACACACCGCGGCCTGTCGGTGTACGTGAAGTCGTGTGTTCAGGGACCGCGAGTCGCGGTTTGCCTGCTTAAACTTTGACGTACTGCGGTGGGATGTTCGGTAGGGTGAAAAAAACATAGAAGAACTTTGTTTCGCTACTGCAGGCAGCATGTAGAGCTAAATATAGATATTTAACAACAAATAATTTTGTACTGTTTCATCGAGTTTTAATGTAGAGTTAAACACCTTTCCGGACTTTTATCGGGGCTTTGCATTTAGGCACAGCTGAAATTTACTTTCTTTCTATTGCCTTTAAATATTTTAAACCATCAAGCAGAGGCAAATCATAGGGTAAACAAACTAAGCATCTTTTTGGGGCCCGAACTTCTTTTCATTAGTATCCAAACACGTTTTTTTTTTAATTTTTCTAATCAAATACTTGTTGACTTCTATAATTTACTTTTATTATTATGACTATTTCATTATTATGATCATTTTACTGCAAACTTTTCGTGTTACTTTTCGAGTTGATGAAAAAATCATATTTGAGAATAAATTGAAGAAGTGGGAAGCTCCTGGATTATAAAAATAAATCTTTCACACATTTTAAAACGTAGAAATACAACATTTTAAAACCTTTTAAAGTTTCATCAGCTTCAGAGACAAGGTTTTGTTTGCTTCTGAAACATCCGAAAAGCTCCCGAAAGTTCTGAAAAGCAGAAAGTGATATGAACAAAAATAAAAAAAAATTAAGGTGTATTGTCATTTTGTCTAATAACAAAAACTAATCATCATTGAAGTGGTGAAAATGTGACGTAGTGTATGTTTTTTTGGTCTCAACTTATAGCTGCTTGGGGCTCTTAGAACCCTCTCTGCCCACAAGGAAGATAAGGCTAATAGTTTAAAATAAGAGATTGACTTTATCTGATAGATTGATAAGAGAGTGAAGAGAGTGACTTGTGTTAATTTCTACATTTTTTGTTTGTTTTTGTCTGAGAAAGTTAAAGTTTAAAAATAATAAAAATTTCCGTTATTTATTCTACGGTTGATCAAAATCGTTGAATAGTTTAAGAAATAAGATGTTGACAATTCACAGTACATACTTATGAAAACTTATGTACTTATGTATGTTATCTTTAGGAACAGATCAAAAATAATATATTCGTTGAGTTTGAAAATTGAAAGATTTTCATTTTCGTTCTATAATTCATAAATTGAGATAGCAGTGACATTGACGGAAGCAATCGTAGTTGGCCGTTTTGAGCTTTCTATACAGGATCTCTTGTATGCAAAACTTTTATATGTAAACGCTGTTGATAATTTCACCTCTAAATTACACAATCCTTCTGTTCACTATTCAACGTTTCAAAAATTCTCCTTAGCCTAACGGCAAGCTGTCTGTAACACTATTTAGAACGAGTTTTAGAAACTTTTGAGTGCTTGCTATAGGAAGCGCTAGCACGGGGAGTGCAAGTTGCTAATACATTGTAAGGTTTGCATGATCTAGGACCCGGTACGATTTATTAGCATCAGTTCTACCGTCGACGACATTTGCAAACGCGCTTCAACCCATTTGTGGAAAAGGCCAGTGTAATAATGGTGATGTGCGCAACGGAATCGCCACGTTATGTTCGTGTTTCTTGGCGACTCGGCAACGCATTCATTTTCTTCCTCTGTTGACCTTTTCGCCGGCGAAATACACCCGTCATGACAACGAGCGATCCTGTTACTTAGCTCGGACTTACATTGAAGATTATATGCATTTGTTTTAAAATGCAAATCAATTTTCTAATCGGATTAAATTTATTTCAAGGGAGAGGTTAGTTTCTTGAAGGAAAAAAAAATTTAAGGGTTTTTCACAACAATCAATCCGCAGGAGAAAAAACTGTTTTGAATTATTTGAAATACTTGAACAAATGTTTCGGTTAATTGTTACCTCATATATATTATTATCTCAATGATCTAACAACAAGAATCTGTGATGTATTATGTTTTAAAATAAACTTAAAAAACTGTTTTGAATTATTTGAAATACCTGAACAAATGTTTCAGTTAATTGTTACCTCATATATATTATTATCTCAATGATCTAACAACAATAATCTGTGATGTATTATGTTTTAAAATTAATTAGTAATCTTCTTCTTCTTGGCGTAACGACCTCTTCTCTTGGTCATGCCTGCCCCCGTTAAGGACTTATTAGTAATATTATGTTTGAAAAGTGATTTGCAACATTTTGTACCTTTGTTGTACTTTTAAAAGATTGTAAACTACTCGCGGTCATTGCATCCGTTTCAACTACGTATTTCATTACTGCCAGATTCGATAAGTTCGATTGGAAAATAAAAACTGCACGCACGATTGTGCATGAACACAATTGCACATCGGTCCGGTTTTGACGGCGGAATTCACAAGATCGATTCGTTGCACTTTGGTCATTGATCGAATTGCAGTTGTCCGAATGCTTCTCGGTTCACTTCAACTGCGGTTCGTTCCGAATCCGTCGTCGGCCGTCCACCGAAAAGCCCCTGAAAGCCTTCCCCAGAGATGGGGAAAAACTCTGCGGCGCAAGAAACCAAACGGTGTGTGCAGAAACAAAACAAAACAAAACTAAAGAAAAAAAATCAAATAGTACTTTCTCAACAAGTATGCAAGATGACCTACAGCGAAACGCAGTGTGTTACGAAGTCCGAGTTCGCGCTCGTTCGTAAAAATGTATCAATTTCTAATTAATCACGGGCGGCCATGTTTGGAGCCTCCGTCCGTTCGTCCGAACTCTTTGCTCCTCCCGCCATCCGTAGCCTATATTCCTTCTTTCTCCGTTCGGCCATCTTTTGTATGTTTGCTTCACCTTTGTTTTCCCGCCTACGTTTTCCTCCTCTTTTTTCTTTTTTGGAGTACACTTTCGTTCTCTTATTTTGTCGGTAATTTCATTTCGTTTTGCACTAATGTGTGTCGGTTTGGTCGTGATGTTTCCTTTCAGCGGTGGTTTTCTTTCCTCATCACACGTTTCACGCATCTGCAAGCAACGCAGTGTACGGTGATGGCAGTTATCTTCTTTGTCGGACATTCGGGCATTTTCATGAGATTTCACTTTTGTTTGGCGTTAGGAAAATGTGCAAGAATGTCAAGGTATCCCCCAAGACGGCACACACACACGACACTTCACATCGATGTTAGTTTTTAATAAAGTGCTTGCATTTAAACAAACAAAAAGTATGTGATTAATGCTTCTTACGTTCTGCTCTTGCGTCCACCCTACCTACCAGACCTCCGCCTAACGATAGGAACTTCCTTCTTCGTGAGATAATGTTAAGTACAATCAACGGTCCAATTAATCACGGTGCAATTCGTTAAGCTTCACCGCCGTCCGGTCGCAAATGGGTGGAAAATGAAGCAGAAAAATAAGCTCCACTTAGGGAACGGCTCACCTTCCCCAACCCCTTTCATCTTCCTTATCTGCTTCCATTACCAACGACGTGTTAGCATGTGTGGAGAGAATTCGCATGCAGTTCGTCAATTCAGTGTTTTATGGGGATTTTTTTTTTATTATTGTGGCAATAATGTGCAAATCTGCTTTTACGAGGTGGAAAGGGTAACATGTTTGCTGGAGAGCATCTTTGGCGTACATTTGGCAAACCTTCATGTCGTACTGGGCAAACACTGGTTTTGTGGAAGTGTTAAGTAAAAAAACAGGTATACTCATGTCATCTTGTCAATGGAAAAGAAAAACAACCAGTTTATGAAGTATGTGAAAACTCACCTGCTTTTTGCTGACGTGAATTTTTTTATTTAGAATTCATTAGGTTTAAAATATGCAAATTAAATCAATATAAACTTTAACTGCTAGTAAATTTATCTACTTGCCCACAATTGTTCCTTAATCGACACTCTCCTTATAGTCCAACAATAATCTTATCAATTTAAATGTAATCTTCTATAATTTAAATTTCGTTCAGCAAAAACTATTCATAAATTTAATTATTTTGTATCATCCTCGTAAAAATGTCATTGTTCTTGAAGGTGGAATAGTATTTGAGAGAATAGTCATTATTTAAAAAATAAGTTGTTTTAATTTAAATTGTATCATTGTTTATTTCAACACACTAGTTCCGAAAGAGGGACACTCTGTTGTTACAACAATAATATTATTAGTTTAATGCAGTCTTTGCATGTATTAGCATCAATTGGTCTTTTTTATTAAGAAAAACAATTTTATTAAGTTATGTTTGTTTCATGTTTAACAAATTTGGTCACAATTCTTAGGTGCAAAATCTGATGAATTATCTGTACTTTCTGAAGCCTTCATTTTAAATTGAAATCAAATAAAAGCAAAAAGTTAAAAACGGGTCAAACATTTACCTAATGTATGTTAACTGTTTGAACAGTTTACTTCCACATCATTTGTCTTAAAAGCGCCTCCGGGATTTTGAAAAGAGGTTAGTGTTACAGATGCCCTTGATAATTACGTGATTTGCTTTGATTTAGAAAAAGATATTTTTTATATATTTCTAGCGAATAGAAATACTTCTTTCAAGCCGTGTATCGCTTGCAGTCGCAGTACCGTGTTTAAATCGAACAAAAGCCCAACTTTATCGAGCTGCTGTAGGTGTGAAATTCGCAAAAGAAGACCACATTGCGATGTGAACGAAGCCCCGAGAGTGCGATGCTGCTGTTGGAAAATGCTTCCGACAATCGGGTACAAGCAAGCAGGGCGGGAAAGTGCGGACCCGCGGACTCGGGGAAACTTCTGGCTTGCACAGATGCACTTTACCGGTGCTTGGCACGAGTTGCACGTGCGTGAATGGTGACGCGATCACCACCATGGTTAACCGTCCAACGTGGTCCGTGAATTTTTCGACGCATCGAAGCTTTTGAAGGATTAGGGGCGTCTCCTAAATATACAGGTTGAACATTGCCCAATGCATCGCAAATTGGTGAGCCCAAGCGCAACGGAACCACTTCTGGTAAAATTGCTGAAAGAATTCGCTTCATTTGCAACGCCGGAAGACTTAGAAGTGAGCAACCTGTGCTCTCAAACCCACACCAGGGCCGTCCAAAGGCGGGCAAGGAACGCAACGGAACCGAACATCACTGAACTGTTATAACAGTTTATTACAGCGCGGCCGCGACTTTGACACATGTTCGCTGGCAGTGGATGAAATGGAAATGTCAAGGCGTTCCGGAGCTTCCCGTTCGCCGCACTTTTACACTTTAGAACTTCGTCCGTTTAGTGTCCGAGCTTCACAGATCGGCGGCAGATGGCATTCACTTTTGTTTTGTTTTGTTTTAAAATGTTTCTGAAGATCTGTAATCGTGGCTTCTGTTTCGTATGTTCCGTAAGTTTATGCGTGTATTATCGTATCGTTGCGTTATTACCTACTGACATTCCGGTAACGTTAACGTTATTTATGAGGAAATAAATTAAATTCCGAAATCCAAACCAGCGTTCGAACAACTGCAGTGTTTTTTTCTGTTCGTTTATTTGTGAAACGTTTAGACTCTAGAGAGTAGTAAAAAAAAACCGAGACATAACAAAGCATATTTTACTGATGTGATCGCTATGTTATGCAATTTATATTCGAAATTTAGTCGGTCAAAATGAATAAATTGTGATAGCTTTTCGTGAAAGCTCAGCCAAAGCCAATCGATCGCTCATTAGAATACATCGATATTTCACAGCAATCCTAACCACAGCTGTATTGGAAGTCTCTTCCAATTTCGTCCCAATCAATGCACGAATGTCCTTAGTTAACTGATTTATTTATTTTTAGCATGCACCCATCCACCTGGATGACATTATAGAAGGTGTATCATAAATGCGGATTCGAACAGAATTTTTTTTAAAGGAAATTCAACTGAGGTTCTGCATTAAAATTGACTCCACAGAGCAAGAGAGAGCGAGAGAGGGAGAGAACTGGGGTAGGAATTCAGCAAGCAAACAACAGGTCCATACCGCAATCCGTGATGGGATCGTTAGCGTTGTCCGGATCGTTGTCGGAGGGGAGGGGGCCCGGTTTGGAGGGTGTGCATGCGGAAGAAGCCATTGGGCGTCTTGATCGTATTTTCTGGCTGGCTTATGTGCGTGGCCTTGACATTCAGGAGGGGCTCGAGTGCTTGACGAGTGGGTTAGGAAGGAAGACAATAAGAGGAAAACGAAAAAAAAAAAACAGGACAAATATATGACATTCGATAAAACCCGCTCCGGTACAGAATCGAAGCATAAGAGATGCATAAACACGGGCACACACCTGGTTGGGCGTTCGGAGTGCGTTGGTAGGAGTGCGCCGTATGACTAAGAAGAGGGAGCGATGGCGCATTTTCACCGTCGTGGAGCAGGGTTTCTTATGGTTTTTTTTTTATTCTAAACTTTAGCAACGGATGAGCCGGAAACCGGCTCTTACTGCGCTGCGTTGCGTTGTCAGAAGACGAGCAGGTAATATTTATGGGAGTCACACGGACTGATGGGGCGTGTTCTTGTACAGCACGTTCGGGGGATATCTGTTTTATTTTCGGAGAGATTATCAACTCGGATCGTCAACTAAATTGGATGACATTGAAGTTGAGTCGACTGGCTAAATTAGGAAAGTTGTTTTTCATTTTTTTATATCTTTAATTAATTAAAACCATATAATACTTCCAACATGTTAAACAGTTGGAATAAAAAAGAATCTTTGTAAGCTGCACACACAACTTCATTGAGATCCGGTTTAGAAATTTTTTTTCTGATTATTCTTATTGTTTATGCAAACATCGAAACAATTTGGATCGGGAAAGATATTCAAACATTGGAAAGAATAAATAGAAGTAAAACACCTTAAATGATTTGTTAATGCTTTCATTGCTTTCATATTTTATTTCTTATACTGCTTGATAATTTGGCTTTGTACATGCTTTTCTATTGAAATACGTGAGCTATTAAAATGTTCGCTGCCACGTCACCTATTTCCCGGGTGACAGTAATAACTTACAGAATTATACACTAATATAGTAGTGCATTTGTATAGCATACGACAATGCAAACTACAAAAATGTAGCCTCTGGGCAGTCTAGTCTTTGGTTGGAGAATGGGAATGGTTGGTTTGATAAATTTATTAACTACATTTGATGGTGATAAACATATGTACTAAAACAGCATGGAAGTCAATGCGCTAAGAATATGAATTCTACTAAAAAGGATACAGTTTTTTGAATTTCTTGTTGATGCCCAAAAAAAAATTAAAAGAAATATTTGTGATGAATATTTTTCTAAGTACATCAATCAATGAGAAGAAATACTTACTTGAGTTAGAACAGGGATTGGCACACGTTTTCCAAAAAGGGCCAGATGATTTAAGAGAAACCGAAGGCGCGGGCCGGATACTTTAAACGATGCTTTAATGTTTTCAAACCCTTTCTAATGGAGAGAGGAACTTTCTAAATCGCAAAGTTACATAAAAAGTGGGAAAAGATAAAGTATTTAAAATGTTATCGATAAACATATAACAGGAACACCTCGTTAAACAATTTTCATCTTCATTTTTGGGAAGAAAACAAACCTGGCGAATCCGATAAAAATTAGGATGGGTTTTTTGTATGAAGCACTAAAATATTCTTACGGGCCGGATAAAATCATTAGGCGGGCCGGATTTGGCCCGCGGGCCGCACTTTGCCGACCCCTGAGTTAGAATATCACAATGAGAGAACAGTAGCTGTTAAGATCTACTGAAACTTGTCATAACTACAAAATCTTCTATTTGTTTCACAATAGTTGATTCATTTCTGTTTGATCGACGCAAATAAAAAATAGTGACTTTCATACTTTGCTTCGTTAAATTTCTTCTTCCATCCCTGTTAATTGCAATTAAAGTAAATCCAACTAATCACTGATCCGATGGTGTTAAACACACCCAGGTAGGGAGAGGACTCACCGCCTACTACGGATCCTTATCTGCACGACGACGGGATTGTTTAGCCCACACCCACTCCACAGGACCTAACCAGTGAGCGTGGGCGAGTTCTTGCCAAGATCGTTGAACAACGTGGTGCTGCGCCATTAAAAACTGAACGGACAAGGATTATGACGGGAATAAACAAAGCACCCCTATAATCCCATCCCCGGGGACGAAGTGAGTGGCACGCCCGCTTTGTTACTTCCATTCACCATCGAAGGGGTTCGGTTTTTTTGTTTGTGTGTCTTCGTTGTGTGGTATCGCAAGTAGGCGAGGGAACCATCGCGGGATGGCGTCTTAAGGCTCGGACAAAAGGAACGCGAACCGTGGAATTCGCGGGCAGTAGAAGTAGTGGTAGTAGTAGTAGTAGTAGTAGTAGTAGTTGGTAGCTCGATTACCGGGCGGATTGGGTGGGGGAAGGTGTCGTTAAAGGCTTCTAACAAATACGTACAGTGAGGCGAACACATGTCTATGCAAGTGAGCGGTTGATGGTTGGATGCCTCACCCGCTCCTCGGCACCTGTTCCATTCGGCCATTCCATTGAACTGGCAAGACTGTTTTGTAACCACGACCACGATCACGCTACGCACTAAATTGATCACTTGATGGCACGTTTGCATGTGCCTGTGTGGCTCTGTGTGTGTCCTCCTTCTTGTGTGTATATTTATAAGTAATTTTTTCCATCCACTCTCCTAAGGCCACCGCGCGAATGCATTGGAGCAAACGTTGGCGGACGACCTTGCCGAAGGCAATTTTTCAACCTCATTTCGCGCTCCAACGTTGATTTAGATCCGTTCAGTTTTCTTTCTCGGTCTCGGCTTTGCGGGATTCTACCGAGCGAGCGAACGGGTGAGTTTGTTTGTTTGCCCGCACAGCATATTTTGGGGTTGTTTTGTGTTGTTTTCTTCTCGCGCTTGATCGTTGGCCAACGCCACCGAAAACGATCTGCGCTCAGCAGCGATCTTATTTTATGTCTCTACTAGGGCGCCAGGCGGCGTTTGACACGGTCGAGTGCTTTCCGTGCGGCGGTGATGTGGAAAATAATTGCTATTTTCATTCCGGCTGATCCGAGAAGCTTAAACAGAGAACAAAGCTTAACACCTGATCGCTAAAAAAGAACCGGAAGTTCGGGAGCTCAAGTTTTGTTGAGATGGGCGGATTTGATTTGTTCGTTCCTAGCTAATTGATGGCAATTCGAAGAGCTCGACATTAAACACTGTTTTTTTCCTTGTGTTTGATTTTTTATTAGAAACAACAGAGTAAAAGAAGGAGTAATAAGACTTAAATCTCCCTGCAGTAAACTAGCTGTAGAAAAAAGAGCAGAATTAGAAAGCGAAACACATCAGATAATAGTAATAATCATAAATAAGTAATAATATAAAGATAGACGGATAGATGTAAAGAGAAAAGAAGATAAAAATAATGATAAGACTATTGAACTCTTTTCATTTTGAACAATTTGTTATTATAGACTTGAACTACGTTTTCATTACTTTTGATGAGGAATTTTTATTTTTAAATAAAAAAACCCATTAAATGGATCACAGCAACTTGAAAGGAACTTAGAACATTATCTCGATCCGTGGTTATGTAACGTGGTTTTCTGCACTTGCAAACCAGTTTGCGGTCAAACGTAAGATCGGGTTGTTTATCAGGGTCAACGTTGTTGGTTGGAAAGTCCACTGTGGCGAGCGTGGGTTCCTAGTAATGGTCGACAGCATTCGGATAGCGCAAATTAAGGGCTGCGCTTTATGAACAAGATGTTTATGTACCAATGGAGTCGTTCGCTTTGAATGAAAGTTAACAAAAAAAGTTTTCAGAGTTTTATTTAAAAGATAGAGACCAAGAGGATTGTCTTGTTTCTGAATAAACAAAATGTGGTGTTAAACTGCAATACAAAATGTGAGTAAATTATACGATACTTTCGTTGCTGTTTGTGTGTGCTACCATTTAAATCTGTCTGTCTTCACATTAATTTTAAATTATTTTTTATAGCTGATTTTACGAATTGGTAATCTGATGTTAGTAAATTGGCTTAACAATCGTGTGGCCCTAATGGTAAATTGATTGCACAAAAGTGGAACAAAACATCAAATAAACATTTAACAACGACCTCAGCCGGCAGACGAATGCCACCGCAGAAACCACCAAGGTCCAGGAATATGCGGAAAAAATGCGCCTCCATTATGCTCGAACTGCTTCCAACTTCGCACGAACCAAATCTTCCATGCGGTTTTAAACAAGATTGGAGGCAAAGAAGCTCCAAGCGAAAGACGTTGTATGTCCTTCTCCGCGCCGGTGAAAGGATGAGCCAGCAGTCCTGGAGCGCCAAAGTGCCCACCGAAGGGCATCCAATATTGGACGGCGCTGAATTGCTGGCGAAAATGTCAATAGCAAATGCCGGGTGAAGTGCGAGTCTCGTTCGCAAAAATGAAGGGATGAACGGTGCACGAGAGGGCATCATTTTCAAGTGCAGTGGACTTGCAAGTGCACTTGCGGTGGATGCTAATGTAGAAGGATTATAATTTGATGATGAGGACGGGTTTTCGAATGCAAAAGCATCGTCTCATTCATTCCGATCTCCCGGTGCAGAACCCAAACATACAGACTTTTCTGTGCAGTAATTCGACGAGGTGCGAAGCAAATTTAGCAAGAAAGTGGTGTATCGCTATGACGCCAAGCTATTTGCAGCGCAAGGTTGTGTGACATTGCGTATGGTTTGCGCAGTACTGTAATTACTATTATGCATTACCCAGAAAGACGCATCCGCAGAAGTTATGTCAAGGCTGTGCTCAAGTGTGATTGTTTCTTTCTTTACGATCAAAGCCGAGGTCTTGTTGAATGTGCCTTTCATCCTTTCTTTTCTATTTCATTGCAATTTATTGTATTGTACTTGTTGTATGCCTCTCTGCTTTCTGGTTATCTTTCTCAAGATCTTGAAAGATTCGCTTTCTAGTTTTATTTCGTTTGAGCTCGTGAAACGTAATGCAACATACATTTCTTTTGTCTTTTCTTCTTTCGTCAAGTTTCCACTTGATTAAAGTTTATCGTAATTGGCATGATTAGAAAATTGGCATGATTATAGGATTGCTTCTGTAAAACAAGTATGTGTATTTAGTTGCCGGTCTGAGGTTTTCTTTCTACATGACGAAAATTTAGAGCACCTTTTGTTTTTTGTAGTCGTTTTCAGCATTTTACCAGTTTTTGTACATTTTTGTTCTATAAACCCCCTTTTTGTTTTTTAACTCTTTTTGTTTTTATGTTGTAATGTTTTTTTATTGTAATATTTTTATAAGCGTTCATTAATTTCTTTTTAACATTTCAAGACAGTTATAAGAAGAATGTTTGTTAGAAACTATATAAATCCATTTACTTACTGATTTCGTTTACCTTGGATGATTTTGTGCGTAACATATCTTATAGCGAATGGTAAATTATCTACCCGTAAAAAGCAGAAGTTTGAGAAATAAATTATTCTTCGCTTGGGGAAACGCATATTGGCACCTTTTCTCCAGTTGGTCATAGTTTGTACGAACCACCGTTTGGCACTTGGCCGCTTGCAATTGCTAATTCAAACGGTACGCCGTATCCCAAATCAATTCCACGGAAATGAATGAAAAGCGAACTGGCGTGTTAGGGGGTTTAATGCTGTTTGCTTCCCCTCGCGAGCCAAACGTTTTGTAATAGGATACTTTCACGATGCCACCTTGACGGTGACGAACCGAAGGCCTTTCGGTCGATCTGTCACTCAATCACACACACAGCCACACAAACGCACGCACTCTCGGTTGTACGTACGTCGGTTGCATACGGTATGGGGTGGCTAACATTGGGGATGCAGCGCACGCATCGGTAGGAGGGTGTTGCATCAGGCCGGTTCTCAAAGCTGAGCAGGCGGATGGGATGACGGATTTCCCGTTAGTTTTCCTGCTTTACAGTGACCATGGCGGTTAGTTTCATCCTTTCCCTGCCCTCCGCGCGTTGCCGTTTGCTCGGCTTCACTTTCGCTTTCCGCTTTTAAGCGAGCCTGTTCGGTTCTTACGGTGTCGGTTTTACTGAGAGCCGGCAGGACGTCGCTCATGGTAATGCACACCATGTGGTGCATCCCCGGTTTGACAGGGGTAGTTTTTCTGCTCACCCCCAGGTGGAGTGTCAAGTGTCGTGTTCGTGTTCGTGCCGTTCTGTGTGAACCGTGATTTATTTCGTTGTGCCCTGGAAACGCCACCTTTAGCGGGGGGTTGTTGGAGCAGGCTTCAGTTTAGACTGAAGTCAATCAAGTATTCATGCCAGGACCAGGGTCGTTTATCAACGTGCGAACCTGTGTACGCCGTACGTCGCCATGTGCAGTCGGGGATGCGCGTGAAGCTTTACGCAAATGACAAATGGTTCACTACAGAGTATCACTCATAAATGGATGCACGCAGCTGCAGATGCGCCTGGGAGTCAATGGCGGTTATGAATGGACGGATCATTATGGCGCGAAGTGCAGTTCAACGAATAGGAAAGGTAGCAACGCACGTCAACGACCAAAAAAGCAGGACCTCAATCGAAAATAGCTTTCCGTTACTTTGTCAAGTACTTTTTGGAGCTATTCACAGAAGCGGATCAATTCGTTCCGGGGCCCCAAGCGGTTGGATAAACGGGGCCCTCCAGACATTTCCGTTGCACTAAGTGTTTCTATACTTATGGCCAAAATTGGACTTATTTTTTACATCAGCTAGCAATACTTTATACATATTTTCAGGATATAATCTCCATGGTTTTTGGTAGGTATAATTCTACAAATCTTTTCGTTACTATGCATAACTTCGTCACATATCTTATAGTAAATATTAATTAAAACTATCTAAAATAAATAAATAAATTCAACAATATAATGTGATAGGTAACTTACATTTCCTTTCGCAAAATTGGCTTATTTTATGAAATCAGATATTAGATCTTCATTATCTGAAAATAATCACTCTGAATTAAGCAATCTGAACCAGTTTATAAAATTCCTTTCGTTCTGTTTCGTTTTCATCCTAAATCAGACAGACCTATTGAAAACTAATCATTTTATTATTTTTTTGCGATAAATGTCATGTTTTTCTTTTTTTTTTAAGTAAATGCAAATGTAGATTACTGTTCAGAGATGTTTTTTATGTGTGCTATGTCGCTCTCAAATTATCAAATTTTATCAATTTTGACAGCGATGACGAAAACAATTTAAAAGGGTAACAATGCAGACTTTTGCTGATGGACCGTGAATTGAGAGCATTTTAAGTCAAACGGACATTATTAAATGAGAAAGAACATTCCTGAAAACATATTCTGGCAAGGTTTAGGTGAAAATTAACAATGGTTAAGCAATATCAAAATACATCTGCACTAACTATGATCAAAGTATGTATACCACTGCGAGAATAAAAAAAATCCACTGCTAGAATAAAATAAAAGTTAATTCCAAAACGAATACAAACAGATTTTGGATAATCTTACAAAAAGCTCTAAACTGTAAATGATGAAGACATTTTGCGGTTGAATTATTTAAATGCTTGGTGATCATGACTCACCAATAAATTGCAATTCGTAATACTGATTGAAACACTTTGTCCTTAATTTAGTGATCAGTAAGTTTTGGTGGAGGATTGATGTTAAGTCTATACCATTTCGATCGGGAAAAGTGCTACAGAAGCTATCTTAAAACAGATGGAAGGGATGAAAATAACCGCCAATTAACGATCCAAAAATTACCCGGTTGGCCCCCGGGTAAAAATCGAAGGATCCAGTTACCAAGTGCTGCAAACATACTTTCGATGCAGTAACCACATCATGCCATCCCCGCAATCCAGTTTGACCTACATAATCGTCCCTTTACGCTGGCAGTGCTGAAATTTCTTTTACAAAATAAACCTTCCCATTCGCCATGCCACGCCGTAAGGCAATTGAGTCGGCGAAACTGCCAAGATAAAGACTAACTGTGTGCTGTGTGCAAAAATAAAACCGAATATGATTCAAAAACAAAGTGACAGAAACGCACTTCTTCGCATCGAACGAAGGGCTCCTTGGTCGGGGGTGCATACTGGTGGGCTGGTGGATGAGAAGGTTTGGCGTGGGAGGAGCGGGAGGAACGGAACCGACGGGCCCGTTAGCAACAGAAAAACCGCGGCGTCGATAAGCCCGCACCTCATGCGGTGGGGTCAGGCGGGTCCGCGACGCGATCAGCCCTTTTGCAGACGCCGTTCTATCTAGCAAGTCGGTTTTTATTTTGTTCGGTACGGCCTGGCCCGGCCCGAAAAACTACATTCACTTCAAGTTTGTGTTTTGGTTCTGTTTCTGGCCTCCTTCGATCGCCCTTGGCCAACCCTTTGCCGCTCTTCGGTCTCGTGGATCAGGTTGGACTGGGTTGCCAGGTTGGACAACCACTTCAAGTACCGTATAGGACGGATTGCAGTGCGCAGCTCGAGTTTTTGGTTCTAGACTGACTAACTAGGTTTGCGATCTGTAAATTTAGTTTGTCACAAATTCCATCTTCCCTTGTTGATCCATTAAATAGTATGTTTGGATTTGTTTAAGATTGCAGAATTTTTTTCATCTATGTTTGAACGCACAAACGTAAGTTAAAAATTTAAAACCATCATTATTTTCTCAATCTCTTCTCCATCGAGCATGTCGGAGCGTCAAGCTAGTTTATGATAAAAAAGCTGATGAAACAACATTGTTTTGATTACGCGTGCCAGAAAACTTTCACATACGATGGATTTTTGATTTTTTTTATCCGCTTGCTCAAATAAGTCTGTATCTTGGATAGACGACAAAAAAAAGTACTGGATCGTAGGCTTTATGAGTTTTTGTTATAACGGAAATGGGGTTGGCAGATTAAATCCATACTACTCGTAATAACAACAGAAGAGACAAAGAATTTAGCAAAAAATTATCCGTCAACGAGAAGAATAACTATTTGCTAAAAGTATGGTAAGAGTTCGTCAATTTTTAGAAATAGTATCATTAAAAATAAATTCCCGCATCAAAATATACCCGAAACCTAATTATTTGTGCGAGTAATATATGAGAAAATTTGTTCTAATAATTTTCCATTTGACCTGTACTCGGACTAGAGAGTTTGTAATTTAAACTTTAAGCCTTTTTATCCCAATAAGAGCATAACATTAAACGAGAAAGCCCGTGATAAGGCCTTATTGTAGGGAGGGAATGCTCTAAGAACAAAAAAGTCAGTTAGAGCATGTTGGCTCAAACAATACGGCAACTTCCGTTATAGCACAATAAATAAAATAAATAAATAAGCGTATAGCCTAGGACAATACTTTAAACGACATGTTGCTGAATCTGTTCTATGCAATAACACACATCTCACAAACAATTCGAAAATTAAACAGTTCAACAAAGTAATCTGAAATCGTTGTCGGTCTGAGCGTATTTTCGCGTAAACATTACTATAGTACAGTAGTAGACGAAGTAATGAATATATCATGCAGATGAATTTTGAATTTATGTTAATCTAGTGGAATTGTGTGCGCTCTTTATTCCGCAACATACGGTAGTTCGTCCACTTGCACCGGAAACGAGGGGTACGGGAACGGGTTAGGTTTGGCCGGGCATATCACCTGTCAACCGGAGAGCTTTCACCGAAACAACACACAGCTGTGTGGGAAGGGCGGTAGACAAACCGCACGAAAAAACACCCTGACCGACTGACCCTGACTTGCTCGGTGGCCTCCGGTGACGGGCGACTCCATCGTTGCATCAGGACTTTCAATACGATAATACGAATGTGCGTGCGTGTCTGTGCACCTCTCTTGCGGACAAAAAACGCACCGATTACTGCATCGCAGTTGCATTCACCGCGCACCCTGGGTCATATTGGGTGTTGCTCTCGCCCAACCGAATTCTAATGGGTTTCCCAGCTGTAAAAGACTGGACGTCTTATCAACGACTATCTCGAGCGATTTGTCGTTGCACCAGGTGTTTTCGTTATGCTTGGATTACGTTGCAAGCCACAGAAGAAGTTTTTGTTTGGTAATAGCTGATGGAAGGTTGTTTAATGACTTATAAATCGAGATGATGAGTCTAATCGAAGAAGTAAAGTTATGGAAAAAATCAACAAATAAAATACATACGAATAGCTCCGTCTGTGGCAATAATAAAATTGAGTAATAATATGTGAAACAAAGTAGTCTGTCGCAATACATGAAAGATCATCTTAAACTGCTCGTTTTTGTGGGATGTTAATTTCAAGACACAGATTAATCAACGATTTTCATGATCGTACCATAAAAGCGCAACCAACATCATATATATTGTAAAGTCACAATTAAGCATTAAGGAGAAGGTAAAACCTGAATTCGCAATATTTTGCGATTGCATTCGACTTGCAATCTTGAGTGAATAAATTGTTTCCCAAACGATATGCGAGATTACACGATGCGAAATCGAATGGCCAGAAGCTTCGCCTGTATCCAATTTCCATCGAGGTTGACATTTCCGCTGCCTCCCGTTCTCGGATTCGATCGAGCCGTTGGCAAACACGTTCGGGAGTGCTTTCAACACCAAGAATGACCCACAAGCTCCATCGACGGCCCTGCCGGAGGGTTGGATGTTGGAGAGGCCGATCGCTCCAAGAACGCTAGGCGAAAATGGCCACCATAGAGAAGCCCCAAGATGCTACCCAAGATACGGGCCAAACTGTAACGAAAAGTAAAAAAACCGACAAACCAGCCCAAACGCCCAAATAGCAGTGAAGGGTGGAGAAACCAGTTTTCTGCGTGGCTCGCGAACATATTGGGCCTGTTCTTGGGCTTTGCGGGACGCTCTGTTTTCTGCTTCTTTTATTTCGTACGCCCGCTCCCTTCTTGCTGGTGTTCCCCGATATCGCCGAGGCCGGTATAAGTTGACCTCGCGTAGCCAACGGGAGACGACGGGAGGGAAGTGCAGGGGGCGCAAAGGAAACGGAACGCCGCAGGGCACGGAAGGGTAGGTAGGAAATTCGGCGGCCAACCGTTCACTTTGCGATGACAATCCGGTTGAGGTTTCTGGGGCGTCTGATTTGGTATATTTTATTTTAATTAAGCTGCATGTTCAAGGGTGGTGCGGTTCGAAAATTAGCGTCGAAAAAGAGAAAAATATTTCACCGAAGATAGAAGCGCATATGGTTGGATTTGGAAAAAAAAAAATGGAAAAACACATTTATATTGAAAGCCCAATATATTATGTCGCCGAAAGAGAATGATCTAATTAAATACGAAGTGGTCATATTGTCGCATAATATTAAGAAAGTTATATAGAATGGAACCCATTAAGCAAAATGCTGATACACAATATTGATTGCAACGAACTCATGTTATTATATCTAAATTGCTCGAACAACGTAGTTATGTTCAACTCTGATATTAAGTTCTTTTTAATATACCATAACCATACATTAAAAGCTTAATGAATAATTTTATATCAAGGGCCTAATACTAAAACTAAGTAATTTAGTTTATTAAAAGTCTTTTGAACTGGAATTGGTGACATAAAAAAATCGCAGTTATATTTATTGTAGCTTGAACGCTCGAGCAAAGTATTTATGTCTTCTCTGGTATTAAATTTACATTTGAAATAAGTAAATAAGCAAGGGCATTAAATTTGAAATAAGTGACTCAAGCAATGAAGTCCCAAACTACAAATGACACAAACATTTCCAATGGTTACAGTAAATATATATAATTATTAACAAGAGATTTTTATTCGAAAATGGGTTTCTCAATTCCCAAATGTTTATCCCAGATGAATATTCTTTTGTTAGTAAAGAATGCTTTCTCAGTATAAGAACTACAATCTTTGGAAAAGATCTTAGGTTCATAATTCAATCAAATCTCAATGCATCATCAACTTCAACTCATCAATTTAAATATAAAGCTCTATAGAAACTGTAACTCTTTTGAAACTAATTTTCAACGCTCTGAGGATCGCATGTAAATTGCGAACGAACGAAGGTGATAGTTTAAATCACCTCGTCGACGACGGATCGCTAGCGTTGAGGACAGAAAACAACAAAAATACATGCTTAAAAGTGGTTCACATTGTCACTGTTAGGCGAGCGATTATTTTCCATGCCCTACGCCACGGTGCGCCCTGGTGGGAGGTATGGTGGTGCAGGGAGGTCGCGGTTGTCGAATGACCTGAAAAATCGAAAACAACTAATCACGCATCGGCACACATAAACCCACACACATACACACGTACGTACACGCGAGCCAGTCGTGTGAAGGTACAAAATTAATTAATTTATGGATGTGAAGAAAAAACAGACATTAAATAAAATTTGGAGCAATCGGGGCTCAAGAGGTGGATGGGTGGGGCCGGGGTGTTTTTGCCACCTTGAAGGAGCTGCCTTCGAGGCTCGGAGCGGCAGAATGGCTCACGATCGCCAGAGGGGTTGCAGCAGCGATCGCACGAAATGCACCCTCGGTGGATGCATCGGAGGACGGTGTTTTCACGTTCTGTGCGAAGCTGGCGGAAAGGAATGTGGCCACGTTTTCCGTTGGGCCACCCAGGAAACGGCCGGTCGTAAAGTTTTCACGCGTCCGCGCCCGAGGGCCGCGCTCGTCGCGTACGTTTTTCTTTCCGCGCACACTCCCCTGCGAGGAAAACCCGTGAAGGACGCGACGCTAAACACGGTTTCACACCGAATTGTCGCGCTGCCGAATTGAGGCAGGACCAAAGCAACGAAGAAGCGACGCATGAAGTTCAGTCACCCTTGCGACGATTCGACCTCAGCGAGGCGACTGCATCAGTTGAAAATCAAACGCGAAGAGAAAACGGCCGTTGGTGGGTCGTAAATTGAGGTGCTGACACATTTTGTGTGGACAACGAATTATGATGGAAAAAATTTACGGTTCCGGAAATACTCCTAATAGCACATGAACACTAAAAAATAAAACATATCGTTTTGAAAACAGAATAAAACATACCATAAGTTCAATGCGGTAACGGATAAAGAAGCAAAGAATTTTATTGTTTTTATGGTTTTATAATTGCAATTAAATTAACTACATTATTTGGTAAGGGCTGTGTTGTGTAAGGTACTGTTATTGAAAATGTCTTTGGCTGCCACAATCCTTTCGTCAAAAATAGTAAATTGTACTTGTTGCACCAAACTTTGCTGTAGGGGTACCTGGGGTAATATGCATCTCTAAGGGTAGGAAGGGCATCTCAAACTAGAAACCTGTTAGGGGACATTTGCCTTTTTGGATATAAAAATCATTAATTTTTCTATAGAGAGATATTAGATAGATTAGTATTTGGTTGATCAAAATGCACCTGTGCTGAGGAAAAATGCTCCATGGAAAAGGGGCAATACACTCCAAAATAAAGAGCAAAATGCATCCCTCGTTAAATAACCAATTTTGAATCAATTGAAAAGATAAAACAAAAATCCTTTGACTTGACCGAAAGTTAATAACATTCAAGGAATCTTTGCTTTTAGTAATCTTTATGTTGAATGGTAAAACATAGTTTTAGTTTGTTTACAAACTGATGGATTTTGCCCCGACCTCCGAGGTGCTTTATCTCTCCGTTCATAGTTGAATTCGTTTTAAATAAAAATACGAGTAAATCTGCATACTTACCGAGATTGTTAGACGCAGTTTGAAGCTCTGATTCTTAACGTTTTCATACTACATTTTATTCCATAGCGAAGTGGTCAGCAAACTCAAATCATAACATGTCCGAACAGGTGATTGTCTTGATCTGTTTTTCCACGTTTCGGTGAATATTACGTCAACCACCCGTACTTCCTTACAGTAGCGGAAAGAAGCAAAAAAGTCATTGCATATTCCTCAGATAACCCATTTTTATTATATTTCCGAGCAAAACGCATTGACTCATAAACAACCGCTACACCTTGAGGTTTTAGTTTTGCTAATTACGATGCAAAAGAAGGAAAGTGTTCATTTATTTATTTGCTTACATTCGAAGATTGCAAATCAGCTGTTTGACAAACAGGTTTGCACGCAAACAGGTAACCGTAAAGCATTTGATAATAAATGTTAATTAATGGAAATTCAGGAAATGTTTGCCATGTTTTTATCCGTTAGAACGGTATAATTTTATTTGAGAAAAAACCTGAAAAGGTAGTATAATGTAAGGCTAAGTTACAATAAAACACACATCAATCAATTTAAATTTTCAAACAAGAGATTATATACGGTATTTAAAAATACTGATTACATTATGACCTTTTTGCTCCTTTTCTGTCCCTGTGTTGAATGTTCTAATTTCTAAATCTTATTACCTAAACAAAAAAAAAACCCGGTACAAGTGGCGGTACACTGGAAAAGGTTGTTCCGAAAAGCGTTCTTTTTTATTTCGTTTACCAACTACATCGCCAGGCTGCGAATGCACTGTTGCAAACCTATCGGTCAAATTTAGTCATAATTATTTATTAAATAATAAACGATCGACACAGAAGTTGGGGGCAGCACGTGGGAGGAGGGGCCCTTTAGCGACGGATTTGGACGATCAGATGATTAGCGACACTTTCCGCGCAGAGCACGGGCCGCCGTTTGGTGTGATCGGCTAGATTATGTTGCGAAAATGCGAAACAACTCCTTTAGGTTCGGCTTTGGCGCGCACGCGGTCTCTTTGGTGGCACGAGCCCTTGCCCTGCCGTTTGCTGATCTTGGTGTCCGCCTCCAAGTTGCCTAAAGTGGATTATGTTTCTGTTGCATAAAGGCCGCACCGTTCGGCTGCACCGCTGACTTTGCCGGGCCCAGTCTTGGTCCAGGCCGTTCGTTCGTTCATTCAGCGGCCGCCGGTTTCGTTCGTTTCGTTCAGGTTCTCGGTGCCCTGGACCGTCTAATTGATTTGATTTATTGATACTTGCATCCAATCAAACGCGCGTTCGAAGAACTGAGGGCCCCCGAACATACACCATCTCACCGCGGCGGTTCGTTCAGGTAGAACCCTTATTCATGCTTTGAGCTACTCCGTAATTTACGTTCGCTGGCTTTGCCTTGTTGGCCCGACGGAGCTTGGAGTAAAGTCTACATGGCGCTTTCGGGACTCGAATCCAAGCACGAACACGCAGCGATATACAGTGTTACACCAAATGTCGCCTCACAAAGGTGGTCATTATCGTAGCTGAAGCGATGTCAACAATGTTGCAGCGAAGGAACGGATTTGCTTCGCCCGAGGCATCCGTTGCGGGAAGTGAAGGTCCGTAAGGGCACGCAGTTGGACGTTCGACAATTTCATCGGAAAGAGATCATAGCTTATTGTATTACCGATGGTATTATTCTTTTGATTTTAGCAACAGCAGCAACGAAATGAAATTTCATTTTTTAATTATGTTAATTAACTTTTCTTAATTATAGAAGAAGAAAACAAACGATTGCCTCTTTGAATGGAGTTGAGATAGGTTATTTTGACCTATTTAAAGAAGGAAAGAGAAATAATAGTGAGTCTAGGGAAAAATTGTCTAGAGTACAGCATTATAGTTAAACGAAGACAAAGAACGATGGGACTCGCGATGAGATTTGAATATAAATAATTGTTGGAGTTAATTTCCTTAACAATTTTAAAAAATATGTCGATAATTCATATGAAAGGAGTAAATATAGCATAATAAAATTCCAGCATTATATTAATCTACTCTCCAAACGAATTTCTGAAAACTACATGAACAGATTGAAAAACAAATAATTTTTGAAATTTTGTGTTTCGCCTTTTTCATAACCAAATCACCTGTTGGATGATCTTCTTGATGATGGCAGAACCTAGGTGAGCAGAAATAATTCTTCCTGTGAAGCGAACAAAACACACTTGCCCTTATTTGCGTTGGTTAATTGTTTGAAGATGTTGCTAATCTGATCGCAGCGTTTCGCAACGCACCCGCATGCTGCAAGACGTTGCATAATTATTATGTGCCGCTAATATGCACCCGATGTAAACGCTCGTAGGACGATGGAGATTGTTGCGAAAAATTAAGAAAAATAAGAAACACATAAAAACGGTGCCTATCACCGGCAAGGGGGGGGGGGGGAGGGCACGTCGGCGGTTAGTGAAGGCATCCGCGATGCACCCGGGAGATTGTTGTTGGCCGCCTTTTGTGAACCATCGTGGTACTGCTTGGGTTTTAGCGGCCCGCCGGGTGAAAGGCAGATTCACCGATCCGGACACCAAACCGCTCCGAAGACGCGTCCGCTCTCTGGCGGCTTTTGTCACGCGCCAGCTTTGTACACGGTGTTCCCGCGGAAGGGGAAAAGGTACATTCTTGAATTGGAGGGAGGCCCGGGGGAGAGTGGGGACGCACACGGACTCAGCCTAATTGGCCAAAGTGTTTGTGGTGGTTGCGGTACGCGTCGTCGTTGGTAAATTATGTTTACAAAATCAGACACCCTAATGGGTAGTGAATGGGATTTGATGCTCTGGACCTTGCGATAAACTGAATGGCAAAATCATTGGCGATAGAGAAGGTTGGCTGTTTTGGCGTTGTATGCAAAATCTCGCACGTACGTTTAAAGTGCATTCTATTTTTTTTTTGTTATTTCAACAAACATGGAAGGTGTAGGAAGCCTTTTTAGACCTCAATAGTAAATGTACAAAATTAATGTGCTAGTACGGAATAATAACTAAGAGTTTACAGGTTTATGCTTATTCTTTCTGCCGTGCATGAAATGTTTAAATAAACGTGAAAAAAGTCCCGTTAAAGTGACAGAACGACCGGGGGATTGGAAAAGGTACTTATATTACAACAATAACTGTTATCTCGAAAAATAACGAAATAGCTGTTTTTAGTAGATAGTTCAAATGGCAGCTATATTTCACATCAACCTTCAAACCTTCAAGCCTTCATCAAACCATCAAACCATCAACTAAAAAAAATACTATTCCAACCTCCTCTCTCAAAGTCTTCATTGCAACTAACTTATTTCTTGGCTGACCTATTCTATCTTATTTACTCAGCCTTCTTTGATAATATGTTTAAACTTTTCTGGCAGCGTTAACAATAACTATGAAAATGAGTGTTATGAGTATTAATCGGACGCAGAAATAGCTACAAATTAAATAAAAATAAACAACTAAATAAATGAAAACTATGTTTTGAAAGTAAGCAAAGTTAAATTGACTGCTATGGACGTCCTCAATAAAATCTCTATTCCCCAATAGCATCTCCCAATCTCAAAATTTTCGGGCTCTCAATGTGAGTTGTCAGTTGTTATAGTATTTGAATTATTGAAACCGGTTTTTAAAACTAAAAATTGGCCTAAACATCATCAGCCAATAGATAATTTTACACAGTGCAATTCAGTGCAAAGTTAAAGATTTTTAAAGCTTGAGAATGTTAAAATTATTTTAAAAGCAGTCAAGTGTTGTTGTGTGTTTTGAGGAAATGTTTCACATTTTTTAACTCATTTTTATTTGCTACTTTTTACGGTAAAAGTATGTCACAAGAGTCGAGTTTCGTCAATTTGTTGAGCTTCGTGATGCTATAAAAGTTAGTTTTAAAATAGTATCAATATATCCTCACTGGATACTATTCAAATGTTTCCGCATCATTTAGTTAGTGCCAAAACAGTAGCTGGATAGTTTTAGACTGTCAGATTTTGAATCTCGGAAGCTGTCATCAATTTGATGCGTTATTAGAAGTACTCCTGTGTTCAATCTTTATTGTGTTGACAGGAACGACGATAAAAAATTATCAATTTATTCCCTTTTTTACTGTTTTTATTTGTTATTTTCGCCATTTATTCAAACTCGATCAACTTTTTTTGGTTTCCTAAGCGAATGAGGGAAGCGTTTCCGAAGCTGCTTGTTTGATCAAGTTCCTCTGGTTGACCGCCAAACATCCGCTAAACCCTTGCTTACAACCCCCACCCCCGCGGCAAGGGTTTGCTCTGACGTAAGTGGAAACATTGAGAGCTTCCCCCGGAACTCCGGGCTCGGAAACACCGAACCGGCCAAAGCCGATTGTCGAGGCAGCACAAAGGCCTCGCTGTGTGGCTGACACAGAACGAGACGAGTAATTACTTCGCGGGCTTCCACTCGAGCCCGTTTGACGCAAAACCCCTGTTTGCCCCAAAACAAGCACGCCGGTGCACACCGAACGGAACCAGCTGCTGGAAGTGGCAGCTCGCGGGCCCAAATCCCGAAGACGTCACCGAAGCGCACGCAGGGGCACGTGATCGGGCGGTCACCACCGGGTGCTGACCTGGCTTTCCCTCCTCCCTTTAGCTTCCGTCCAGCGGCCATGTCAATTGCATTTGCAACGTTGCACATTTTTTCCCTGTTTTCGATACCATTTCGATGCCCCGTGCTAATGCTATTTTTGTAGTGCTTTGCATCCCGCTTTTTTGAGTTTCCATTAGGCGCATCCCCTTTGCTTTTACCACCGAAAAGCCACCCCGTCCGAGCGCACCGCGACCCCTTGTGGCGCCTGTTGTGGGTGGGGACGGGGGTTTTCCCCATTTGTTTTTAAAATCATTTTATCGCTCAAATACTTTTATTGATTACGCTCGACGTCAGCGACGGCACGAAAAACGTGGCGTGGCCTCCGGTGCACGCCCGTGTTATTAGGCAAATAAAAAGTGAACGCAAATCGAGCGGAAAATGGCCACATCGTAACGCCGCGAATTGAAACGTTGCAAGCGAGGCAATAATGCACCCCCACGTCCCTCGTGATCGTGCTTTCTTAGCCCCTTTCCCGCCCAGCCTCCGAGCCTCCCGTCCTAGCCCGAGCGGTGGGGGAGTTACGACCGGGGAGGGATAGTTTTGTTTTGCAATATTTTCGCTATCGGGTTATGACGGTTTCCCTTCAAACTCCCACCTCCAAACCAACCCGGCGGCGCCCGGACATTGTTGCCACCGGTTCAGGCCTTTGCGGTTGTCAGCTGGGACCTCTGCCGGTGACAGCAGGGACCGTTAGGTATGCCGCGGGTCTGCGGTTCGCATGCCACCTGATGCGTTCGCCGATATCTGTTCGCGATATCAGTCCCCGGATCGATCGATCGCCGGTCGACTGCTGATGCGTAACATCTCGACCGAACACCGGGTCGAGTTCTTATCGTCCGGATGGCGGGTTTTGCGGGAAGGTATGGCGCGGTACGGGTTCACATTCCGCGGTTTCCCGTAGGCACTCAAGGTCGAATAAAGATACATTCTCCTACTCTATCCATGTTGATATCATGTTGAATTGTGCGTTATAATAAACAACGCCAATCCTTGCAGAGAGACTGGAAGGAGGGGTTTGCTATTGTGTATTCAACAAAAAATTTAGCGTTTTAATGAAAACCTAGTCGACACTAGTGATATGCGAACTGAGCCTTGGTGAGTGAGTGAGTGAGTTTATTTCGCCTTTATGAGTGAATTGATTGAATTCATCAAGATTATTTATTTTGAAACATTTGTGATGTAACTGACTGAGAAAGATTTGACTCTCTCTCTGGATGCTTTGGCTCACAAATAATGCTCTGATGCTTTGTTCACGATGATTCCTGTAACGTAAAGAAGAATTTAATAATTGTGAGTGAACCTAATCATTCTGAGTGGATTAAAGAATCGACTCTCCAATCCAACAAACTTACTGTACTGATTCGTTATTCTTGTTGAAATGGTAATAAATATTAAAGCTTATATAATAAATAGATCGTCAACCAGATTCAACTGTAAGTTTTAAACTGACCAAATGCTTTACATTAAAAACAAGGAATAAATCTGGGAAAATAAACTGAACTATTCGTACCATTCTATGCCCAAATTTGTACTTTTTTCTTTATGGTTCCAATGAGAGTAGCCAAGGGTGTTGTAAGAAAATGAATGGATTTTATTTAGTTTCTTATTGTCCTTTTGAGTTATTTAAAAAAATAATATTTGTCTTTGTAAAACCATCGAAACAATTCTTTCTTTGCTCATACTTTAATACTTTTTGCTCAACCGTTTTTTCAATTTGCTAGTGTGGAACTTTGTTCCTTCAAGACAGTTCAGCCTAGCTCTGCACATTTTCCTGGTTTTTAGATTTGTTATGGCATTTCACAAAATGCATTCTTTCCGTTTGAGACTCCCTTGAAAACCTACATATCGCTTAAACCGCAGGGAGAAATCGCGCGGTGCATGTTAATTGACAAAATGGTTTCAATATTGACTTGCAACTTGGTATAAAAGAGTGGAACGCACCTTACCGCTCAAATTTCAGTATTATTGCAGTGTTATTGTGGCTAGTTTTTCCTTCCCTGCAAGGGAACGAGGGAACGACACGGTGCCACCGCATGCGGTTGCTTTGCGACTTGCCGCGACAGCATTCTTGCAGCAGCACCTTGCGCAAAACCTGCGGACGCCTAATGCACGCATGATTGAGCAGCGGCTGAAAATATTACTTTCGGCAGCCAGTTCGTCAGAGGTGTCTGTTAACCGTATGGCCGACGGCGGCCCGGCGAAGGCTACGAACGATTGTAATAAATCTATTAAATTTCATCAGCTGGAAAGGCTTGACTAACCGACGACCTACAAGGAGGGTGGGATGCAATGGAGGGGGTGGTGGGGGTGGGGGAGGGGACCGTTTTGGTGTTTCGGTGGCGTCGGGATGCGACGAACAGATGAAGCCCAAAGAGATCGGGCAAGAGAAAGGCCAGCTCTTCGAGGCCGAAACCGCTCGTTGGATCTCTTGTTTGAGTCGAATTTCGAGCGGAAGGCAGCGAGCTCTAGCGCGGATCGTGGAGGTCGCAGGTCAAACACATCAATAACCTGCCCGTAGAAGATGTTTTATCTATTAGCAAACTCGTGTTGGGCCGTTTTTTATTGCTAGTGATGCACAAGAGAAAATCAGAGTTGACACAAAAACGGTTATGTTGCCTGATCGATTGTTCACATAACAAGTCCATATTTGAAACTGTGTACCATTTTTATTAAAAAAAAAATAAACCGTTCTGAAATGATGGGGATAGGCTTGGCAGTATTATAGTTATTTGAAAAATCAGTATTACCGTGATAGATACAATTTATTTTGAGGAAATAATGGTTATTATGCAAAACAACTAGCTTCAAAACTGTATGCGTTCCAAAGTTTATGGAATGATAGAAACGAGAAAATGTCAAAATTTAGATCAAAAAAATTGTACTATAGTAATATACGCGTCGAGCACGGACTACGATCGAAAAATATACGTTCGAATCGAGTTGTCAAAGGTCACTCAAGTGAAAAAGCGCGGGAAAAATTTCACTCATCTCCCCTTAAATATGTTCATTTTACCTGCCATTTTGAATGTGGACGAAATGAACTCTTTGGGCAAATCCGTTCGTTCCCGTTTGTATGGGAAGAAATCCGCGAGGTTTTAAGCCGCGGATTCTCAACGAATTCGCACATTTGAGGGTTCTTATTAAAAAAAAGCGTTAATTGCTTTTCTGAGGATCCTATTTGTAATTTTTTATGAGTTTATCATCATTTTGTATAATTATTGAAATGATTACCAACGACTTCGTTTGAAAAGAAACAATCATCCACTTCACGGAAACACTTGAGCGCCTTAGGTATAAACGAAGCTAGAGGCTTCAAAGGAACCTTTGAACATGTAAGGTATAAACGCACAGAGTTCATTTTTCACCGACCGTCGAACGGATTTTATCCGATCGTAGTCCGTGCTGTACCCGATAACCTTTCGCCAATATCTAAAAATTCAAAAGTTCAGTTTTAACACGTTCCGCACGGCGTCACCCAAATATGGGTGACAGCAGTTCTAGTTCTAAAAAGTTTTTGACCCATAAATACATGAAAATGCAACATAAAAATCAATGTAATATTTTATATAATTTTTTTGGGAAGCTAAGTTTTTGCTTGGCCTTCGAAAACAATCAGTTTAACAAATATTATAAACAAAATTGTAATTTAAAAAATTGTACTAAAAAATGATCTAAAACGCTTGGCACGCAACGTGTTAAGTTTGAAATTGGGTATTTTCATATCATGGAACAAAATATTTTGAATTAGAATAAACACAACATGGAAATTAATAACGCACTTTTATAATTTAGGCGTTGATGATAAGCAAATGGATATTACTCCAATCATGTAATGTTAGAATTATCATTTTTTTTAATTGATATATAAAGCGTCAAGAATATTAGATGTTATCAAACAATTAAGCTGCCGCAAATTTGATAAAAGTTCTAGTTCCTTTAATGTTCGTTAAATCCGTTCGTAAAGATCAAAACATTAACACTAACCTGTTTGTACATTATAACATCTGCCACTGTTTCGGTGCACACTTTTCATAAATATGTATTTTTCTTTGACTGATGAATGGTTTCTATTATATCATCTGAATGAACTCCATCGTTTGAATAATCATTTTAGTGAGTATGCAAAACAAGCAAGTCGTTCACACTGTGTCTCTGTTTTTTTTTCCTTTTCGGTTTTTGATTGAGCGAAAACAAAACGAATTCATATACAGTTGGGACCGAGTTTAATCGGCACCAATCGGCCACTATCGTGGGAAAGATCGCGGCAAAGTGCTTACAGTTCGTACAACTGCCGATCATTATTAGTAGCGCATGCATCTTTGCCGAGTCGAGCGCCAATATGCTGAGCAATTGAGTCGTATCGTTTGCGGCCGATCTTTGTTTCAGATGCGTACCGGGCGCCATCCTGTGGCTTTCCAAGCGATCCACAGATCCTCTTCCAGGAGCATCCAGGGTAACGGCGGACAGTGGCGCACTTAATTATAGTAGCCCTAGGTGGTGATGATGAAAAATGATCGCTCGATCCGTATCGGCACAACCCGCGGGAGCAATAATTACGTTCGGGTGTTAATTACTGAAGGCAAAACACACCCATCCTATACCGGGTCTTGTACTCCAGCGTATGAACGAACGATGCCAGGCGATCTCAAAGGCGCGGGTTACGAAGACCGTTGAGGCTGGGAAAGGGTAGGGAAAAGATTTTTATTAATTACCAGCATAACAAATGTCTCCGATCGCCTGCCGAACAACTGCAAACACGCACGATATCTGCACGCTCACTGTAGATGCTTCGTACAACGTATCTTATGTGAAGGAAAACTTTTATTACACTGAGTCAGAGAAAAAGTTTACACGACTGGTTTTTTTTAAAATAGTTGCAAATTTTATCTTTTTTATTCATAAGAAAACTATTGATATAAAGAAGGGGCAAATAATATATTTTTTCGATATAAAAACAACATCGTGAATGCGACGTCACTGCTGGTCGAGATACTTTTCGTTACGCACTGTTATTCAGCCTTAGCGAACACTTGCCCTCCTGGGCGGAAAGCGTACACGCGGAGCTCGCATTGCCTGTTAATTCATTAGTTGTAACGACATGTCAGCCGCGGGAGCTAGGTGATCTCCCTCCGGTGCATTCCGCCGGCAGCATCTTCACCCCTGCGCCTTCCGGATCTTCCCTGATGGTGCCTTCTCTCGGTCGACCAGGCTCTGGCGAATATCAACACGAGATGGCAATGATAAGGGAAGAAACAAAAATCACCAGCTGAAGAATCGATAAGTTTTACTAATTAATCATTCGACAAGAAGCGAGGCCGGGGAGGCGGGCAACGATGTGAGCGACGGAGATAGGCTTTGATTAATTGTTCGGGTGGTAGCTCCTGCAGGGATGCGCTGGAAGATGCATGTACAGTTGCAATCTGATCCTCGGAGGTTATTAAAAATACCATTTTGCACAGATGATGCGTATCAGGGGTTTGTACAGTAGGTCTTTTGGAAACTGTAGGTATTTAAAATGCTTATTTTTTTTTTCTAGTTGAAATAAATGTTTTGAATAACTATACTTTTACTACTCTCAAACAGTTTGTTCACACATTTAAATTCTGAATCATTTATTCTTTTATCTAGTTAGGTTTTTAATAATAGCAACATTCACTTATTTATCAAACAACTGAGCCTTAAGCTCGCAAACTCTAACTGTATACTAATTTTTACAGGTAAATTACCTTTACAAATGCTACTGTAGTAGTCAGAGGGTGTTTCACAGTTAGCGATGCGTAAATATGTATATTACATTCGTTTAATATGTATATTTCGTGAATATGTTTATTAAATCGAGTTTAATATGCATAAATCAAAGTGGAGGTGTTTAAAAACATTTACACCAGTTATGCCACCCAAAATGATTACTAGATCAGTTTTCACTAAGTCAGATTTTAATACTAGAATACATTGCTTTGGAATCTTGCCCGCACGCTTTTTGGCGGTCTTTTTGACCGCGTTTTTAGCACGCTATAACTTCGTCGTTGTGAAAGATTTTTCAAATTCTTTAACTGTTACTTTTTAGTATATTTGTTGACTATCTTCTTTTTGATGTATCTTTTCATCATTCCGCTAGTTCGGTAGCTATAGTTTGTTAAAATGAGTGGTCAAATTGACCGCCAAAAGCATTCTAGGCGTGGTCAACTTGGTTTCCGGAACTGGTTGAACTGTAATATATTTTAAATAAGCTGTTAAATAAGCAGTGTTAAATAAGCTTCAATATAAACAATCTTGACAATATTATTCATTGTTTAATGTTGCTAAAGGATAGAATTTCAAAGGAAAACAAAAATTGAAAAAGCCTCAAGGAATAACGTATAAAAGTGCAGAAACCTCTCAGGACGATCAAGATCCGTTTGCATTTCCGTTAGCTTGAGCTTGAACCAATGATAGAGTCTTATGTTTACAAATTATGATATATCCAATAGTATGTGTGTCACCGTTTTCTCAAAATGTCAAGCATGCAATGTCATCTCAAACGAGATGGATGTTCGCACAACCGACGATCGACGACAGGCTCACGAATTGTTGATTATAGAAAGTTTTAAACGGAGCCAAATGCGAAACTTAGAGGACGTGTCGTGTTTGATTTTGTGGCACACTAGCATTATCACCGGCCGATTTTGTTTCCCAGTAGGTCAACATATTCACGGTTCGAGCGCGTCGTGATCGAAGCGTCGCAAACGGCATCATTCGTCTGATAATTTATTGCCTAATCAGTGTCATTGACGAATTATTTTCGCGCCTCTACTCAATTAGGAATCAATTTTCCCGACTACTGTCGGAAGATGAGGGCCAATGCTGAATCTGAACGGCACGGCTTCGTGACATTTTCCATCGGCAAACCCACGCGCTCGGGACCTGCATGACTCACATCCGTTACGGGGCGGTATTGTTATTTGGATTTGCTGCAAACCTGCTGGGATTCGTTCGCAGGGGTAACTGGCAATCGGCAGCCGATCAATGACGTATTTAGCAGATCAAACGGAAACGCCATTACGCTCTTATCGAGGACCGATAAACACCGATCCCACTCGACATGGTATCGATCGGCATTTTCGATGGCGTAGTAGCGTGCTCCACCGCGGGGGAAAGCAGAAGCCCAGGGAGGGAGTCTAACTACCCGGTGCGATGCTGACCCGTTTAATGAAAATCCTCCACAGTTTTCCGGCTCGAATAGACGCATGACGCTAGACACTCGCCTACGCGTACGCTCGCTTTCCATGGCAGACGCCACCCCGGGTTTTGGAGCCGACAGAAGGGCGTTAAATTACAGAGCACGATTTTCCGCCACGGTCAGTGACAAGCGCTTTTCTCATTTCCCACGCAGCGTTCGGCGTGTCCTGGCGGTAATAAATAGCATAACGAATATGGGCGACCAATTTTGCAGACGAATCAAATGAATACTAATTGCGTTGACGTAACGTTGGTTTACATTTTTGCGACTGTGAGGTGGAAAATGGCGTCGGGTGGAAAATTCATCGCAATTGAAATGTTGTCAAAATTAGCTTTGTAACCGCTTCACAAAACCCGTGGTACATGGGACCAACTCAAACGGAACTGTTGGAACTGATGGAATGTAAAACTGGATATGAAAATGCGCATTAATAAAAATACTTTTCAAAATCACTTATTCTCACGTTGGCGAGGGAGTTTGCGCGCTTCTTCACGACGCAAAAAAAAACCCTCGACGACCTTTGACCGAAGATATTATAGGGCCTCCAAGTGGGTGACGACGTACGCCGGGTAAGGCTTCAAACCCGGGGCACGGAGACATCCCCCTTCGTACTCGTCTGTAACTCGCGTCCCTAAATTGTATGTTCACATCTGCCCATCCGAGGCGATTCGGTTCGGGTTGAGGCTAAAAATAGCGCTCGGTGATTTTTCCTGCAACTCACAACTTTTTTGGGCTTTCCTCCTCCTTGTGGTTCTAGGCGGTGCGCAAAGTCTCGTTACTTGTGTGTCTTTCGGTTTGATTTTTTTTTCTCAACTTTCCACCCACGCACACACTGCGTCACGCTCGATGGAAATGTGGCCCCGGTGTCGGTGTGGTTGATAAGAGGAGCCGCATCCGGAACGAACAAACCCATTCGCGGCCCACGCGAACTTTGAAACACGGAACCCACAAGCGTGAACGGCGGGGCACGAGCACCCGAGGAAAGTGAGTGCCAAGGATGGCTTCATGGTGGTGTTGGAAAATGCATTCCCGAGCGGCTTTTTCAGCCAGAAAGCGATTACTTTCGCCCCACTCTGACGTCATAGTGATGCAGTCGTCTTTGGAAACGGGATCATGTGTTTAGGCGCTTCTTGTGATGTATGCAACATCTATGCCTTCCATTTTAATATGAATCTATAAGATTTCCGTTCTTCCAACCATCGAATGGGATCTCGCCCACCTAATGTACATAAATCAAGGGTGTCAAAGCCCCCAATGGAGGCGCATGGTGGATGAAAGACACGGTGAAGTGCTTCATCGTCCTCCAGCAGAATCGATTTGATGCTAACCGATGATCTTTGATTGCAATAATCTATCCACCAGCAGAACATTAAATAGTTTTCTTTAATGATGTCGCATTCGGATCCCCCTCTCTCCTCTCTCATCCGTGTCTACCCCACAAGCACCGCAGCTGGCAACGGGCACTGGACAAAAATAGCTCCGCATCGACTCCAGGCTCCACCGCATGTGTAAAAGTGGTCCGGTGTCGCGTTTCCGATGTATTTTTGTTTCCGGTGTGTCTACACAAAGCTTTTTCTTTGCTGGATGCATCGCCAGGGCGCATGAGCGGAACTTGCTGTTGCTAGCTCATTCATGAGAACTTCGCTGTCACCCATCCATTCCTCTCCCGCCCTGCTCCATCAAATCTGGTTAGTTTGCGTTATTAGATTTTAGTTTTTCGTTCATTGACTCTGGCAGAAAGGGAGAAAATGGACGCTTGAGGGATCCGGGAAATAGAGGAAAATCTTTGAAACTTCCAAATATCCCCCAGCCGTATTGGTTTGATTTCACGCCTGGTCATAATTTATGATATCCGCAACCGATAACATCACTCTTATCTTCAGCCTCCGTGTTAGCCGGCGAAACGGATCAACGTGGCAATGTTATTGTTGCCTCACCGGATGACGTCATTGGCCGGGTCGTATTTGCGGGGGAGCCACTAAAAGGGCGCGTGCATGTACGCGGAAACACACACACACGTAATACCTACGAAGCCGTGAGGATATAGATAACGCGTTGGGGAAGAGATTATTCCTGGTTCCGCCTTGAGGTTTCAGGGAAGGTTTCCGGCGGATGTGGAAGGCTGTGGTTGCCTTTTTGGCACTGGTGGTGGTGTGCAATCGTGGGTGTTGGTGTACGTGTGACATTGAAATAAATCCGCGCACGAAGGGAGCTCACCAGTTTGAGAGCTT
Source organism: Anopheles coustani (assembly GCF_943734705.1). Lineage (NCBI taxonomy): Eukaryota > Metazoa > Arthropoda > Insecta > Diptera > Culicidae > Anopheles > Anopheles coustani. Next base: position 71,344,674 of record NC_071289.1, on the reverse strand, counting down.
GCTAGATTGATATGATGTAAGGGCGAGAAAGAGAGAGTCGGGTCATCCCGAGTTCCGGCACCGACCTAGGGTGGGAGAGAGACAAAGGGAGGCTTGGAGAGATTTCATTCATAAAAATATACCTTTCCCAACCAAGGATGGATGGGTTCGCGTCCTTTCAATCTGTTAGCTGTTTGTTTCCGATCTATCTTGTTGGAATATTATTGATTATTTAAATCCGGAGCCAAGTGGATGTTGCATCTTTCCGATCGCTTCGGAGGTAAGGCCCGACGGCGACTGATGGAAGGAAATTTCTAGAGGCAAGTGGAACTGTACCGAGGGGAAACTTGGAAACGTGTCCATCGACAATGGGACTCGATAGATAACGGCCCCCGCTCGGTCAGATGGGCGACGATTAGACCTCTTATCAGCTCAGACGGAAAGGTTGTTGTGCTTGGGGAAATTCAAAACACATGATTAGTCAGTACAGCTTGAAGCACGTGAAGAGCTTGTGGCTTTGGCATTAGCTGCATTAGCTGCATTGTGATGGAACCGTTGCACATGTTTTGGATCAATGCTGCTACTGCACTAAAACAGCATTTCGAGTTGCTGTAATCTAATCACATCTAATCGGTGTCAGGTGTAAACGTTAAGGCATGGTCTGAGGTCAGTTATTTTCAGCTGCCAGAGTACATGAACCTTCCCGGACAGGATGTATGCACAGAAATAAACAGTCTTCTCCAAGATTATATAAAAATCTCCACGTTTAATAAGATCGTAGATATCGTTTGCAGATTGCTAGCAAATTCCCTTGGATTTTGAGCAACTCTTGACGGAAACGTCCCCAAAATGTTTCTGTAAGTGTGACTCTACCTTCCAGTATATAAAATATCAGATTATTTTCTAGACGTCAAGAGGCATGACTTAGGCTGTGTTTGATTGAAGAGTACTTCATACCAGACGGTTAACTCTATAAATAACTTTTACTATTTGTCCCCAAAATTATGAGCACCCAAAAAAAAACACCACACGATTCCCGCGAGCACTCATTGAGAATGTGATATTGTTTAAAAGTTTCTAAAAGATGACAGCCAAGAGCATGATCCAAGTGGCTTGTTGCTGACGTTGATACGCGTGCTGTGGTGGCTTCCGCCAAGGCGTAGAAAATCCCCAAACCTCTTCTGCCAAAGACGCGCTTTCTAACACGCAATAAATGTGAACTCCGTTCAACCTTGCATCGGTCTCAAGATATGCGTCGCTGTGAGTGCGGCAGAAGCGCACGGCGTCGCAATATTACGACCTCGGTCCATCCTTGTGCTTTTGTGTATGTGTGTGCGTGTGTGGGTGCGTGTGCAGATGTTCGTTGGGGAGCAGTCTGGGTACCGCTGCTCCATATGGAGGAGCATCTTCGAGGCGCAGACTCCGAAAAGGATCTCACTCCGTGCGTGACGTCATCGATTGCGTGGGCTAACGTGTTGCTGGCATGCCGGGTGTATGCGATGCATGGGTCACCGAAACTTCTGGAGAACGGCAAACGAGCAATCTGGCCAGAGCATGTCCCATTCTGCTGCAGAAGATGTATGTACAACGGGAGCTCTAAGGCGTGTGTATCTACGTCTTATATGTATTGTATTTTTTTCTCACACAAAAATTGCTTTCTTCGCTCAAGTGTTGGATTGAATTGACATTTCCCAGAAGACTTCCCAAATCGATTGTTTACTACAAGACATCGTGAAATAATCTTTTAAATTTTACTCTTCCATACACACCACAACAAAACACTGAGGCAATAGCGTTAGTTGTCTTTGTTTTGCAGTCAAGTATTTGAATTTCATACTTGCCTACAACGTGCCCACTAGCAGCCAGTGAATGAGTCGAGGTATCGCACCGAGGGGAGCTATCGCCCATTTATTGGGATGGAAATAAATTCAAGCGATTATCTATATTTATGGTTGCGGAAGCGAGCGCACCGCCTCTGAAGCGATCGGCAGTAATGCATGCATCGAATGATCGAACGCGATCGTGTGCAGTAGTCGGTGGTCGCGCACCAACGCCCTAGCAACAGCGGCACAGTCGCATTGGCCGGCTGGATGCGTCCACCGCAGTGACAAAGAAGCTGTGCGAGACGATTGGCAGCGTAGAACCGGATCTGGCGATCTGCCGCAGTCTCCCGCCTATCAGGTACCCGAGGCTCGGGGCGACCGGCGGAAGGTGGCGTGAGGCGCGGTTTGATACGAAACCTCGCAGCTGTGAGTTCAGTGTGTTTAAGGCCTGTCTCATGCATGATGGTGCATTCGTGGTGTGATATCATTTTTGACCCTCCGCGCGGCTGTCAAGGATCGGCTATCGCCTGGATCAGTATGGTGATATGCATATGTGTGTATTTTGACACTGGGATGCAAATAAAGCGAAAAATCCTCGGAGATTTGTAGCTGAGATTTATGATTTCTTTACAGCCTTAATATGTCAACAAAAAAACAAAGGTTATGTCCTGTATAACCTTGCACGAGTTAACAAAACGACTGTTCGGTTTGGGTGTTAGAATCTGAGTGGGTTCATTAAGCAGTCGTCAATAGCAGTAATAGTGAAAAAACCCGTTAGAACGATTAAGTTGCTATTTCAGCAGAGTTGACGATTTTCAAACGGCCACCTCCGAAAATCGGATCCAAACTATGCTACAAATTACGCAGTCCATGCAAACAATTTCAGGGAAAATGTTTTGGATTGCTTCATTGGGGTCTGGAAAAATCCCTATGTCGCTTGTTGAAAAAGTACAATCTAAAATCCTTGAGCAGTGCTTTTACAAACCTACTACTGTTTAGAACTACTGTTTAGAATTTGGCAACTTGGATATGAGATCCGCACCGTTCACGGATAGACATGACCATAGCATACTAAAACCTGGAGAATTAAATCTTCCTACGTCCTTCAGACAGTTACCGGTGAACAAACCTAATCCATTTCCACAATGCGGCCCGTCTCCTCCATGGGTAAATGTGGCCTAACGCTACGGTTATTCCAACCAATGCGGCCCACGTTTAAAAAAGTTAAAAAAGGAGACCGCTGGTCTAAAGCTACCCTTCTGTCATTATCCTTCAAATCAGCAACGTTCTTCTTCTTGGCGTAACCACCTCTTGGCCATGCCTGCCCCTTAAAGGGCATACAAGACTTTTTCCCTTGGTGTACGTGAATAGTCACTCCTCTCGTACAATTCAAAAAATTTCTCCAAACTGCATGAAATCATTTCAGTTTCTTGTGCATGATTTTAATCTATTTTTCGCCTGGTTAACTCGCGTTTGATAGTTCAATCACTAGGGTTGAACTTACAGCTGCAATTGGATGGAGCTTGGCTCAGTCATTGTGTATACTAAAGTTCCGAATTGTTCAGATGTTCAATAGGTCGTAGATTTCTGATTGAGAATTGCTGCGGAAAGGGTGTCATCAGTTCTCATGTCTTTATTACTATCGATAACGATATTTTATAGTATTCTATCACTCTCTAATGAGATTGATTATGGAACAACTCCAAAGAGTTCTCTATCCTTCCTGGTCTCCCCGTAGATTGTGGTCATTCAGGTATTGAGCAATATAATATCATCGATCATACGGTTTATTGGGTCTCTAGGGTTCCCTCGAAACCTGGGTCCACCGAAGCGACGCAACCGTAACCGACTGTCCAAATGCATTAGTACCAGTGCACCTGCCCGTACGTCTTCTCCGAGGTACATCGTCCCGAGACCTTGCCCCGGCGGTGCTCCGTATCCGAAAAGAGCCCGCTCGAGGATCGACGACTATTAAGCTGGCTGGCTCCTGTCATGTATCATGGTGGCAGTCGCCGCGTTGTGTCGGCAATCGGCAGCCTCGTTTGCACACTGTCCTATAAATTAGCACCGACTCCGACGCTCCTTGTCGCAATCGACCATCAATCTAACCATCGATTATCGAAAGTCCTAGCGACGTGCAGCCGATGGCAGGCAATGCCATCGACCACTTCGATTATCATTCCGATGCATTCCCAGCGTCGTCGTCGTCGCTCGCGCGCGCGGGGGAGGTTGCCCAACATTTCGACGTCCTCCAGCGAATGTAGGTTCCGTCAGTCATGGCGCCCGACGGTTTCGATTGCATCCAGAGGATCGAACTGTCCCACGAAATCGAGCGCGTTGGGTTGACGCCGCACCTTCCGCTCGCCGCGGGGCTTTCCGTAGCTTTGGAAATCGATCTCGTTGAACTCCGTGCGGTATTCGGGTGCGCTTGTTTTGAGGTTGTCGCGAAATCGCACGGCTTCGGTAACAATCTGTCGGCACGACTGGAAATTGACAACACTGCGGTGGGCGAACATTGTAAACCAAAAGGACTTGTGTACATGTCTTATGTGGTTGAAAACCCCAACGAAACGTTTTTAGGACTTGTCGAAGATGGGAACCCCAATTAACCCCGGGTGTAGAACGAATTCTAAGAACCATTCAATATCTAACATCAATTTGACGATTGCTATGTACTAGCATCCCTTGCACAAGGTTTTTATTTTTCTGAGCCTCTTATTAGTACACAGAAACGTATATGTAATTGAAAAGGTATGAATACCTCAGGTTGGTCTGTTGATGTTTGCGGAAAGCCAAATTATTTTCCTATAATGTAAAATGAAATGAACTTTTTCAAAATCCCTACACCATTAAGAAAAGGATTTCATAACAGGCCTAGGGAGAACAAGGTTTGTGTGGAAGAGTTTGGCCTACGAAGATTTGATAGAGTCCACCAGTTTAGCCAAAAGTTTGCATGTCCTTATCCTTGTGGAGATTATCAACCGTAACCATGTTAAGTATTGTTTTCACTAAGAACTAAGCATTCGTTGAGTTCGTGGGTTTAAAACAATTATAGCAACTGCACATAACCTCTCTTCTTAGCAAAAGGATCTTTACAAGTGTAAACTCTGAATTTCTAAGAATGTGTAATAATGACAAAGTAAAATGACGACTTATTAAAATTTCTTTAAATGTAAGTGGATCAAATCAGATTGACAGAAGAGCAGATTTGATTTTCATAATTTTTAAATAGATCTCCAGTGTATCGATTGAAGGCCTAAACGAAGTTCAAAGTAACAAACTAAATAAACACCCAACCGAACTAAACATAATCGATAAATCTATATTATGGTAATATTGTGAAGGATTTCCCGTTCAATGACACGCTGTTGCACAGGAATTAGAATATATCACTATAACGGGCCTGTGTATGTTATATAACACTGTTAGGCAGCTGAAGGCAATGCTAAACAGTCTGGGAAAAAGTGAAACCCCGCCAGCCATCGCCCCTGCCGCACGTACACGTGCAGCCGCGCATGCTAATGTAATTCGAAGCGATACGATCATTAGCACCACTTAAGAATCGTTTCGTGTGCAGTAATCGGTCGACATGATACAAGATGGAAACAAGGTGATCAGCTGCCAAAGCGACGGGCTGCTGCTGCTGCTGCTGCTGCTCTAGCCGGTGCGGAATGCGCTGGAAACAGCTTTCAATTTTATCGACCTTCTTGGGCGGGTCTAGGGATTGGTTTCGACTGGGCTGGGGACAGTCGTTGTTGGGCTGCTGTGCTCCGTTTTTTATTTTTACACATTTTTGTTTGTTGTGCGCGCAACGCAACACGGCAGAACGTTTTTCAGCGACCCGTTTCAGCGCTAGATTGCGCGTGGACCCGATCGGACCGATTGGCGGCCGACTGCAACTATCACTTCGGTCCTTGAAAATAACTAACCACCCGATTATCCGCCACCCCCAGACCACCACAGAACCACCACACAACCACACACGGGGTGCCTCCTTTTTGGCGAGGAAGCTCACCTTCGCAGACGGACGTGGTTCCGATCCGTAAGACTCCAGTGGCGTGCATTCGTGGGAAGGGTGTGTGTGTGTTTTTTTTATCCTCCCCACCTCCCCCACGATAATGTTTGGGGTTTCGCCCAGCATCGTAGACAAACGGTGTACCGTAGGAAAAAGAACAAGCCCACAGACCCGCTATGTCTACAGGTTCTTTTTTTTCTCACATTGGGCCTATGCTCTGTCGTCTGTGAGGTAACGCGACCTTCACGTTTCAGAACAACCATTCTATTAGGTAAGAGAAAGAATTGGAGCGGACCTGAAGGAACTGAGCAGAACGAGCTCAAGCGGTCCTGAAGGATATTGTTTTTATAGGTTCTTGCCGCACTTGATTCTTGAAAAAGAAGAACGGTGCGTTGTAGAATTTTCGAATTCTTGTCATATCTCATATCTATGCACCATCTAAAACTTGACTGTAATTCAATACTTTGGCAAATCGAACACGAATCTTAAACCTAACGTATTGACTTGTCGTAGATTTGAGAGCCTTGAGCTATTAAAGAGTATTACGTCCAATGCTTTAACACCTTTTGGCAGGATCTCTTTAACACTTTGACTGCCAAGCGGTTTTAGAACATTTTTTTAGTACAATATTGTTTTATACAAAATAAAACATATATTTAAAATTGTTTTTCAACCAGTAACAAATAAACTAAGCTTTAATTATAATTTCTTACAACTACTACAGCATATTACTAGGAAAGGAAAGAAACTAACCGAGTTTTAACAAATGATAATTATTTTTCATGTTTACATTAAAGAAAAATCGTTATGGTTATTGGCGTCATCGATTTCTACGTTGGTGCACACACTTGTTGCTCGACTGCATACTAGCAAACAAAATTAGTTCTCGGGTCGCACTCTCGAGTTCTGCACGAACTCTCACGCTGAACGGAACGCTCATGGAAACCGTTTTCCAAAAGGACCTCCGGCAGAAACTGGCGTTGCCTCATAGAATTGGCAAAGGAAAGGACTCCACCAAATGTATGACGTGCTGCTTTTCCGGTGTTGCCTGGTCGAGCCTGGAAACGGATGGCTTTTGTGAGAGTACTGGGGAAAATGTTTTTCGCCCGGTAGGAGCCTGTAGGAAGTCGATGGTTCGTAGGGAAACCGGGTCAATGCCATTTTCCACTCTCCGATGACCTGGAAGGGAATTACATATGGCTAATTGGTGTTACCATATGTGATCCTAGCTGGGTGGCTGGTTCAAAGTATTTTACCATTAGGGCTATTTGATTGTTATCTTACGGTTTGGTGCTTGCCTTTGCTCATGTCAACCTCCTGAGCTATCAAGGAATCAAAGATCCTTCATCAGCATTTGATTAGTTTGGAAATCTAATAAGTTATCTGTTAAAAGCGTTAATGGCAACACTTTATTTAGCTCCAACCCGCCCAATTCAACGCCTTTCACGCCTTTTATCGTTACCATATGTTAGGTTTGCGGAAAGAGTTCGCACGGAAACTATGGTCAGAAAATAATGTTCGACGAAACACTGAACGTAAGCTCATCGTAGCTGACGTAGCAAGGGATTTGAAAATCGATTTCATTTTCCAGCTTTTCTCCGTTCCAATGGAAATTGGTATCCTCCTTCTTCACCGGTTCCGACACCGGGGTGTCAGTGTTCTGTCACGATTTGCTGTACCCTCTTCAAAACCGTGAGCTCCGAAAGGCCGGGAAACTTCGAGAAAAGCAGGAAGGAGGCTGCACGTTGGAGGAGACTTGGCGGAAGGTCACCGAAGGATGTTCGTCGCTCAGGTCCGATGCGGCACGGGTTTTCTTCGTTATTTTTCCCAATGTTTTGCAGGCTCACGCGAGTTCCGGGTGGCCGAACTTTTGCCGGAGCATGATTCCCAACCCATCTGGTCGGGGAGCCCTCTCGTCGACTCTCCGGCTTTCGTGAGCAATGGCAATTTTCAAATGGTCAATCCTACTCTCTTTCTCCCTCTGTTCTCTCTCTTTCAAATTATCTCGTTCCGTATATTTATTTTCTATCACCTTCTGTCGCTTGCTGGAGATCCGCTGGTTTACGTGGCGCTTGGTACGCGTTCTCGATCTTTCGCGGCCATTCTCGCGATTTGGCCAGAACTCGAGGCTCGAAACCATATGATTGGGCCGGAGTGGCCATCATAGGCGCGATTATCATCCGCTTGCTGCTGGGAACGCATCCACGCGTCCATCCTCCCGTCCATCCGATGGCCGCCGCGGACTCCAGGCTGGTTTATTTATTTCATTCTTCGGTAGAAAACTCGCGATCGCGCCGTTCGGGTCCGCGTGTCATCGCATCACTGCAAAGGGAGGGCGCTTAGGGAGCCCGTGCGTGGGTGCAGAAGGAGGGCGACGAAGGATGCGGTGGCCAAAGTAAGCGACAATGTGATACTGGCGCTGGAGTGTTTGTGTGTGTGTGGAGGGGGCGGCGTACGAAAACAACTTGTTGTATCGCGGAGTCGTGGCGGTGGACGGTTGCGAGGCACGAAATGCCATAATGTAATCTTCTCCGCGTTCCGCAACCACGACCAACGCAGCCTCCTTCTCGCCCTTCCCCCTGCCACATCACACAACCTTTTGCGGCTTTGAAAATGGTGTAAAGTGAACGGCACAAGTACACCACCAACGTACACTAGATAGGGGAAAGCAAGGCAATATGCATCGGTGGGGTGAAATGCATTTACAAAAATAGTACATGTTCATTATAGTATCCAATACATCCCATGTGGACTTAGCGGTTTTAAATTGAGATTCAACGGAATAAAAAACAGGATTAAACAAAATACGCTAGAAATCATGCAAGATTTCTTCACAATAGTTTAAGCTATAACAATGTGTTCAAATGAAACATTGCATTCAAGCAGACATTCATCAAGTTCCTAAATATGTTACTTAACGAATACTGAATAGAATTTCATTTATAATCCTATATTCTGGTTCTGGAGACAAACACGAAAACATCCTCATCAGGGGACAATATCCACCGGCTTATGTGGGGTACTGCTGTAAATGTTAAATTAAACACTGAAAATTTCCAAATTTACTCAGTATGACACCATACGTGCATAGTGAAAGATATGCAAGGTTAAATAATTTCTGCTAAGCAAATTTATATTTGAACTTAAAAGTATATTTTATTAAATTTAGTGACATATTTTACGTTGTAGTGGAATTCCAGATACGCAAAAATATTTATTTAATTATTAACGAGCATTCGCCATGCTTCACTATTCTGGCCATTTTGCCTCATAATTCAAATTACGCATGGTAAAAAGCGTCCTTAGTAATCATCATTTTAATAACAACCAGAGTTTTTTAGTGCCATTTTATTACGTTTTAGTTCCAGAAGAGAGGATAGACAATCGATATGTGACAATTTAGATTATTTTTCTTGAATGGATTGCTAGAAAGAAGAGTTGTCTCGCTTAAGGAGGGCATGTTGCCTCACATTACCTTACAGAGGAACGCGCGGGCCCTTCCCAAAGCACTCCCCTTGGCTTGGTAGCTCTCTCGCCCTGGCAGGTCTATGGTGCCGCGTGACTTCTGTGCTTCGAAGGCTTCGAAAGTGAACGTCATGGCGGAGTGCGCGACGACTTCGTTCCCTGTGCCAAGCAAAAGGGTATATCGATTGTGGCCGTCAGGCGTTGGGGAAAGAACGGGTCCGGCCGGGAATGGTTACACAAACGTACACTCCCCAAAAGACGAATCGGACATCGGATGTGCGAAGCGGATGAGGAAGACGCAGAAGCGCAGTTGTGGCCGGCTGTGTGTGCCGAATGAAATAATATCAAGAACGCGGCTCTCCTTCGTCCGGCCCGAATCCGTCTTCCTCGTACGACGCACACCACATGGATGACCCGCACACACTACACTGGACTGGATAGATGGAGAGATGCTGCGAGCGACCGGGTCGGGCGCTGTATGCGACTGTTGGCCACGCTGGACCATAAGAAGTCCAAACCGTTTTGTATATCGACACATCTTCACCAGCCTCTAGATTGCCACCGCGTGTGTGTGTGTGTGATTTTGCGTGTGGCGAACAACTGCAGTAGAAGAAAGCATCAATCTTCGCACTTTGGTGGAGGAACTTTTTCAGACATTCAATATCGCGTCGTACTAGGCTTATCATGAAGCCGAAAACGCAGAGAAGCAAACAGAAAGTACCTCATCAGGGTTGGGCACGGTTTTTGTGTAGCTGTTTCATCTCATTTCATTTATTTTGTTGATGCCTTGACTTTTCATTCGTGACTATCGAATTTTTTTAACTTACAGATATTGATCTACGATCACTAGTTATATTTGTTCAATGAGAATTATGATTGTATCAGTACATCTAAAGGTGGAAATTATTTCTGATCAAATTGATCTGATCAAGTTTTTGAGATAAATATTTCTGTACTCTTGAACGAACCAACGAGTAGTGTTTTAAATTACCTCGCCAATAACTTAAATATGTGAGTGTTTGTGACTTTGAGTACTGTTCTAAACTTTTCAGTACATGCTAAGGGCGATTTCATTTACAAATACATGTTATATACTTGAGGTCGGTGACATTTAACGGATTTCGATCAAACCTTTATTTCTTCTGTTAATATACGTTATCTTAGAGTAAAAGCATGCTTATTAAGTCAACAAACTCTATCCAACTTATGGACTTTATAAATATAGAACAAATAAAACACGTACCTAACGTCTAGTATAGTTCAAAAAAACGAGATTTTATGTTTTTTTTAACATTTTGTTATCAAAAGTTTGCATTTGGTGAATGACTATATATTTCCAGAAAATGTACCATTTATACTCACACTCCGGTAAACGATTGCAAGTAGGGTGATCAAGTTTTTTTATCATCTTTCTTGCACAAAGCAAAAACTCCCCCGAACATTGTCCACCGAAAACCCGTTATCATCTTTGCTTGGCATCACCATAATATATGCAGCATAGTCGGCGTCATGTCCGACTTTCCGCTCCGATCGGCGTTGTCCAAAAATTTAATTATGCACCGGAGGACTAGTTTTACCTTTTCCCTGTGGGTGTGTTTTTTATTCCTTTAGTTTTTATTTCGGTTTGGCGTTTGTCATCGGTGGTGGTGACTTCTTCTGCTGGCTCTGGGCCATTGACCTAGATGCGCTCCTCCTGCGAATACACGTATACATGCTGTGCTATTTTCTGCACCCGATTTCCTTTCGCCGGCTTTCCGGCGAGGAATCACAAAACAAGGAAGAATCGACAACATAAATGAACGTCTCAAAGTTTGGTTTTTGTGAAGAAAGGGTTTGCCGCAGCCGGTTGAACGTCGAAGAAGGACAGTAAAGCCTTCTTTCGGGCACAAACCTGCTTCCAAATTGGTTAAATGTTTGCTCAATCGAACGACAGGAAACGATTGGCCGAAATTGGGACCGCGCCGATGAGATCGAAACGACGAGGGTCAAGAGGAGCCATAAGAATCGAACGGTTTTATTCGAAACTGTCAAACACTTTAGTAGCTAGGTTAAGGTATCATTAAGTTTTAAAAATCACGCTAGCAGCTAGTAAGTAATCACTTACACACTTTCAAGGTTGTGCGCCGCAAGGGCCACAGCTGTTTCGGCTGTGTTTGTGCTGGACAAAACTGCAGCCGGTTACGAGTGAAAGGCGAAAATTCAAAATCGTTATCATTAACCGTTCAAGGGTTTCGAACGGAGCGACACATCCACCAGCTTTCCGCTCCCTTATCAACCTGCAGCCATGGTTTCGTTGGTTTCATGTTCATTAATTTTATTACTATCATTATCGCCCGCTGGTAGAAAAAAAAAAATTCCCTTTGCTACACAACGTCGACAAAACAAACACATTCGTAGGGGGTACCGGCAATCACAACCGCTTTAGTGCACGCCTTGGCCATACTGACAGCTGTGCGCGACGCTATCTGAAACGGTGCCATCAATTTTGACATTTGACTTTGGGATGAGTGTTTTTTTTTTACTTTACCGTTTACTCGAAGGCCCCCAAAGGAAGAGCCAGTTGTGAACCGAATAGTAACGCTCCTATCGATCGAGCCAGCGAAAGGTCAGACAAAACCGGAGGCTTTATCATACGAGAAGAAAATGGTTGTAAAAAGTTGACCGGTTTGTTTATAGATGCTTCCCCCTTTCTTTTCCGTTTTCCCCCTTCTCTAACAGCGGGTGATCCATCTATTAGAATGTAGAAGAAATCTCGGACTAAGCGGCCCCATCCCTTCAATTGCCATTGGATCGCCTGGCGGACAAGAATAACAACAACGCAAATCGCAGGCAGCATAAAGCGAACGAAACACGAAACGACGAAACGATCAACAACACACAGCGAAAAGCACTCAGAATCGTCTCACTGCGTTGCCTCGCGGGAAGAGATAATCCAGTTCCAGTGTGGTTTTCAAACCGCGCTTTCGAATCTCGGAGATCTTCTCCCCAGCATCCATCCCCCCCTACCGCAGGAAAGATGCTTCCAAGAACGCGTTTTGTTAGGCAGCATCAGCTGCAACCGGTTTCTGGTGGTAGTGTGTATGTTTTGGTGGGGGCCAACGTTGAGGGGGGCACGAGGGGACGACCGCGGTCAAACAAATCGCGCTGGGATCGATCGAATTTTACAGCGGAATAAATGGCTGTGCGATGGTTCTAGTTCTGCCAAGTTGTTTCGTTAAGTTGTTTATCATGCCGTTTGGAGGGCGCCGAAAAACAATTTTTTTTTGATAAACAACGTGAGGTCGAGAAGAAATTGGGCGATAAATGGGAGTCTTGATAGAAAGGATTGATGAGCAAAACGCCCAATGACCCATTTTATAAAGATTTTTACCATCAAAACGATATTTTGTCGCCCTTCAGTGGCACTTCACAAGTTCAGTTTAAGCTGAGTCGTCTAAAAATAAATCATAATCGATTCGTCGACTCGATTTGTTTTTCGGTTTTTGGAGCAATACCTAGATGGCGCATTATGGAACCTCAAATAAGAGTGAAACTCCCATTCGTTACACGGTTCGAAGATACAACAAAATTGAAAGTTTAGAACCTGCCTTAAGCCAGTGAACCGGATTTGGCCACCGCAGACTCGCAGTTCTGTGGCTTGTCTTTCATTCCTCCCCCAACGGTACAGCGTTAGAGCGATGGAGAGAGAAAAACCTAACAAAAAAAAAAAAAAGAAACAAGCGATAGAAAAGGTAGGGGCGTAATGGGGTAGAGCAGGATGGAGCCTTGTGGGGAGCAATAGCAAGCCCGTGGGAGGCACCGCGAGAACGCGAGAGTGTTTGATGAGCGTCTTGGATACACTGCGGCGTGGGGCTGTTGAGCTCCCCACGGTGCCGGTGCAGTGGGCGCGCGAGGTTGGAGATTCGCGCGATTTCACACGAAACGCAGCAGCCCGCGGCACTCAGCGGCACTGGAGCAGCAGGTGCGGCGACGGTGGGGCTTCGGACTTCGGCTCTAAAACCCGTGAGTGGCGTTGCTTGCTGGGCGATCGCAGCGGCGCTTGGGTCACGACGTCGGCCGCTCGTTCGCTTACCGTCAGTCAGTATTTAGTTGTTGTCGAGCGCAATTGGTTGTGTGTAGAGGGAGCCCGACAGTCGCGTTTCTATATCGACAAGTGTGAGGAGAGCTGAAGAAAAAGTGCTGAAGGAAAATCGACCATCTGAGAAAGAGTCATCCGCAGCATCCACCAGCATTCGCAGAGCAGCATATCTCGCAGCAGCAGCGTCCGCCGCAGAAGCAACCAGTGTGTATGCAAGTGGTGAAAATAGAGTGAAAGAGAAAGCAAGCCAAAGGGAGCGAAATAGCGTTCGAAGAGGTTTGAAGGCGGCTTGCGAGTAAGAGTGACCAAGATACAGAAAGGGAGAGAAGGAGTAGTACAGTGGAAAAGTGAAAATCATCAAAAAGGACATTTGGAAGTGATTTTCTCTGGTGCAGCTGAGTGGGAAATAGCAAAAAGCCCGAAAACCGCTTACCGCAGGAGCACGGAACAGCATTAAACGCACGGTACGCATCCAATTGACTGTGACTATTCCCCCAACTAGCCTTCCCCAAGCAACAAAAATTAAAGAAACGAAAAAACGAACCGAAAATCGAACGCACCAAAGTGGGCCGACGACAAGGATGAAATAATCTTCGTCAATTATGTGACCCGCATTGGGCCGTAGCATGAGCATAGAGGCAAAGAAACGCGAATTCCCCTTGGTGTGGTTGTCTGCTACGCACTTCAGTGTGATTGGGGGTGTGCAGCGTATAGCTATAACTTTTGCCATTTTTTCAATCCCGTCCCCCCAAATTTTCTCACCCAAAAGTAAATCATGTGTTTTTTTTTTTGTTTTGTTCGCATGTGGTATCTTTTCCAACGTAGTCGTGTCTTTCAAGCTGTTTCGTGATGTGGCATAACACGGAGGAGTTGAGGAGATAAGAAAAGTCATGAAGAGTGATGTCAGGAATGGTTGTGGCTAGCCAAACATTTAGCACCACTGGACCATATGTGAAAGACATTGTTTTTAGACATTGGTGGTAACTAATCCATTGGGTTCGGAATTAATGGTTGGAAAATCGTTGATCTATTTGCGTTTATCTGTTAAGATGAGATTTTAGTTCTTTTTAATTTTTTTTTCAATGATACCCTCCACCATTTTCGTTACATATGTTGGTGCTAGATGTGCTAAGGTTACCGGAAGCGGGTGGGTTTGGAAACTACGCATTTGTGATTGAAGAGAATTTCATCTTCGGTCTCAAAAAAAGCCACATTATTATATGAATTGATACTCTAAAACTCCCTTCTAAATGTTATAAATTTAGATCGGTTCAGGCACACAAATCGATGTTAGAAAAGTGGTAAGAAAATAAAGATTTATCTCCAACTACCGACAGTTTGTGGTGAGAATTAAAAGTAAAGAAACAATAGCAGCTTGCCAAAGAGGTGTAATGACCATAGACCTATGACTATGCTATAACCTGCCTACGTGCGTATGAGACCGACCGTCAATCCATCGGCACGACGCAGTACGTGACCCCGGCAAAAGGAAGAGGTCAACCTGACTGCAGATTGTACCGAACGGTGGCACTAGGCGTTACCGCAGCTCGCCCAACCAACAACCGAAAAAAAACAGAAACCATTATCGGGCTATCAGGCCGGTGCAACTGAACTCCCGAACGCGAACGGGACAGAGAAGGTAGTGTGGGTGCGTGTGGGTGCCAAAGGGGGAGATGAGAGGGAAGTGAAAAACAAGAAAAGAAAAAGAAAACACAATATCAAGAACATTTGCTGATACCGAGAAGGAAAAGCAGATTGCACCAATGTAGGAGTGACGGGAAAAGGGACTGCGAAACTGCAACTTTGACTCGAGCGTCATCCTGCAAAAACCGAACACAGGACGCGTGTGTGTAGTAGGCGTATCTGTTTGCAAGTGTTGCTTAGTAGCCGCAGCTGCAGAAGCAGTTGCATTAGTTTAGGTAGTGAGCAGCGCTGTGTGCAGAAAAAAAAGAGTGTTTCTTGTGCCCTTTTTTGTATTTCGACCGTTCGCTGGATCGATCGGCCATTGCTGGTGATTGTGCGGGGAGCCATCGCTGCAATCAGCATTTTGGGCTGCCTACTTTGTAGTTGGTAATCCATTTGCTGGCGCGGGGTCAACAGGGGTCAACGCCGCTAAGGGAATCGCAGAAAAACAGATACACGTACACCTGCATCGGCAGTGACGGTTGATTACGGTGTAAGGGAATACGGTTTTACGGCGATTGATCGATCCCAAAAAACCATTCCAGTCGAAGTGCATTAAAACACCGCTTGTTTCCATACCCTATCGCGTTCAAGATTATTGTGAGCTGTGATTGATACTTTTAGGCTTCAATACGCTTTACGATTTATGTATTTCGAAAGTTTCTTGCATAGTAGCGATAATAAAATAGCATAGGTCATAGTCAAAGTAACCTTTGGAACTAGTTGCTCAAATACGATGAACGATAAGAAAGCATTTGTCGCCTTACTTAGTTTACATCATAGTTTTCTGATAGTGTTAATTTTGGTTTCGTTACTAGTCCAATTTTATCTTGTTCACTTTTCTTGTGCCTATGATTCGACTACTTGGGTTTGTGTTATAGTTTGAATATTTTGTTGTTTCGTTCTTCGGCCAACATACTGTAGTTCCTTTAACCTTTCCTCCACAAAATTAACCATTCTTTGCGTTGCAGTTTCAGATCTCTGCCGAACGGTAAGAGAAGCATCCAGCAGCAAGCTGAACCCAGCGCCAGCTCTAACCTAATCGCTCCACCGGAAGTACTACGGTGCAGTCTGCCGAAAGCTCAACGAGTGAGACAAAAGTGTGACAAAGCGCGAGTTGCGAGTTCCTAAGTCTTGCGTTGAGGCAAGATTTATATAAAACCAAACAAGACAAAGAAAAGAAGAAGAAGAAGAAGAAGAAGAAGAAACAAAACTTCCATACCACGTGTTTAACATCCCGACAGCGTTAGGCAAGAAAGCTCGACCGAAACCGAGGGACAAAAAAAGGCGGTAGTGATTGAAAGAAAAGCAGGAAAACCGACGAATAAGTAAAACGGGAAAACTAATTTAGCCCCGGCGTGTGCCCCTGCGTGCGTGCAGTTTGCAGTATCGCGATCCGATCGAATCAGGTAGTGCAACGAAAGCAACAACTACTGCAGCAGCAACAGTGGTGATTCCTCCAGTATCGCTCCCGGGTGGTGTGAGGTTTCCCGGGCCTGTGCGGTGCAAGTACATCGGGAACGACCAGGAGGCGCCCACAAGAAAGCCCACGCTTGTTTGTGTAAAAAAAAGTAGAAGCGATACCATCACCATCACAAGCACGGTACGATAAGGCAAGGCAAGTGCTCTGTGCGTTTTCCGGTTGTGTGTGCGAACACCTTGTGCACCGAGCCGTGTACACTTAGCCCCTCGTAGTAGCCCTCCCTAGCGTGTGGTAGTAGTCGGCGGCGTCGTTGTCGTCGTCTTCTTCGTCGCGTGGTGCGTACGTACGTGTGCCATCAGGAGAGCGGCAGTAGTAGCAGCGCGGCATCCCTGCCCCATCCCGCCCCAACCCGGCGCATCTTACATTCTTCGTGTGGCGGATCGACGGAAAATTGGTTTTCATGATATCTGCTTGGATAAATCCTTATAATGAGAAGGTATGTAAGCGCCGTTACGGCACAATCTAGTTTGTAGCGATTTTCCTACTATCTAAATGGTACATGAGCTACTTATCTATGGTTTCAGAAGGGCTATGAAAACAATTGTGGATGTAGTGGCACACTTATCTAGAACATAATTCTAGACCATCTTTTATGGCATATTTCGTCACATCTGTTTTTTTTTTAAATAGTATTGTCACCGAAATATCGTAACAGTTATACTTTTGGGTGGCTCGGTTGCCTTGACAAAAATGGAAGTTATTTTACTTCCACGAGCTATTCTAATTCTATTTAATTGCAAAGCAGACGAAACGACTTCTTCAGTAATATGTGTCTAATATCAGTTTTGGCTCACTGGCGAACGTAGATAAATCAAATAAATTAGGTATAGAATAACTTTTCCAATTGAATGAGGCTTTATTAAGTCATAAAGTTCCAAGTATCTCTGTCTTCTAGAAAACATTGTACAGGATTTGTTCAAATTAATCTCTTCTAAAACAATGAAATGTTCTCCAATAGGATTGTTTGAGTTTGAGAAACAACAGTTTGGCCACAACAGTTTGCTATTCTACTAGTTCATCGAATTCCAATTCTAACTTTGGTTCATTCCAGGACGGATTAATATTCCTGGACGGATAGTATAACAACTCCTATCAATCCTGTTTAGCCCAAGTTGCTTATATTATTTTTATTCCTTAAGACCGACCCGTAAATATCGTTCCATTGTATTAAAAAACTAGACTATTACGTTATTTGTTGTCGTTTTCTCCTACATGCAAGAGATCTTTCATGTGCTTTTGAGATGAAGTTTTGACATTGAAAATGACAGCTGAAAACTTTCGCCCAATTCCACTCGGCAGTTCAATTTCCATCGCTGCGGAAAACTGTTATCAGTGGAAAAGAAAAGCGACCGTCCGTATTGATCCGTCCGTATTGATTGAGTGATAGCTCGGCGTTCGTGCGGTTTTTCGGCGAGTTTGCAACAGTTGCAAATTCCGTTTTCCCATCCGCAGCCAAACCGGCCGGACCCCGGGGTGACCGGCGAGGGGAAGAAAACGCTATATACACGTGCTCGTCCATCGTCGGTGCTGGCGTTTCGCGTTTTCCAGCCGCGAATGCGTGACCGCGTGCCCATACGCAACCGCCGACCGCCGTTTTCGTGTGCGCCGTGTTCCTGAGCGGAGCGAGAAACCGGGCGGGACGGGTAAGAAGCGGCCGACTGGACGGGCGGAAAACGCAACAGAGAAAACAAATACTGGTGCCTCTCCTGCACCGGCCCGGCACGGTATCACTCCATTCCGGCCGGCCATTGCTGAAATTCAGCCGGCTCAGTCAGCCATTAAAGATACACGGTATCCGCTGATAATAGCAGAAGGTGATAGCTTTCTCCACACGCCACCGGGGCCCCTTCTCCTAACCATTCCCATCTCCCCCGACATTCGGCGGACGTTACCTCTGTGTCTCCCGCGACGGCTGTGATTGTAGTTGGCGGCGCCCGGCTACGTGCAACAATTTTCAGCGAAAAAATCAGAAACACATATCCACCCACGAAGTCGGGGCCCGGTCGTGCCGGGATCTCGGGTTTCGTGCGCAGCGTGAAACCAATTTCACTGAAACACACAACGGAACGAAAAACGGATGTAAAATGAAACACACTACAAGCGAAACGCAGGTATTTCGAGGGGCATGCGTGCAAGTGTGTGCGTGTGTGTGTGCGGTGGCTACTCGATGATATTTGCCGCGTACCACCCCAAACCCCCCCACCCAGTGCGAGAGTGACGTGGCGAGTTGCGTAGTTTACGCGAAATTTTAAACAGCAAAAAAAAATGGCGACTAGTGCTTATCATTAGTGGGAGGGGCGTTATCATTCGGCCGGTTTGTGCGCCAGGTGGCACAAGTGGGTTGAGGTCAACTACCAGGGGTTTCTTTTGCTTTGCCACCCACCACCCACTGCTCATTTTCGCGTCAGCTCCACTCGTAATCTATTAGGCCGGTTAACAAGTGAACTAAGTGTGAAGAAGCGGTTGATAAGTTCTTACCTGACGACTTTTGGATCAGCACCGGTTCCAAAGTAACCGGATCTGGCGTTGTCATCGGTTCTGGTTAACTGCAACCTACTTCTGCGGCCAAGAACCTCGGGTTTGGTGAGGTACAAATATGCTCCATTGATAAAGGCAAACCGTAAAACCCGATGGAAAATCTAAACATATGTACGTAAGCGGGTACTTGACAATGGGGGTCACTCTTAAGGTACTCCGCGTGGTCGAAGCAAACACACTCCGGGCTTCGAGTGAGGTGAAAGCTAGCACTTCTGGGGAATGACGTCGATTCTTCGTCTCGATTCCAGATAAACAAACCAAAAAATGAAGAAATAACAAAATCTCCCAGCACCTTCTCGACAAACGCTTTTCAGGGGGAATGTGTATCAAACAAACACGTTGATGCCATGCCATAATGAAAGATTAAATAATAAACACCCAGTTTTACACCTTGAATGAAATTGTGGTTGGGGAAGAGAATAAATTTCACTGACGGTCGGTCGACGATGCAGAACGAGAAGACTGATGGCGCGCGTCCACTCATGTCTTGCCTTGGGACGCCGAGTTCGGTTCTATTATTACGCCCGTTTGGTAGTAGGGGCCCTATCACCCAGTGAAAGCTAGTCCGACACCGGTCCACCGGTTGATTTACAGTGCAGAATTGTGTCCTAGATATGTAGGTATGTCATCTGTGGAATTTTTGAAAGGAATCAATATTGACTTAAGTGGTGAATTCCTTAATAGTCCTAGGCCATTCTGTAGAAAGCGTTTTACATCCCCAGAATGACTGGTATTTAGACGGCATCTAGGCGATAACCTGATAAGTCATGTTCCTCCCATGCGAAGGGTTGTTCCCCGCAATCAAGCGATGATCTTCCGTACGGATCGATGCACTACCGCATGGTGGAGGAAGCGACACACCGCTCAGAGAGCTAGCGCAACGTGCCGTGACGTGGCGTGTATGTGCTGCATGTTCAATGGCTGGTGTTGGTGATGGCTCGAACTCGGTAGAGACATTTGTTCTAAAAAAAGAATCGTAAGACAAAAACATCACCCAATACCACCCTCGCCCTGATCGTACATACACCAGCATGGCGCAAGCCAAACACAAAGTCTAGGAGACAAAACGTAATATTCGATACAGGGAGGTGACTCCAGAGTTTTGGGCTAGTACTTTTCCACCTCGTACCCGTTATTGGAGAAAGAAACATTGCACTTAAGCTAAAGCTAAGCTAAGGAGAATGAATGCAATACTGTGAATGCGGTTACCAGCAATTGGCAACGGTCCTCATCTAGAGGACGAGATGATGCCGGCTTATGACGCTTGCCTTTCTCAGCTGATTAAAGTGGCTAGTGGCTTCCGGCCCCACAAAATCTTATGAATGAAGCTGCTTGGTTAGTTCAGCTAAATTTCTTGGAAATAAAACAAATCCATCCTGTTGTGAATACACGCAAACAGGACGTTTGTTTAAATTTGATATGTTTGTTTATTTTAAAAATGTTGTGTTTGTTTGAATTTGTTGTTGGCTCTTCCAACCCCTGAACCTATTGACCATTCTTCGAAAGCGCTTAAGGCGGTTTGGAAAACATACCTTCAGTGTATGTTCAGAGGTTCCAGCATATGCGTCCCTGATCCCAGAACCGTTTGCAGCAGCTCCCTTCTACGCACGTGGCAATGCCAGCCCGGGCGTGTAATAGTGCCCCAGTCTTGAATAACCCACCGTAACCTTGATCTTATTCGAGCAACCGCTTAATCGGTGGCGAATCGAAACACTTATGTGCGAGTGTGTGTGTATGTGTGTATCGGTCGGTATAGAAACGCCCCCCCCCCCCTCCCTCTATTTGGGATGGGAATAGAATGATTGTCGTTAATTAACATCAGTCCGCCTGGTAGCCATATTTGCATATGTGGTGTGTTGTATTCATCAGAACTGCCTGCTGATTGTTGTGTTTATTTATTTGTGTTTTTTTGTTTATTCTCCCCCGTTTTCTCGCTATGTTATTTCCTTCTGCCAGTGCGTTTCCAACGATGCAATTGTTATCGGTGATTTGATATGGTTTATTGGATGCTAGCAGGGATCCCATGAGGGAGGGAGTTTGAATGTGGTTAGGTTGAATGCTCCCACGCGGCCCTTTGGGTGGAGAGACCGGACCGTGTGCCTGATCGTGGTAGGCATTAATTAATTCTACCTCACCCGTCGTCGATGATAATGAATCGTCCGTTAAAGGGGGAGGCGACTTTGAATCGAGCGGGTGGGTGAAGTGATGAATTAAGCAAAAAACAACCCAACAAAAGAGAGCTACAAAAACATAGAATAAACACCGATCTTTTTTCGTTTATGTGTTAGGAGTTAGATAAACGTTAAGACATGCAGGTTTTTCATTGAAAATAAATACTTTTTTCCCATAATAATCAGAAAACTATTGAGGGCGTTGACTTCCACGCTGTTTGAGGACAGTTTTACAATCATTTTAGTTAAAATAGGGTTGTTAAATTGCAATAACTAAGAAGCATGCCTTTTTTTGTCTTAAACTATTACGTTTTGTTCACTTCACTTGCATTTGATATGTGTTTTCCGGCTGCACTCTTGTCAAATCAGCAAATTAAAACAAGCCAACTGGGCTGATCATTGGTGTCGTCGACGAACTCGCGTTTTACTTGTAAAACATAAAATGGGGAGACACAGGAAAAAAAAAACGCATCTAAAACAACCATGAACGGTGTGGGCAAAATTATGCAAGAAGGACTTCTGCACGCCGATCGGTAGGCAGTTAAGCATGCATATATGCAGCGCGGAATGTGGGTTTTCAACGCGGCGTTGCACGTTGCCCCGTTTCGCCCCCCTCGGTTTTCCTCCCCCGCTTCCCTCATTTCGTGCCGACGCTCCATTCTACGGCTGTACCGTCATGAAAACGCGCACGCCGCGTATGTGTGCGTGTGTGTGTATGCATGGTCAAGGAAAGTGAAATCATCGTCGGTTCCAAAATGACGAAAATGTGCCCGGAATCGATAAAAATGGCACCGAGTGCAGTGCGTGTTGCGCGCGCAGCCCGGCGCGTACGGCGTTTTTTTTCCTCCAGTTTTATTCAAATGTACAATTGAGTGACGTCGGTGGCCGAGGGAGGGGTGAGGTTGAGGCTGCACTGTTAAGCTTGCGTCAGCTCCGCACGCCAAAGAAGGCCGCCTGGCGCTGGAGAACGAATGCCAATGCTGCATACGGGGCTGCTCATTAGTCGTTAATTAAAGTGTCGAAGGTGTAGCAGCGAACGCGTACACACACACACACGGACCCTACGGCCACGATGCCATACCATTTATGATTGGCAACATCGGCCAATCGATGTTCGATGCTTTCTCCCCCGCACACCAGTGAAAGTGGTGCAGGTGCGTTCGTTATGCACCGACGCCTCTGTTGCGAGTGAACATGAATGGTAAGAATGTTTAAACCAAACACACACGGCTGGTATTGTGTAATCTCTCTTTTTAAATATTTAGATACGGATGTTAATTTATTTGTAAACGCAAAATGTTACACCATTTCAAACCCGGCTATAGATAAAATAGAAAAATAGGAACATGGCAGTTTATCAAGGGAGCTTAAAGTGTTTTATTTAGCACCAATTAGACAAGATACGGCAAACATTAGGGCTACGAAACAAAGTACGAAGTGCGAATGTGATGGATTCAATTGATTATTTTTTTAAAGAATATTTATCCTTTCTCATTTGTTGGCAAATTATATTAGTTTTGAAGTTGTAATTAAATGACATGATTAAATAATATGAAGTAACAAAATAAAACAAGTCAACAAGTTAAAAAATCAAAGAATTTTACTTCATCACAGATTGATTTTTATTTTGCTTAAAATCTCCAGTTCATATGTCGTTTATCTTCTTAGAATTTCTGTTTTGAATTCATTCCACACACACATGGTTTTACTTCATGTGTATAGTTGATGGTATTATTTTTACTTATTTATTTTTACGTTAGCGACTTCTGCAAAACTTATATTGAAGTTCATTTCTCTATAATTTTTCTGTTATAAAATTTATTTAGCTAACATTTTACGAAAAACAGTTAAAAAGCAGGCATCCCAAAGTATGCATTTTTGTCATTACTTTAGCGAACTATGACATAAGTCCTCTGCTATATTAATGTAAAGGGCTGGTGTTGATTGCTGTTGTCGTCTACGAAATGAGTGACGTGGCGGTCAACGTGTTTATCAGCTGTTCCTTCAGGGAACCAGGATTGAAAAGAATAAACAAATCGACCCAAATTAACGGACGTCTGGTTAAACTCCATGTTTAGGATGAAACTGACAGTCAAAACAGCATTGGGCATGCAATCTGTAGACAAGGAGTGCGGTTTCATGCCAGTAAATGTTTGGATTAAGTTCTAGAACACCACTTTTCCTGATTAATAACCTATTTGTGGGCAATTAATTGTTGAAAAAAGTGCACGAGCGAACATGTTTTTGCCAGAACAAACACCCCAAAAAAAGAGGCAGCAGGCACGTTCGCGAGGTCAGCGAGCAGTGATTAGACACTCCTCTAAGATGGCCCCGTATGGAGCGGTCGCTATCAGCAGCGTCGAGACGGAGCAGCGGCTTATCAGCCAGAGCCGACTTCTACCGCTCGGAGCACCTGACCGCAGCATTACCATAACCGAAAACAAGCGAAACGGTTCGATAACCGCGGGGCATCATCCGCCTCCGATAGTGGAGCGATAGTCCGCCTTTCGATGGTTTTCGTACGCTCCGGCTTATCAGTGGCAAAAACAACAAACCAAATCCCGCGACAAGCCAACGGCACGGGAGGAAGCAGCTGGGGGGGGGGGGGAAGAAAACAGAAAACAACTCGCGATGTTTCGCGGTTTCTGACCACCCTCGGCGGCCAGCCACCTTTCCGTGCGGCGTCCCCCCTTGCTTCACGTGCCGTGAGACGTCTGAAGACGTCGGCTTTTTTTCTCTCCTCCGTCTTCTCCAGCTGCTTTGTGTTGGAGCTGCTCGTACGCGTGTAATCCGTGCGATGGTGGGTGCTGATAAGCGATAAGAGGTGTCGGTGGACCACTCGGCGGTTTTACCTCTTTCTGCTGACGTTATCACATCGGACCCCTCTCGGTGGTCAGTCGGAGTACGAGCTGCATCGTGCACCAACTTTCATGGGGAAGCCGCGGATCACCGATCACACACAAAGACGCCGACCCGGGCCCACGTAGGACTTCATTTTCCCGATGAATGAATTTTATTTACCTCGCAGGGTGCTGGGTATTTTCCATCGAATTCCGGTGGCAGCGTGCGCCAATCGGGTCGCTCGTATCGTACACTCCATCTCCAAGGGCCAGGGCTCCGAGCGTCTTAACGGGCTTTATTGATAAGCACTCGAGGGCTCCCGGGATTGTGGGGCACAAAAACGGGTGATAATGAAATCCAGCCCACCTGCGGTCGAAGCAGATAGCAGCGAGCCCCGAAGGGATATTGACCTTAACTCGCCACTAGTTGGGCGGTTGGCGGCTCACGTTTGCAGGTGCACTGGTGACGAAAGGTGGGAGGGAGGGGTACAAGATTATCACTGCAAAACACTTGTTGCAAATTTATCTTCCACCGATAAGGATCGAAAGCACTTCCAACCAATTGGGTACTACGTTTAAGATGGGCTCATTTTTCCATTTGTTAGGAGTCACAACAAACACATCAACAAATGTAATACTTCTTCGTATACGTCTTAAAACCTCGTAAAAATCTACAGAACCACCATTTCCGCAGTACGAGTCGGCAGCTTTTCAATTGCTTTTGGTATTCGAGGGTCCAACTTCTTTTATATTCAATTTTTTCATTTTAGATATTTTTTAACTTGTTTACTACTAATTGTTACTTCAATTTATATGATCAAGGAGATCGCGGAACACAGTTTCTACTCTAAGTATTTAGTTCTATTACAATTTACTAATGCAAAACATGTTCTATTGATTTTGAGTAGATTAATTTCATTGTTTAATCAAATAATCTTGAGTGTTTTTCAATTGATAAACTCCTTCAATCGAACAACTGTGTGGAGCCAATGAAGGAAACAAATGATAGTTTTAAAATAGCTGGCTTTTATTTCTATCTTAGCTATCTTAAATGATAATCGAAGTAAGATCTACTGATTTAAAGTAGATTATTTTGATACTTCAATTATTTAAACTCGAGTGTTTTTTCAATTGGAAACTCCTCATTTTTTCCACTTGTGTTAACCCTTTCGGGGCGTACAATTGAATAATCTTAAGGAACCGTGCCTGCCTACGATTTTCTGGTATAACCGTCGCCCAAGTTGGCGCTTGGGTTTCCTTTTAAATTAGGCTAGAGTCTAGACCGACCAACTTTGTAAGCCTCGAGCCATAATCATAGCAAAACGAAAGCTTCAACCGTCCGTTAGATGACAATGTAAGAATTCTCACCCTATGTTCGTTCCCGAGCGAAGATTTATTTGCTCTAGACTTCCGAATTGAATGGCCATAAAAGGACAAACCTGGCAAGCGCCAGTTCCGAGTCCGCCATGCCGAGTGTTTCGGCATCGATTACCGGGACACGGACGCCACCGACGCCGCTTTCCGGCACCAAAAAAGCGGGGGTGGGGGGGGGGGGGAGGATGCAAAAAATCCGGCCGGTGTTTGTTTACATTTTTTGGCTACATTTAGCCCGTTCGTGGCCGAAAATAAACCCCCCCCCGGTGGGTATGGCGTAACCGGCGGGTTGAAATGCCGGTGCAACGCAACGCGGTAATGAGGGGGGCGCGATTGTAGACGGTGGCATTACGGGATGGCCATTCGCAACAAAGAGCGTCTTTGGCCGTTGTTACGCTCAGCCAAGTGTCGGGGGGAAAAAAACGAATGCAAATGGTGGCAACCAGTGTGGGAGAAATGAGTTTTTTGTCTATTCTGACCATGGCTGAACTAGTCCCGGGATGTGTTTCTCCTTAAGGACATTTTTAAGGCGCTCTGGGGAGTTGCATTTCGTCAAGGAAAGTTTAATGGCATTTCCTTGGAACAAGCCGGATTGTCTTGTGCCAGGACTCTACGCAATTGAGGATTATTTTTCATCATTTGCACCGGCACTTCCGCTGGCACCCACACACCCACCGTCCCAAGGATGCACCCGTTAGGCGATGGTCTGCTCCGAACGCGTAGGTGCAGTCGCGATGCAGGCATTTGTCGCCGGGTTTGTGTTATTGACGTGCCGCTGCCAAGTAGGAAAGGAATTCTGACGAAATATCCCAGCAGTCCCTTGGCTCGGATGCGAATGCATCGCGTTGAATCACCTTGCGCAAAGAGCCGGCTGAACCGTCTACGTACGTCTACCAGATCGATACGATCTCATCCGGGCCCGAGACGCGATGCCGTGCCTGCACTTGAGTTACGGGTGCGATTTCGGCTTCGCCAAGGATGGCGGTAGGAGCAAAACAAACCACCGACGAAAAATCGCAAGCGGGGTGGAAAGGATCACGATGCCGGTGAATGTTTTCCCGGCGCGTACCTTTAGTTCGCTTCCAAGCTTCGCTACTGTTGGCAGTTTAAAACAAAAACCCCAAACCAAAACCCAAGCGACAGGGTGGGATGCGGACAACGAAGGCACAACAGAGGAGGGGCAACATCGGTACAGAAGTGTGTATATATAAATATGCGCGTCGCTATTTTTAAGCATCAAACGGTGCACGACAACCCGGCGACGACGGCGGCGGTTGCCTTCGCTGTCAATGGGCGATGCATAGTTTGCTTGCTTTATTTTTCGTATTTTGCTAAGCCACCGCGCAAGAGGAGGGGGATGGGGAGCGGCACCGTTGGCACGATGGTCGGGACGACGGGACGCCTGGCAACAGCGGTTTGATAACACCGGCCCCTACCAACCAACTGTTGAATCGCGAGCAGGAAAATCGTTTTCGAACCGTTCGCTGCTTTTGAACAGTGTCGATCGTCAAAAGCCTCACGCGACTCGTAGCGAGCAGATTTGACATAATTCTTCGGATGACGACCATCCGATGCATCACCCCGACGGTGCATCAGTCCTATGACCTTCGACAAGCACGATCAAGGTACGATAGGTGTGATTAGCTGAAAGGGCGACCAGTCGAGTGAATTCCTTAAAACTTCGACAAAAGGTTTAGGTTATACACGCTAAGATATTTCTGATTAGAGTGTTAGTATTTCATTGATGTACTTATAAATTAACGAACTTTTATGTTTCATTGCGATTCTTATTTCATAACCATTTACATAATGCATTCTTGCGCTTTTATTATGCACATCACATTTTGATTTAAAATTCTTATGTTTACATTTTTGTTGATTTGATTTCTTTGGCTTCAAATTGTTTTTCAACATTTTTTTTATACCTCGTTAATGTTATAACAAACTTATGCTTATGAAAAACTAAATTCCAATCGATACAAATTTATAAAACAAATGAGATTTAATAGTTTCAGCTGAATTATGGATGTGCTCATTGATTGATGGTACAGCGTCGAAAACAATGAAGCTTTGCTACGCCCTCATTTGTTCTTTGTTTTTAGTTCTTCTGCATGTGTTTTAGGAATT
The DNA here is from genome assembly GCF_943734705.1 of Anopheles coustani. NCBI lineage: Eukaryota > Metazoa > Arthropoda > Insecta > Diptera > Culicidae > Anopheles > Anopheles coustani. The sequence goes on along the minus strand of NC_071289.1, from coordinate 71,317,098 downwards.
TGATTCATTCATTATTCTATGCAGAAAGCAGTTTTGAATTCTCTTAAATTATCCAGTTGTTTTCAACTTATATAATTTATATTGCGGATTTAATGTCAAATTTAAATTTTATAGCTTTTCCGGTCCTTTTAGAATCGCGTTTTGTCCTTTTTTATAAAAGTTAAGAGAACTGAAATAGTTTTAAAGGGCTTTTTAAAAGTCGTTGAAAGTTAATAAGTTATTACGTGTGGTATCACCTTTAGCTAATGCAGGTGTAGGTTAACCACCTTTGCAGCTGCATGTCCGGTCGATGGAAAACCGATACCGAAAGCGGCGACAAGATGATGTTCCAATTTTCCTGATTGCTACTGGCGACTGGCCGGGAAACCGTTTCGCGTGCCACCACAAGGGTGCAAGATGATCATCCGGCCCTGCCGGCCATCGTCAAAACGTGGTTTAAAACGCCCTCTACCTCACCCCCGTTGCCGGCGTCGAGGGCCGGTCGTTCCGTTTGCCCGCAGGTCTGGTCGATTCGCCCGCGCTCCATATGTGACACCAGACATTTATAATTAAATTGGCGCCCGGCACAACAGCTACGGGGCCCGCTGCCCACCCCCCTCCGACCACGGACGCTGCTAAACGTGGCTGAAACGCGCGTGACGGATGTAAAAGGTTTTTCCGACCCCGAAACGCCGACGGCTCCAGGCTGGGCGAATGGGAAAGAGATATGGAAATTGAACCAGCTTGAAGGAAGAGAGTGGGGAGAGTGGGGGGGAGAGGGAGGGGGGGAATGTTGCGATCAATAGTGTACCAGCGTGTCACGAATGGGCCCGTTCGGGCCCTTCCATATGGATTGAGGCACCGGCTTGGCACCGATTTCTCTGGCAGCTTGCGTTTGATTTGACAACTCGAGCGAGAAGGGAACGGTTTGCTTGTGATTGCTCAATTGTGCGTGGGTTTGCAGCAGCATTTATGATGTATTATCCTTCTTTTCTTTTCTACTTAATTGACAGAGGTTGCGTTAACCTTCATCGGCTTCGATAAAAACCAATTAGCTGTTTGAAGTTATAACATTCTCTTCGGCAGCTGGATTTATCGATCGGAAGAAATGACCTGAATGAAGGCGCTAACGCTCTTCGCTGTCATTTCTGCAAGCCTTTCAACTTTGAAACCTTTCCCACCAGTAACATACAAAAAAAAAGAACACAAAAAAGACCAAATACATACGGCGCCAAGCCCGAGACAGCGCTTTACATCGTTTGCACTTGTTGCTTCGGTATCGCAACCACGGCGGCTCCATCCTGCCCAGACCAATCGTGTGTAGTGGGCCAGGAGATTTGGGTCAATAATGTTATCCCAACCGCCGAGCTGCCCCAGGATTGCATGCGCGAAAGTCATTAGAAAGCTTCGTTACGGAATTTCCATCGTGCTTTGTTGCAATGTTTTCCAACCCGGAAAATTTCGCCCATCGCAAAAGTGTTTGGTGCTTCAAGTTTTAGGCGTATATACAAAAGGGAGCGTTGTTGATTATAGCAAAGGAATCGTCCTGTAATGTAGAACCAATAGTGGGTAACATTTTCAACACGTCGAATGCTCTCTCATCCATTTTCCGGATGACAAGCAGTCCATTACACTAATGTAGTAGTAGTGATACGCTATAGAAATGTCTTAAAGTTATTCTTTGAAAAGTATTTCAGTTTTTGCTGAGTTTACGAAAATCAATGGTTGAATTTGGTTTATAACTAGTTTTTATGAAAATTGCTAAATGTACTAAACATTTGTACTAAAACAGCCTGACATTCGTCGCATTAACACACGACAATACTGACGGTTTTCGAAGTTCATGCGAAGACTAAGCTTCCCATAGAATTTGTTTTTAATGTTACCATAGCGTTTGTGTTGGCTTTTCATTTATTTATAGGGCAAACATATTTTAGAACTATTGACAGCTGGCTATAAAAAATGATAGCCATGACAGTTAACGTGTTATGGAGTTATTGTTAAGCAAATTAAAAGTTGTTAGAAATTGAACTCTAGATAATTGGAATCATTGTACAAATTTTCCTTTTTCGACCAAAGTTCCTCAAATAGTGTTTAACTTTCTCCTGCACTATGGCCATTTTCTTACTTTGTTACCTTACTTGACCTTTTCGCCTCGGATTTAGGGTATTTCACAACAAATGCACCAACGGCGAAGCTCTCCTCGAGATCGCTTCGGCGGTTCTCGCGTTTGTTCGGGACGAGCTCCACTCTCACGAAACCACTCATTGCTCGCATTTTCCGCCGCCACAGCATCGAGTGAGCGACACTCGAGGACGTCGGGAAATTTCTGTCCGCAAACGCAGCGACTCACAGTGATGATTTCGAGAAATGGGAAGCGTGCTCTTCGAGCTCACGAGCGTTTCGTTTTCCGTTTTGCTCCGAACGGTTTCTTTTGGACGATTCTGAACCCGACATTGAGAACGGCTGTGTGTGGGCGGCTGAGAAAATGGTGCACTCCGAGGAAAAACCGGATCGCAGGCGGCGGCGGCGAATGCGACCTCCAGCAAAAAGGAAAAGTGAAAACTTGTGCGCTGGGGGTTACTAATTTTCCTGGCGCTACCATATGGTACCGCGCGGTTCTGGTGTCGCTTCCGTATGGGTGCTTTGCCACTTCCGGTGAACGTTGGATGGCTCTATGTTGACAGTGAATGATGATGGGTGGCGTTGTGAATTAGAAAGCATAATATAAAACCAAAAAAATGTACATGAGCGAATTGTAAGTAACATTTCTTTTTTTTCTCCCATTTCTTTCCAGGTAAGCAAACGGTTTCTCATCTGTTAGGGATCTATAATCGGCTTGGCGATATGGGATGTAACACAAGAATTGGTAACTCGTATACAAAATTACCCTAAATTTAATGCTTCTCGAGCTGAACGCTAAGCTGCTCGTTTCCTCAACATAAATCTCTGACAAACTGTCCACGACGTTGCATCGTCAAATGGCCGTTCACAAAGGGAAGGGAGACGTGAGCCGAAAGAAACGAACATCGTACACAGATGTGTTTACCTTTTCTCAAACGGGTTCAAACGGAATGTGGTTTCGATTGAAGGATTATTTGATGGTAACGTGACTGCGCCACAATGGTGGGAGAAAGGAGGGTAGGACGGGGGGGAGAGGTTCGAGTGCCCACAACGCTTCACATCGAAGGCCGCTTGACTACTTTCACTTTTGCACCTGACGAAATCACGAAAACCACTCCGCCACCGACTCCTCCAGTTTCAGACACGGAGTTCGCTTTTCTGAGACGTTTTTCTTCGGGAGCTTGAAAGAAAGAGGTGAAGAAAACAAGAAACAAAAAGGGTAAGCGAGAGAGGAAGAGCGAGAGGGCGGAATGTTGATTGCGTTGTTGCAGCAGCTGCAGCATCGGCGGCGGCGGCGGCTATGGGGACATAACACGATCGTATTGCGCAATAACGCATCGGTCGGCGGCGGAACGGTGTTACTGTGGTGCCCCACTTGCGGTTGTTTTCTTCACTTGACCTTGACATTTCCGGTTTTCCGACGCTGGAAAAGGCTTGAGGGGGGAAGGGGAGGGTTCACGCCCACCGCACGACGCACACAGGTTTGCCCGTGCGAAAGAGGTTGTTGGCTTCCCTGTGCTCGCGTTTCATCCGACTTCTGATCGTGATGGGCGATGATGGATGTTTTCGGTCCAGAACCCCAACCCCGGCCGGATGTTAGCGAAGGCGCACAAGACTACAAGAGCGACAACCCACCATAACCACCACCATCACCACCACCAGCCCATCCCTTCAGCATGTTCGCAAACTCAGACAAAACCAACAAACCTACAGTCGATCTCGAAGCTCTGTCCCAAATCGTGAGATATGAAGTGTTGGGTTCGGGCAAACCATAGTTCACCGTGGGGCTGGGGAAGGGCCGGGTGGGTGAAGGTGTTTGTTTGCGAAAACAAGATACAAGTACCCACTCGAGAGATAAAATAAAAAAGATATACAGTTTCGGCGGTATTGCTGGACATTTGCTGGACAGAAAAATTCATCGAGACGCAGTATGTGGAGTAAACAATACCATGGTTTTCTTTAAACAGTATGAAGCTCAAAACGACGGTAAATTCATTTGCCAGCAAAAAAATAGAACAGTGAATTCTTTAACAAACAACGGAGATTCTAAATATTGAAAATACATTCAGAATAAAGAGAAGTAATATAGAAATAGAAGCCCATTATTACTTTTAGTCATTCTCCTGTATCATAGAAGTAATTAAAACACACTATTTGCAACCACAAAACGAGGATACGAGATAGGTTAGAACTTGAAAAAAGAGTCTAATAAGAAAAAACCGTAGGTGGATCTATGTTTAAACAAAACTACTTAAAGAGAAGTCAAAAGAAAAAAACAATATTAATACTTGGTGTTTGAAGTAAGAAAAACATTGAAACTAGCACTAGACGTGTAAAAACTGAATGAACGGAGCTGTTGTTTTTCTATGCTTTTCAATTCGTTTAGTCTGCAACATTTTCGTACGCAGAAAAATGCAGCATTAGTGAAGCGAACATAAGGTTTTTTCCTGATAAATGTTATTTTTATTTCACGCCGTGGAAAACGTGCTGGTTGTACACTAGTCTAATCACGCGGAACCGTTTTAAGCTTTGATTATCAAATGCTTTGTTGTATAAAAACTCGCGATACTAATTTGTTTTACAAACCATAATTAAATTCAAGATTAGAATTCTAATTAGAACCTAATAGGAAGTAGATTTATGTTAAATTCACCGGGGTTTAGTATGGCTGATAAGAGGTGTTCGAATGTGTCGAATAACATCAGACCATTCGGAGCGCGGAATCGGATAAAATCATGTAGGGTAAAGCTAGGGTTGATGTATAGCTTTCTCATTTTCTCGTCGCCATATCGCCGCCGAGAGTGGGCTGTTAAGCATATAAGACAAATAAAGCGTTCACCATGGCTTGAAACAAGTGTCACCATACACCGAAGGTAAACAGGACTCACCTGAGCAAATAAGCTCCGGTGGTGGTGTGCCTGCCCTGGAGGTACGACACCGAGGTGGGGGGCACACACCCACAGCTATAATAGTGACAGGATTTTGGATTGCTTTCCTGGCCAATGTCATCGATTTGGTTGACGTCCCTTATGTAGGGCAAATAACACAAGCGAACCGGTATCATCTCGTGCACGGAATTCCGTCAGTGTTGGTGTATTGATGAGTTTATAACGAAATGGTAGTAAAATGCTGCTGGCCCTTGTCGCAAACGGGGACATTTCCGCATTTCCCGCAGCATATTTGCTCTCCGGCAGCCCCACGTCCTAAGCCATCCCACCTACTCGGTCCGGTCCTTCGGTCCTTTATCATCGGTTGACCTTTCCGTAACCTTGGTTTCCGAGCGCTCGCTTGGAAGGACTTATAATTGAGCGCGTAACGAAGATTCCACCAGTGTCAGGCTTGCCTGTCCGATGCCTTTCAAACTCGTTGTCGGTCGGTTAAGGGAAGGACACACCGACTTCCCTCCAACCCCCGTGGAGGCAAGGATATTCGAAATGTCATCCGATTTGAACGGTGCTATAAAACTGATTGAACAACACACCGCCCTGCACCATCACCACCATCATAAATCAACCATACACAAATAGCTTCATTAGGGACGCGAGCTTCGAGGGCGGGTTTTTCACTGCCACACCACGAAACCTTCCGGCGAACCACGGGAAAAACCTGCCCTTTGCCGTGTGTGTCCGCTCGTTCGACCGACCGGTCTATTCGGTGGACGTGCACTTAAATGATTGTTTGCCCAACAGTAGGTTGGTACGATGCACGGAAATGTCGTCCTGGAGGGGGAGGGCGTAAATCTAATATTTTTCAAGAGACGAGTCGTGGGTGATTGATACGCCAATGGCATGATCGGTGACTTTGTTATCCCTTCCCCATTAGAAGAGGCGACGATTTCTGAGAACCGAACAATAACGACACGTGCGGAGAAAGTGCCCTTCGTAATTGGTGGTGTCGCATTGCAACATAGGAACATATTTTCCTCGAAACCTTTTTGTTCTGATGGAAAGCGATACCTGCTTAATATTGATCCCAAGACAGTGTCCGTCGGAGAGCAGCCCAGTCTTACGAATGGCGTCGTTCGATGTTCGGGATGGCCTAAAAAAACAGAAGGTGGGGCTGGAAATGTAGCAAGAAGGCGAACAACCGTTCTATTCATTAATTACCGCACCTTTTGCCCAGATAATGGCGCCCGATAACCGTCGTGTGCGCAGTTAGGGAAGAAAGTGAAAACAACGTGTCGCACATTAACCCTCACCGGTGCAGGGTACGGTTTGGAATTCACTCGTGAATAATTTAATTTAAATTTCGATAATTTATAGCACCATTTAACGCTTACAAACCTAAAACAATTCATTTTAATGAGGTTTCATTTCGTGACAAACTTTTTTTTGTTTGCTGTTTGTCAAATATATTTGTAAAAATATGTGAAGTCAAAAATGAGTCCCATTTTGAACGATTGCAACTCAACTCTAATTGTCAAAGGCCTTCCGAACTCTAAACATTTCACGTTGTCGTGGTAATTTGAGTTCAACAAATAATTAGCGGACAGTGACAATTGCTTTTGTTTGAAACGAGCTGAATATTATATATTTAAAAACTTATGAAAAATATCGTCCCTTTTGGAAAAAATGCTAAACTGTATTTTTCAACACAAAGTACAACGCAAAGCACGATTGACACCTAAGCCTAAATGGGTTTGCTAAGATTAAATCAAGATCAGTAAAATGCGTGGGAACATTTATGACAGTTAATTTGAACTTCGTTGCGATTTGAAAAGTTTGTGTAAAATAGAATATCAAGTATATTTTACTGACTGAACAAACAATTAAAGCGTTTGGTACATCTCCTGAAAGAAGGTTGCACCTGCGGAAGACCATCACACTTGATTTCCGACATACCATCGCGACCACCAAACTTCAAATTGCACCGAGGAGCACTTTCGACTACTCTGAATATTATTTTACGACACTATCCGTTAAGCCATGAGTCACAACTACACTACACTGTGATCCAGAATTTCCGGTAGTCTATATCGTATGAGATATTGTTGCGACAATAAGCCACATAATGCAAGAAATTTTCTAAACTCTTTTCAAACTAACTGTCAAAATAAAATAGCGAAGCAGAAAGTAGCTTTATAGCGACCTCTTTTTTACCGATCCTGGGTTAAATATTGTTGACTGGAAGTACTATAAGGGTTAATGTGCGTGCGAGCGGTACCGTACACGTAATATTTATTCAATTGATTTTGTACTATTGCATCAACATTTCGTTTTTCATCGTTACAATAATCACCATTGTGCGTATATTCTTAAGCAGTAAACAATATTTCTTAAAAAAAACATTCAAAAGATAAAATTGTTGCGCAGCGTTTTATCGTCAAACCGTCCAAACTGGAGCGGGTACATTTCGGTTTTCTTCTCGCGCCCCGTCACCGACCGACGGACAAGCCGATTGACATCGAATGCTGGGGCAATTATTACGCGGGCGCCATCGAACAAGAATTATCAATCAGCAGCGAACGCCTTCTGCTTCGAGTCAACCGCTTTTATCAATTAACTGCCAATAATTGGGAGTCATAGGGAGCGGGGGAACTTGCGTTGGGAGCGCAGGGGGTAGGGCAGCCCGTCGGGACGAGCGTGGCTGGGATGAGGAGATGGCGGCTGTGGCGCTTCCGGTCTCGTTTCGCTACCATCGAACTCGGTGTCGATTGTGCAATAGGATGCCGATGGCTCAAGGGGGAGACGGGAGGAAAGCGGCAGGTAGCAACGGCCGAGTGGAGAGCGAGGGCGTTGCATATCAGCATGCCATCAATAATGGGCGACGGTCGGTTGAGATCGTTGGCCATTGGGATGGTTTCTTTTCCATACTGATTGGGACGCGCAACGTCTTCTTCTCCCACGCGCGTGTGCGAAAAAGCTTGGGCTTGAAATGTCGCGTCGTTCGGCGAAGATACGATCTTGCGAGAGGAGGGGGAAATCAGCCAAAGACAGCACCGAAACGAAATGAAATGGCGTCATGCAGAAAATGCACCTACTTGAATTGTTTGCTAAACGAAAGGCAAATTTGCCATTTGGTCATTTTACCATCATTTTGTTATATTTAATGATTCATCAGACATGAATATTAAATTAATTTAAATTAAATCCTCTAGTCACCGATTATTAAATAAAGATAAATTTTCCCAGTTACAAAGAATCTCTTGATTTCGATTCATTCATTTTCATACAATAATCCAAACTGTTCCATTTTTTCTTTTGAACTGATTCACTCAGCAGGCCGAATTGATAAAAGTGTCATACAGGGTAGGGTTATGTAATAACAATTACCAAGTACGCATGTAAATTGACAAAGTTTTGCCCTTTTGGGAATAATACCACTCAATTTGTAAAATAAAACAAATGTAGGTTGATTAAATTACAATTATTTTCGTAAAATCTTGAAGCAGGGTGTTGTATCTTCAAAATTATACAAAATAATTGACAGTTTGATAAGAAGTGCCGAAAAAGATGACAGATGGGTTGTTATCTTATGACAAACGCAAACACTAATAAATCCCTAAAATCTTTAATGTTGATGAAAGTGAAAGATTTGTTTACATTCTTTTTATGTTATCAACACGCCTATTTGCATATTCTTTATTCGTCGACATCATATAGCGACTAAAAATTTATTTTCATTAAACAGTTATTGGAACAGTTTATCGAACAACGATTTACTACTCGATTTACTACTTGTGCTTTATACTATTTTCAATACAAATTTATTTAAATGAAACATTCTTTTACTTGTATCAAAACAACCAACTTAAATATAAGCATATAGCGTCCTAGTTAATCTTTTAAAGTTGGGTTTTCTGATGCAATCCTTGAGCTTTGAGGCATTGATGTCAATTCTTTGGTACCAAGCCGACTCCGTTGGTGAGCTTCGCATGCTCACAAACTTTTCGTGTCACCGGTAGAAACACACGTTGTCACACTTTGCACGGGCTTCCGCCAGCTACCGTGGAAACCTTTCCATCTCCGCTGATGGCTGATTCATTCCGCAAAGTTGGGCCGAACAATGGTGTAATGTTTTCTCAGCGAGCCAGAGTTGCTGGTACGGGCTCCACAGCCCAACCCATTCATCCCTCCCCCTCCCCTCCAAAGGGCAGAGCTTCCCAAGGCAAGGAAGGAACAATTCCGCCATAAATATCCCGCCCTAGCCCAAGCCCAAGCCCGTCGCTGCAGATGGCCGCCGTCTTCAAGGTGAGCTTTGACGTCGGTAGGGAAGCGGCGGTCCCTTTCGAACGCTGGGACGGATCGCTCGGAGTCATCGGAGCGTTCGGAGATCCGGCAACCCTTTCGGTGCCCGTGGTGGCTTTTTTCACCCCATCTTTGAACCTCACCCGGTGCACGAACGCCGCGAGAGCGTGCTGGTGCTGTGGTGTACGCGACACGATCACGATCGGAAGACGCCAAGGTTAGCCACTTCTGCTAAATCGCTCTAGCGGAAAGGAATGTCTGCCGATCACTTTTTCGTGCCGTACGGTGGCGTACTGTGTTCGCTTGCTTGCTTGCTTGCTTGCTTGGTGCATCCCCTACTCCCCCCCCCCCCCCCCCCCATGCCTTGCAGAACGCCCTGCACCGACCGAACGGAAAGTGTCCCACGACGACTAAGCTTCGAAACGTCAAAGCCGCGGGCCACTTTCTGGCATTTATCGTTCTTTGAGCTGAGCTGCCTTTTTTTTTTCTTTTGCTAATCACAAACCACCGAATGGTGGTCGAACCGGAAAGGTTAGGGCGCCCGCCAAAGGGAAGAGGGGCGATGTGTTTGTGACGAAGGTGCTGGATTATTACTGAACACGAACACATTTACCGTGCACGGTTTCTTTTCCAAACACGTGAGTGACGCTTTGCTTGCGTCGATGTTGCGTGCGGCTCTACAGATTCTTTGGCCGGAAATTTTTATGAATGCACACTCACACACACTCACACACATGCACACCTTCCGAACGTTCGGCGAACCTGTTTTCCACCCGTGTTTTGCCGCGTGCCACTGCGCTTCTGGAGGGATTAGAATACGAACCACCTGGCGTCTCCATCAGCCAAACACACACACACCCACACATAAACACTAACAGTACGAATGCATTGCACGCAACGTGTCATTTATGTGACACACTTTTAAATAAAAAAATAAATAAAAAAATGGTGTAGAAACATTGAAAGTTTATTATTTCAACTCGAACGTGTGCTCCAGAGTTATGTTACGGTTCGGTATTTCATTACAAAACCAGAACGAATCGCTTTACAGTAACCCCGGCTGTGGTTGGAGGGAAGAGGGGGAGGGGGGAGGGGATGAACGCATGTCTTGGTTTGTTTCATTGATTGACAAACTTTTTAGCGGACACCTTTGCCCTTTACCGCACGCAACCTGATTCGATTCGTGTGGTATTTCTTTTTTTTTTATTTAATTTTCCGCCTCAAACCGAACGTGGAACGTGCTACCCCCAGCATGTTTCGGTTTTGATTGTCAGCTCTCTGGTGTTGTAAATCTCCCCCCTCCCCCCCCTCGCCCGAAGCACCCATCAGTAACGCATTGAGTCGGTCCAGTTGTTTTATTTATATTATGGATCCGTTGCACAAACGCCGTACAGCGATTTCTAAAAGGTACGGAGTTGGTAAATAATTTCTGCCGCTGGTTGAATGGAATGGGTGGGGGAATTTAGCAAAAAAAAAATAAAACAGTTCACCACCAAAATGTAAACAAAGACCAACTAACCACCTCGTCTTTGCTCGTCGAAATCAATCGACCGTACCGAATCCGGCCCGTACACCCGACCCGGATTAGCTTTCAACGCTTCGATTTCCGCGCATCGGGTTGTCAAAAATTTGACCAAAACGTTAAAAAAATATTGGTAACCGTCGCATCGTACACAATCGGGCACTCGTTGGCGGATTGGCAAACTGGGCGCGGTTGATCTGCAATTTGCGGCACCGGAAACCGAGCCGTTGCAGCCTTATTCCATTTGAGGTGAATATAATGCAACGATGCGGCACAGGGATGTACCAAATGGGGCTGTTTGGGAAATGAAAGGTTGTGTATTTTTTTCAAGCAAGATAGGGTTTATTGCTTCATTAAAGTTTCAGAATAGACTTGGAAAAAACAATACATTATTTTTCCAGATTTTATACTTGCTATAAATCTATTTTCATATTAATTCGAATGCGACGATTGACGAAAACAGTTGTACACTTTACAATCAGTTGCATTGATTGGGAAAGTTAGTTGAATCATTAGAAACTAAATTATTTTTCTATCAATGCTTTTATGTAATCCATAATTCCTCCGTGGAGAACAAGAGTGGAACATCTTATCACATTCGATGCACCCTTGTACAAATTGATAAGACGATGGTTTATATCTACGGAAAGAACCGGAAGTAAGGCAATCAATCAATCAAATTGAACATGAAATATTTTGCAAGTTATGGCAACGGTGTAACATGTTAAAATGTTATTTGATACAGTTCAGAAAATAGCTTCTTTTCTGTAAATCAAATCAAAAATAATAAGTAAAACAGGAAACAACACGGATGAAAAAAATATGAAATATGTTTAAATCGGAAAACTAACCTCCCGGAAGGTTTCCCAACGGTACGCCACCGCTGGCTTTTGACACGCCGTGACCGATCGCCATCGCGGTCAGCTCTTTAAGCATCCAACCATTCCTCAATACCTTCTCCCTACCTCCCGGCCCTCTTGCAACTGGAAAGCAGCAATTTAGTACGTGTTTTTGATTTCGATTTTCTTTGTTTGGCGCTTTCATGGGAGGGCGCAACCGAATGGAACCACATTTGGCAATTTTTTAATCGTTTTTGGGCGCTTTTCTTGCGCAAGCTTTCAGTTTTGCCCGCGATCGATCGAAATGTGTGGCAGTAGGCAATGTCGGTGGGGTGGTATAGGGATGGTGGCCAAAGCAAAAAATGAACGGTACGAAAAACAGCAAGAAACCAAAAGCAACACCACCACGGCTTGGCGATGCGGACGCTCCAAAATAGGTGTATGTGTGCGCAGCCTGCGCGAGCAAAAACCTCCGGCGAACCAAATTGGACTACCTGTTGTTGTTATTCAATTTTTTTTCCTCTCTCTCTCCTTAAGGTTGTTACGAAAGTGTCGAAATCGTATGGAAATTGAACCAAAACACCACCTTTTTTCGCTTCACTTGCGTATTCAGTAAAATCGTAAAAAAGAAAAACTATCGGAAGGGTTACGAGGAGTGGCTCGTTGCACAGGGTCGCGGGTTTGTCTGTCGGAAAGGGGGTGCGGATGGTGGTTAGTAACACCTCCCAGCTCTTCGCGAAGAGCCACCATTAAATGTGCAAATTTGACCATTAACTCGAGCCGAACCGGTTGTTTCGATAAATGGCGCACGGGTGGGATTTATTTTAAAACCGTCGTTTTTTTTTGCCACTAACGATAGCTCATGTGGTGATGTATTTGATTTCGCAGTTCTGTGGAATTCGGGATCTATCCAAAATGCTACTTCAAATTTTGTCATTTCCTAGAACCATTAAATTACATTTCCATCCTTGAAGTTATTTAATAAATCAATACTTCAACTTTACCAGGTATCAAACACCTACATCACGGCGACATTTTAATCGGAAATCAACATTTGAATTCACAAATGACTCATTTATGTTTGCAACTGGTTTTTGACAGATGCATCAAATACATTTCAAGGCTTTTGGAAACGTAAAGTATTTTATGGCACTCTAAAACCAAAGTCAATCCGAATAAATCAAATCAAATGTTTAAATCAACTATAAATGCTTATACGCATAAACATTCACCAACACCAACATAGAGAGCTTGTGAACGTAACGTTCGGGGGGTGAATTAAATAACAATGTTTGTATAATTTTGCTCAAATAGTCAAGGGAATTTTGAAAGGTAGTCTATACATAAAATATGACAAAGAACACCACAACTGTAAAGTGAATAAACGAAAACTGTTCCACTGGTGAATAATTCAAACTGTTAAAACTATGCAATCGCTGCAATCCATCAAATTCGTTCGATAAATTTGAAAGGTTTCTATAATGCAGCGTGTCACGGACTAAAAATGCCATACAAAATGTGTACAGTTTCGATTGATATGTGATTGGCCGACACAAAGAACGTGCTTTTTGGATCTACGGTTGTAAGCACCCGAAAACTCCGTACTAAATGCATTTGTGAGGCTTTTCCGCCAATTTAGCGAACGTTTTCCGTTCGCAGGGACAAAAATGGAGCGCAGAACACTGGTGGGCAAACCGAAAACGAACCGGGTTCAACGTGCCCCGATCGATATTTGCCTTGAAAAATGGCGCATTGCCACCCGAAACGGAAGTGCGACCATTACAGGTCAGCTTGGTGGTGCGGATATGGGGGAAGTTGGGTGCGTTTCAAGTGCATGGGAGGGGGTAGGGGAGGGGCAGGGTAATTTACAGGTTGTTTTTTTTCAAGGGGCGAGTTCGAGCTACCCGTTCCCGCTTGGTCGTCGGCCGTCACTAATTGGAGCTCTTATTATCTTAATTGAAAATTGTGAAGCAACTGCGCAAGTACTCCATTTCTTTTCGGCACTTCTCTCTCTCCCCCTCCTCCTTCCCCTGTGAATGTCCTGCACCGCAATCCTTCAAAAGATGGCGAAGAATAAGTGCAATGCCGCTCGTCAACCTAGTAACAGCTGATGGGAGGCTGATGGTGATGATGATGATCTCAGCGCTCTCTTCGGGGTTGGGGGAAACAACGGTCAATCAGTGCAGTTTGCATTGTTGCTGCAGGTCAGTAGGCCTCTCTCTCTCCCTCTCTCTCTCTCACTGGCGCGGCGGGTGAATGCACCCGGCGACACGGGCCGCTCGGTAATGGAGGGCCACTTTTCGTTTCGGCCACGGAGAATGCACATTAACTCGGACTGGCCGGCCGGCGTTATGCAACGACCGCTGGCGCAAGGGGTTTGGATATTTTCAAGAAAACTTCACACAGCTTTCCACCGTCACCACGCTCTCGGCAGGCTTCGGTGTTGACGACATGGTCGCGCAAAAAAGTATCGTTAAAGCCATGATCTCCTGCACCATCTCGGGTAATGTCGCTCATTGTCCGGCACCAGCTCCAGTGCGCCAGTTTGCGTCGGAGCCAAAGCCATGTTGACATGCTTGATTACCCCTCCCCACCAACCCCCTGGTAACGGTCGTCCATTAACCGCTCCACCAATTGCCACGTGCGATTCCACTAAACGCGCATAAAATTCACACATCATCGCTATTATTCCACGCCGCATGGGGTTGGTTCGGGGGGGGGAGCTGGGAGGGGAGCAATTGGTGCCGGGAGATACGGAGCCGGGGTCCGGTTTCGGCGCAACGAGGAATGTCTCGCAAACAATCATTTTCCAGCGCAGCTTCGGGCGACATGACCATTGTGGTGCCATTTCGTTGATTGCATTCTTCGCGGATGGCATTAGGCGTTTCATCATTCGCGTTACTTGCCCTTTTCAAGTAGCGAACGATAATGTACCATAAGTTCGGTGCGTTGTTGAAAAAGTGGATCAGAAAGTGGAAAATCATTACTTTAAACGACGGCGCGAAACAAACGAGGGGCATTAAAAGAAATCATACATTTGTTAGATGCATTACATGGAAGAAGTCATTGCCGCAGTGGACATAAGCAAACACTAGAAATTACTGTTGAAGCAATATCTTGACAAACCATGCATTTGATTTAAACTTTTAAACAAATGGCAATTTGAAACAATTGGATTTAAAATGTTGTAAAATAAACATTGATAATACAAGTTTTAATTTGCCTGTTTATCGTAGCATCGTAACAAATTTCTTATTTTACACACAAAAACACTGAAGAACTTTTGGTATTTGCGGACGAGAATAATTTCCGACATGCAAATAAAAATAATGAAAAATTTGGAGCAAAACAACAAAACTTAACAAAATTCAGTTTTCAAAAAATTTTGGGGTATGTACTTCTTCTTGGCGTAACGACCTCTTGGTCATGCCTGCCCGTTAAGTAATTTTTAAGTAAACAAAATACCTAAGTAATTTTTTTATTATAAAAAAATCCATAAAAAACATCGATGTTTCAAATCAACCATAACAAAATAGAATATTAGCCAAAATATCAAATAAACTTCGAGACTTGCTCCTGATTTCATGACATGAACATTTTAAGTCTAATCTTGATGTGCTCTTCGGACAATGTACAACTCGTTATTCGAGAGTTTAGAAAAACGTGACAAGTTGTGCGGTTTTAAACAGCACTCGTTAAAAACCGGCTCCACTGCGGCATTTTCATTCATTCGTTGGAAACATAGAACAGCCAAACACTTCGCCGCCCGGGAACTGCATCTGTTGAATACGAACGCGAACGTGGCGACGACCGTGTGGGGTGTTTGCTGGCGTGGCAAAGTTGCCGCCGTTACGTAACGCCTCGACGTGCGCACAATACAGAAGCGGAGAATCAGCTGTTTTTCTCATCGGAGCACGCGGCATCATCGCCATTGTCGTTAACTGAGCGTCGTCTTCCAGCGTCGCCAAGCGTTGGCCCAAGGAATGGTGAACCACACGGCGGTCGGTGGATGTGAGGTTGAAAGACGGCGACGCTCGCCGGGAGTTTTCCCCCCCGACCCTGGGTTGCCCGGGCGCGTCACACTAGATTGGGAAAAGATCCATTAATCGAATTAATCATGATGATTTTTCAAATGCAATAAAGGGCAGAGTAAGGGACAAGTAGACGAAAGTGGCCGGGTGGTTTCGGTGGTCACGGTTTAGGGCTAGTGAGAGTGTGTGCGTGTGTGCTGAAATGGACTTGGTGCTGTGACCGCCCGCTGTTGGGCCTGGAGTCACTAATGCCACCCGGGGGTACGCCTTGGGACTCGCCCGAAGGGGCGAAGGGGCGAAGACATTCGCGGGAAGGGAACCGATTCCTCGACTCGGTTGCTAAGACGCTGCTCCCTGGCAGCCAGCTAATCTGCGGCTAATGGTGACCGTAATGTTTCGAATGGCTCAGTACGCGGTTTCGTTTTATTACGCTTCCAATCGGAGTTTCAAATGCTCTCCTCGATTGAGTTTAAGCCTATTTTTTCTTATTACATTTGTGAGGCGTGTTAACAGCAAGCTATCGCTTCTTTTTTTTAAATCTTAACATTTAATACAACTTTTCTATTTTTTGCTAAAAGTGTTTTACATACATTTTACTACTCTATTTTATTTTTTCGATTCAATTTTCTATAAAAAAAAAGTGTTAAAAAATTGGCTAATACTCGAAGAACTCATTCCAGAACTGGTGAGATTATAACAAACAATTTACAAAAAAAAAAAAATTTGCTAAATTTAGGTAACTTAATACCAAGCAAATAACCGATAGAAATAGCCAGGTAAAGTCTAAATGTAATTTAAGGTATTGGTAAGCTTTCAAAATTCACAGTTTTTTTTCGACTTGAGACTTTATAATAGAGACTTGAGGAAAACAAGCTATCTGTGAATAATTCTAGGTGAATCATCTCTTGACTCTTATAAAAAGCTATCAAATAAGTGCTGAGAACAGCAGTAAGTAAAAAAAATCTCATTCAATTACTACAGAAACGATAAACATTTAAAGGTCAATGTACGGTTCCTTTTCAGACTCCTGAGGGAACGAAAACATTAATGTAAACAGGAACATACTAATCCCAACAAACTCTAAAACTAATTGTCGGCAGCAAAGACTTATACGAGCATATTTGAAATTATTATTTAGGTAGTGAGTCATCCATTCACTCAACCGCAATCAAATTACCAATAGAAACAGTCATTAAATTATTAAACAAACGATAACCTTTCAAAAGTTATTTTACTCTTCCTTTTAAGGGACTTGAGGGAAAGAAAATCAAATAACAGTGAATAATTTACTAATTTTAAATATAATCGAGCACCAATGCGATAACATCTAAAATTATTTTCTTCCCCCGGTGACTTCACTTCAAATCGTGTGTAAATAAATTATTCACTTATTTATAAGTGGAAGCAACCATCTGTCGGGGAAAATAACATAACTCATTTCCATAAGCATCCACATGTCGGCCAATTCGCAGCTGGTGAACTTTGGGATTTTTGGCCTAGGTTTCGCCGACTGACACCGTACGGAGCTGACATTTAATCTAATGCCCACCCACGGAATCGCGTCAACCTGGTATCAGCAGCACACAAAAAAAAGCGAGGCTCACGTAATCACCAGCGCTCACGGTCAAAGGCGCTGGAAAACGGGACCGAAACAGGTTTCCGGTCCGGTATGGTGATCCGATCCGGTCCGGCGGGGCCGGCCGGCCCGTTTCACTGTCAAGTTTACCATAAGCCAAAAGCTCTCGGTGACCGGATGCGGGGCACTCCACGCCCGACCCCCCCTCCGGATCCCACAGGAACCGGTTTTTGTTTTATGCTTCGCCTGTTCCTATTCCTCATCCGGGGACTCCGGCTTTTGTAAGGAACCCGCGGCTGTGCGTACGTGGGAGGATACAATGTCCTGTGGCCGTGTGTGTGTGTACGTGCGTGGGCGAGGCTTGGCTTCAACGTCTGCAGAACCACCAACGCCAGCAGTGCGGTACTTGTTCTCCGTAGCAGTTTCTGTGCCGCGAACAGCTGGCCCGTTTCTCCGTTATTTAGTTTTACCTGCGATAAAAAGGCAAAACACTTGCGCAAGACCCGACCGACCCCCGAGAGGTGTTGGTGGTCGCGGTAATAAATTATGCGATTAATTCTCACTTTTACATCCCTCGCCCCGCCCTGGCCCTCGGGTTCAATGACCCGCGGGTGAGTAATGTGCCGGTGAGGAAGAAAATCCGCTCCGGACACACTTCCCTTCGCCCTCGGGTGGCTGAAACCAGTTTCTGAAACCGCTTGTCGCTTGGCGATCGGTTGAACGAACGGACGAACTCCCGAAAAACACCGTCCAAACAATCCAAAGTGAGCCCCCGGTGAGGCTAAAAATGGGCCCACCACCCATCCCCTGGTGCAGGCCTCGGAGCCAGGGGAAGCCCTCATCTGGAGCCTGGGACAAACGTAACCTGCCGGTTATGCAATCTCTCCCTCCCTCCGTCGATGAACGCTTGGATCAATGGCTTATGGCCCGCTGATCTTCAACAAATCGACTGCAAAATTTGTGCTGCAAGTGAGTTAGGAGCGTCCAATCGCAGATGCAACAGGGAGGGAAAGAGAAAGTAAAGGAGCAATTTTCATATCTTTGCATTAGGTAAGATCGTGTAACGAGGCTGAGCGGCCGACTCGGCCAAACTCCGAGGGCTTCGCGAGTTTAGGCTCGTTTTTCAAAGATGATTTTGGAGACGCCAGCCCGGAGGTGGATGGGAACTGATTGGATTATTTTACTACGGGACACTTAAGCAGCAGCAGGGTGGATGGAGGGAAAGGGAGAGAGAGGTTTATGGCAATTTTAAGCTGTTTTTATCCAACGTCTTTCATCAACGTCGTCCGCAACTGCGCTTAGCTTTTACTCTCGCTTATATCACATCGACGGAAGAGAATGTCTTCTGAAAGTGCATTCGACTGTGGTGTTGTTCGCTACCAACGACGACGAGCTTTAAACGAGGTAGGCGTAACCATTTTTAACACCTAGGAAAGTGTTGGTCCAACAAATGTTTAGATCATTTTAGCTTTCACAAATATTTGGTTGAATACTTCTATTAGAACTAGAGTTCTAGTGATAATGAAAGTAAATACTTGAAGTCGTTACGCCTTGACGATGACCTACTCGACGCAGTTTGACAAAACATGATACAAAAAGTAAACAAACAAAAAAATGGCTTACCGTAGCGAAAACTGGTCGACTTTAAAAACTCACGTCAAGTGTCTGGCTCAATTATTGGTCGAGCTTTTCGATATATTTTTCTTTGCGAGACGGCAACACTAAACACGGGAGTCGACGCGAGCTGTCAAAATCCTATACAAAAAGTAAACATCCAACCAAGATCCGCCGATACGTCGTTCAAATGTGGTGAAGTTCTCGACGCAGCAGGTCATGTTTTCACTGTTTTTCAATGTGTTGCTCAGCAATTGTACAGGATCTTGACAGCACGCCCCGAGCAACCAGCCTTTTTAGCGAATTGAAGGAACTGCGAGTGTCAGTTCAATATCGTTGCATTTGACAAAATGCGTTCCATACCTTTCAAACGCATTACTCCAGTGCAGTGATGCACCCTTCCCCTTTCCGCTTGTCAGTAACTACTGTCTTGTTGGACATAAGCTGATAAAGCCTTTCGTCGCGATCAGGAATGCGTCAATTCCGGCCCACGACGTCAATCCAGTGTCGCCATTTTTCTGCACTGGAACTGAAAAACATTGGATTATATGCTAGGGTTTGCGAAGTTAAACGAAAAAGCCTAATGAGAGGCCAGAAGCGCAGGTTGGAGCTCCGCTGCGAACACACAAACAAAGTTAAAAGAAACACCTTAACCAGATTACGAACGTTGGCTATCCTGCTCCTTCTGCGCTCACGTGCTGTCACACCAGGTGCCACCGGAAAAGTGGATGGCTGCGGAAAAACTCCCGAGCACTCCACTCCTACCCTGCTCGATAATTCCGCCAGCTGCCGTTGGCCACCCACTCAAAGCATTCCCTGCGGAACGTCGCTGGCAAGCAAAACGTGACCATCCGGAGGCCGCCCGATGCCGCCTATCCTCGCGGTAGTCTATCGATCAAGGAAGCGAAACCCATCGGCGTCGCGTACGAAAAGGAGAAGGCCCCATCGACATTGGGCCCGGTAGTGCGGTGTTCGATTTCCACCCGTTTCGTGCCCTATCGTTGCAACATTCCTGCGAAGGGAAATCGCTCCCAAGCCTCCCCCATCTGTGGAAGGAATGAGGAAGGCGGAGGAGGAAGGACGATAGTTACACGCTTTGGTCACGCAATTATATTAGCCCTGCGTCCGATACAGTACTCAGCAAGTGTGTAGGGCGCCTCGACAGATTGATTGAAAGACATAACCTAACTTGAAGGCTTTAGAACTACTCCACCGGTTCGTAGTCTCATTTTCACCAACACGCCTTTACTCCAAGCTGAAGCCATTCGGACTTTAGAAGCAATCTCATCTTTGCAGCAAAATGGCAAGCAAGACAAAGACAACCAACAAACTCTATAATATCATCTTCGTATGCTTTCGTTGGGATTTCCCACCAGCTTCCATTTGCATGTTGTTTGATTTCCTACAGTATCGCAGGCTTTTGTTGGTTTCTTCTTTCTTCGACTCAAATACAAAAAAAGGGGCATCAATATGACTTTGGGCTGCGATACAACTGGCAGAATTGGTAAAATAAAAACCAAAACAGGAAAACAAAAACACAGCACCTCCAAACCGAACCGTGATGCATGAATATTCTAACAGGATCGATTATATTACTCAAACAGGTTTTCGCCTCCAACCGAGGCTATCGTTTCGAGCACCTATTTGCATACGGTGTTTTGTTTTTCGAATGTTTTCTTTTTTTTTATCGCGAGATGCATCCATTTGGTTCCGGTAGGTTTAACTTGTTTGCTGGTCCGTTCTCGTCCTGTTTCTCTACGGTTGTTCCTCCTTGGCAGTTTTTTGTTTGTTTCTGTGCTTTTATCGTCTTTCATCTAACGTGGGTTGTAGCGCAGGCTACACAATGTTAGACTTTAATTAAACCTGTTCCAGATTATTGAAATTTGCTACGTTTAAATGTTTGTCCCATTTGTTTAAAATATCAAATGGAATGTAAATGCGCTGCAAATTACAATAGTAGAAAACGAAGCTAATGATTCTTGATTAAAACATGCTTGTTTGAAGGTTCATCACGACTATAATCGTGAACCATAGATGGTAAATAGTTTGAACTAAGTTTCAGTTTTATTGCTATTTTTCGGCACATTTTCAGATTGGTTTAATAAACAATTATTTCAGCAATTGATCTACTATTTTACCGTTTCGTTTATATATCCCCATATAAATTGATTCTTTTTAATGCTTCGTTTTCTAGTCCACGAGGCAATTATTTTTCTGCTACATTCAACATTCCGTTAAATTTTCACTAACGTCACTCGCTTCTAATTCCATTATCAGCGAGCTGCCGACAGAATTAACTCACTATGCAACCCGTTCACGGTTGTTTTGTAAATGTTCCGCAAAATGCAACAACCGAGTCGCACGCGCTGCCGATGCGTAAAACATAAACCATTCCGAATGCAAAGTGAGGCTTTCAAGCCAATTGGTAATTTGATTTTCCCCCATCCCATCGGAGGACATTCCGTGAAGGATGCGTGTCACAACGAAACACACACCAAAAAAAGCCACCACCTCCACCAGGTCATCCGTGAGGGTGATGGGTTAGAAAGTTTCGTACGCTGTGTGCGTGGCTGAACACTTCCAGTGCCAAGCGATTACGCTGTAATAAGCATTTGCAATTAGTTTCGCTTTTGATTTTCCGTTTTTTCCGCCATCGCTTTGCGCATTCATTTTGTATTTTTTCCTTTCCACTTTAATGTTTTCTCTTTCCCTCGCGGTAATTCACGTCAAGTTTGCACAATATGTGTGTTTGTCGATAGATTGTTTTGTGTGATGGTGTGCTTGTATGTATGCGCTGTAATGACCGTTAGATGTTATTGTTTGGCGCGCTACTAGCGTACCGTTCTTGTTGTTGTGGGTTATTGCTGGTTTTGCGGGGGGAGGGATGATGTTTTCACCCGCGGTGGAGCCACCAATGTTTGGCTGTCCATACACTTCCACGTGCATCGCTTCTAGTTCTTGCCCCCCAAAACTCTCCCTCCCTTCCGCAACGTCGCGCTGAATGTTTGTTTGTTTATTTTTTCCTCCGCTAATGTTTTACTTTTAACGCTCACGTTTTTGCTCATTCGCGCGAGTTTTGCATCGCAGGATTAGCATCGCCGGCGGAGGATCAGATAAACAGTCCGCACAGGTTTTATGCATGATAATGGAGGGGAGTTTGAGAAGGTGCCCTCGACGCCATTTGACGCACGATTCGGGGAGTTACAGGTCAGGGTGCGCAAAGGGCAGTTGGACCAGTGGGAGGGCCCAATTATCCACCCAGTTTGCAGTGACAGGTGATCATACACAAGCCTCGTCTCCGTGGCTTATCTTCCATCCCTTCGAATGTCCATGTCATACTTTGCAAGTGGAACCGGGGAAAAATAACTTTTATCGAACTTTCGTGGACGGAAATGGAATCAGCTTTCCGAAGCGGATCGAAAACTTCGAATCGAAAACTGACCGTTACGGAATGCGTTTACCTTCGCGAGCGAACAGATTGTTGGGTGATCGAAGCAAAACATAAACCACCAACCAACCAACTAAACAGCAACAGCGTTTCTCAACAACGCCTCAGTCAATCTCCTTCGCCACGGCCATATTGCCACGATGGAAAGTCGAGGGAGGGGGAGTTTTGTGCGGTGAAGCGTCATTTCGTCAAACAACTTCGACCGAAACAGCCACTTAGAGCTTCTATACCACAACGTACCGAGGGAGCTTTGGAAACGCCAAACGTACGCTCGAGAGTTGAATCAATAATTAGCTAATTGGATAATAATTGAGCGAGATCCGAAGGATGTTGGAACGGGCGGCGGGGTGTGGGGGGGGGGGGGGGGGAGGTCGTTCAACAACTGTTCAACCGCGTGGGCGTGTGTGTGTGTGTACCATGTGTACACAGAGTCACAGTGACGACTCAAAAGTTCGGTACCTGCAACTCCGCACTGTCGAAACCAATTACCTTCGCCTTCTGGAGTTTGTCTTCAGCCCTCGGGAATCGGGAGTTACCTGCTGAAATGGATGGAAAGCTACCTTGGGGAAGCTTATCAGATGCATCAGATGTTGCAGCAGCTATACATATGCACGGTGATTGACGTCTAGGTCGCACCAACAACAACGCCGCCGCTCCGAGTTCCATTCACGAAACGATCATTTATTTCCATCAGAAGAGATCAGCATCGGACGCGCCTTATTAAACGATTGATTGGGTTTTCCCGCACGCCCGGAGCCATGTGACCGTGGGCACTGAGGCCATTCAGCGAGCTCCACTACTTTGACATTGAATCGAACCACCATATACACCATCGTACTGCAGCGCTCCGTAGTTTCGCAGCAGCATCCTGCATCCATCCCGGAACTGCGCCTCGGTATGGCAGGACCGGTTAGTGTTACTGGCAGCATAACCGGACAAGAACGCAGTTCTCTTGCGTGCGGTTTTTATTGGTTCGCTGGCGATGGCATCATGGCAAACGGTGGAGAAGGGAGTTATTATGACTATTCTAAATGTTAACAGTTTTGCCGGTTTTCCAATCTGCATGCAAGCTCCGGTTCGTTCATTTGTTCGTTCGTTCTGCTGAGCGGATATCGGGCCGAGGATCAAGTTCACCAGGAACCGGGAAGCAAAATGCAATGGAACAATCATTCTGCAATCTACACTTTATTTGTGTTTTTTTTCTGTTTCACATGTTTTATCCTCTCACAACCGACGAGGGCTTACCTTTTGCAACAAATCTAAACTCGTTTTCCGAGCATGGACCATGGCTGTGGCCTTATTACTATTTCACAGCCGTGCGTAATTTGGTCTCATTATCGGATTAGCAACTTCCACCGGTTCCGTTGTAATCCACTGTGTAACAAATGCACCTATGTGTGGTTGTACATTACAAAAAATCTCCAACCTTTTGCGAATGAATTAACTCGAACTAACAACGTTAGTTATTAGGCCAACAAACCTAGGTTCCTAAAGGTTCCGTGGTCCAGCCCCTCGGTCTCGCTGGATATCGTGATGAACTCGCACTAGTTTACGTCGGATATGGTGCGTAGCGATACTGATTGAAGAGCCTGGCACAAAGCGATATCAGAGAAAATGGGGCAATTATTTTGGTTGAATATAAAAACTATGGTCCGTCAGCTTTCCCATATATATTCTTGATGATGAAGCTGTACATCACACTGTTTGTTTACCGTTAAGGCTGGGATTTTTCAGTGGCTTTGAGTAAGGTCTTTTACAGCAATTGATTTTCATGTGCAATCGGAAATTACCATCCTTTCCTTACCGGGCCCTGTTCTATGCTAAAATCCCACCAATGACGTCAAGGAGAGAACTTTGCCAACCACTGACAAAACAAACGCGCGGTGCATTGGCTTGCGCTAAACTATTTCCTGCTGCATGGTCACGCTTCTGGCCCCGTTTTGGACATTGGTTGGGTTTCAGTTCACGTGTTCTGGCACCGTTGGTGACAGTTTGTTGAAGATGTGTGCTGTGTGTGTGTGTGTGTGTGTGCGCCTCTGTACTTTCACCAGAACGACGCGCTTGCCAGGCGGGAACGTGAGTGGCCGGAAGAAGCGGTATGGAAGCGCATTTGCTTATGCCCGGCGTTGTCAATATTGATTTGCAAGGGGGAGGCGGGCATACCTGTTCGGCCGATACCAGAAGTGTCCGGTTGTGGCGATCCGTGCGTCCACGCAATTAGCGCATGCACTAGAACCTCGCGACGACAGAGGAAGTGATAATTTAATGGGAATTTTGCACCAACCCACTGCATCCACCATCCGGAATCACACTAGCACCCAGCAGTGACCTTCATCGGGTGACTCATGTAATTAAACTAACCGGCCGTGATTGAGCAGCGTGTGTGATTTTTCCGTATCAACCCTGGCGAGTGTGCGCTTTACTTCGGTCCGGTCAGAGAAACCATTTAGTGATTAGTCAGTATATTCAGAGTACCCCAAATTTATTTACAAACATGCCCATTTGGAGACGTCAAAATCCGTTTCTTCCTTCACCAAACCCCAACATCTGGCTGAAGTGCGTGCCATCTATAAATGTTTGATTCACCCCGTTCGAGAAGAAACAGAACCTTATCCTAATCTTGACGGAAATTCCCATCGATTTCCTGTCGAACTGGCCGCCCTCGCATGATGCTGATAAATATGTTTTTTTGGGCAGGTGATAAATGGCTCCGATACCCGGTATTGATTAACACCGGGCGAACATGACGTCCCATGTCGGTGTCCCGGTTCGGGTTGTGTTTTTACCTTTCTCATAATGGGGTATTTTTTTATTAAGATTACTTCTGTAAGATTGTCCCCTTCCCCCCTCGCCGTGCGGTGGAGGTATAATTATCGCCAACTAGCCTCTCATTACCTCGACATTATTAAATACGCTGTACACCCCTATGGGGCTGCGCTGTTGACAAATGGCAATCGGCAAACGATGACACCATCCAATGGAAGCTTTAACCAGCGGAGAGTAACTTAAAATAATTACAACGTGTTATCGCGACGTGGCGGGTAATGGAAGCTGAACAGACGGAACTGATTGCATTCTTGGCCGGGGAAGTAAGTGCAACTACCGCTTCGTACACCATTTCACTTTGGAAGGACTGTTTTTGCGCGATTGGCCTCCAACAGGATCCCTTATCAATCTGCCAACCTGCTGTCCACCGCGGCCGCGGGCATGTGCATGTTAGATAAACGACATTTCTTGTCCCGTGTCGTACAGTATCGCGAACTAAAAAACCGAAAAAATCAAAAACAGACCTGCGAAATATCATCGCAATCGCCCGCTCAGTGTACGGACAGCATGTTCCTTGGCCGATACCAAAAAGCCACCCCGATACCGTCCCGTGTGTTGTGTTGTGCTGTCTTGGTTCGACATCGTCATCGACTTTTTTTGGTTTGGATAGTCTGTCATCGGTGTGACAACATGATTGGAAGCCTAGGACCCGGGTGAAGAGGAACCTACAAGAAGAGGTTTGAACAGATGTAACGCGACCACTTTCCGATAGCAGATCTTGATGGTAATCACCTCAATCACACTATCGATCTTCAGTATGAAAAGGTTCAAGGTTACATTGTTTTGCTAAACTCGTTTCACTCTTTATGGCAGCATATTATGAAATTATGGATTTGATTGGAACTGGCTTGGTTTGTTATAGGTACTCGAGTGAAACGACACGGAGAGGTCTCCTTTTATATGCAATATGAATATCTTATGAGACATTCAAGAATCCCTGCCTGGGTCAATTATAGTACCACTTTGCGGAACTGAGAACTGAATTTCGACATCAGACCTACACCTCATTATCTCCACGACTCAATCTCAAACCTCTCCCTCCACTAAATCTCATCACTGGCAACACTTTCGTTGACCCATTAGGAGCGCACTTACGGTGTACAGCAATGGGTGTATGAGAAAAGCCCCTGGGGGAGAAACCAAGCAGAACCGCATTCCCAACGCGTGTACGCGGGGCTGGTGGTTCCCGAGACCCAAAGACCTTGAATGTTTGTGTGGCGTGGCCCGGTGATCTTGTTTTCCCTTGTGATTCCGTTCTGCACCACTGCAGCCGCACTGGCGTACCACCGCCGCCGGGAGGAAACGGAGAAGACATCAAGGCTGCCCGGCTTACGTTGTCAGGTCCGCCGGTCCGTGGATATGAGACGCTGGACAACTCCCCAGGCCCCTTCCCGGCTCCTCAACCGTCTAGCCAGGCGTGGCGGGCGGTGGGTTAATTTCGTTACTTCTCTGTTCCGTCCACTACACTCACACACACACTTATACACATACAACATCTCCCCATTCGCTTTTGGCCACACTTTCCATGGGAAGGCTTCTGTGCTTTCTGCGTCGGGGTGGCGGCGCCTTTTACGTCGCCTGAGGAACGCCGTACGTGTGAGCTTCCGACGAGCTCTGGCGTGACTTGCCCTTAAAGGCCGCTGGCCCTCTAGCGGCTACTGCACGAGATTTGCGCTCTCACTAATTAGGGCCTTTTTGTAGCAACGGCACGGAAATATCGAGGTCATACCGAGGAAGGCGCCCGTCGAATGATTCGTCGACGTCCATGGGCTGGGCTGTTTGGGATGTTGGGTTGCTACCGAAATCACACGAAAGACAAGCGGCTGGTACCATCTATAACGGCAGGCACGGAGTAATTCGATCTCCCTTTACCATGGATATGAGACCAGGGATTGATTACGCACGAGTGTGAGAAAGTGGTCTCGTTTACCGTAGGACTGTTGGAGACTTAAACTAGTCCCAGAATCTAAAGTTCCTACATTAGACTAGAATTTTGGAGTACAAGAAATATATGTTCCAGCGTCGTTCAAACACAAATACCTGCAATTCTGAGCCAAAGACAACATTTTGAAGTTGAGAGTAGCAAGGTATCCCAAAAGGAACTTCATAAGCTTAACACTTCACAGGTTCAGTTCAAATATTTCATATTTCCTACAATCTGAATAATAAAAAAACAGATAGTAGCGACAACACAGTGAGCACAAACGCGGGCACACAACAAACAAACAACACGGGCCCGGGCCTGCCCTTGGTCAACCTTGTCCGTCGATCATGGCGGGATTGATCGATCGCATTTACCTGCTACAATAATAATTGCATAATGTCCTCCAGCTTCCCCCCTCTATCACCGTCACCATTTCTGAGCTAACGCCACCGCAACTCGCGGAGATTGCGAATTCGACCCACCAGAGAGCCAGACTGGCTATTAATTTTCTTTCGCGCCCGTTGTCGAGTTCGAGCCGAGTCGAGGGTCCTAGTCCTGCTAGGCCTGCGCGCGAAAGCGATACGCTTCGATACGGCTCAAGGATCACACACACACACACACACACACACGTTGTAGGCCAGGTGTTCGGGCTTGCGCACTGGGACGAAATATAGGTTAGATTAGAACGCACCAACCCACACTCACACACACACACCTGCTTCGAAAAGAGGTCGGCCTTGGGGGCGGTTTTATTATATTTTTTATTATTAATTTTTCACCTGAATTCGTTCGACCCAGGTCGCCAGTCCGTGGACGCGCACGTGGTGGCATGTGGGCACGGCGTGAACATAACACTCCCCTCCCCCTTACCAACACCACCCGCTGAAACCAGAGTCCCTCTGGTGGGCTCCACTCAGGCAGGGCTTTTGCCAGCGGAACAGGTTTCCACCGTGCATTCGGTCGGAGGCTCCGGTCGCTCTGCACGTCACCCGAACCTTGACAACCTTCACGCGTTCGATTGGGTTTCTCCCACACCCACCCCGTGCTACTACTAGGTCACGCCAACATGGCGTCCAGCCGTGGCGTCTTTGGACGCACTCGCGTGCACAACCGGAAGCAACGCGGGGAAGGGAAGGGCTAAAAATAAACTGGCCACGGGACACGAAGCTACCCTATCCCGGGCCGACCCCTCGGCCAATTCCCGCCGGGGCGGGCGTTTTTGGGGGGCTCGATTCTAGTGCGGGATTATATAATCGAATCCGACTTAATAGCGCCAAACCCCCCCCATTGGTTACCGCACACACGAGCTGGGATCGATCGAACCGGATTCAATCACGACAACCCGAGAGGTTCAGAGGGCAGTTCTTTGGTCTGCGCGGTGCGGCGTTCATAACTGGTCCACCTCCCGGTGGCCTTTATTAGGGGGGGCTGGTATGGCGCGTAGGTCGTGGCTAATTACAGCACAGTCCGAGCTAGCCTTCAAATGGAATTACAAGACACGTCTCCGGCAGAAGGGTCGATTGTTTTTGTTGTGGATTTCAAACAAGCTCTACATGCCCCAACAACTATTGGGCTTCGTGGTACCAGGGTGACTGCAGACTTTAAATCTCGGAAGCTCGATGCCCCTGTTAGCATCTCTTCCTCGTTTGCGTATCGCTCTTAATCCATCTAACCTTCGCAACCGGATCTAGTTCTCGTTCGCCATCAACGGGCCCGACCTCCCCCGAGGTACCCGCGCACCCTTTTACCTGCCTCGGGGAAGTTCCTGCTTCATTCATCATCAGCGCGAGCGCTCTAAGCGTGCCACCGGTACTATGACACGCACGGCTCGACTTGACTCCACGCGGAGTTCCCATTTATTTGTTTGATGTCGTTTTTTTTTGTTTTGCCTTCCGGCGCGCTCCTGACATTGACCTAGTGTGTGCAAGATCTTGTCGCTGACGGACAGATGAGCCGCTCGCTTGGTTGAGGCAACGCAAGCCACCGCCAAAATTCAGCTCGGTCCTAATGGTTCGCGCCATCACGCAACAACAAAAAAAAACAGAAACACTCACCAAAACAACACTCGGTTGGTCACACCTTCAAGGTCTGCCAGTGCGAGCGCGCACTCATGCACGTCGCCGTGTGGCTGCGTTACACCATGGTGGTGGTGTGTGTGTGTCTGACATAAAAAGGATCAATAGACAACGGAACGGAAACGGTGTGAGGTGTCGTGCGTTGTTGATCTTGCCTTTGGGGCCCCTTGAGTGAATGGTGGTGATCAACGGTGGCCGATGTTTGAAGATCTGGCCGATCTGAATAGATGAGGCGATAGTGGTTCCCGCGAATGAATAACGTTCACCCTGAGACGCGATCACAAATTCATTCAATCTCGCGAGGGGGCCCCATTTGAAGCTGTCGCTTTAGAATCCTTGGAATATGAAAGGTATAGCCCTGTATTTTCGTGGAATCTGACGCAAACACCTGATGTGTGACGCCTTCAACTGAAATCTATAGTCTGTCGCACTAACTTTTGCGCTGTGGATTCGTTCTAAAGAGTCTTCTGGTTAACCTGGCGCTCCTTCTTGTGGCTCTGTTCAGCTTAAGCTGGAGCGTCCTGGAGGTCTGGCCGTTGCACCGTACACGCAATGCCGTCGAATATGGGTTGGAATCGAGCGAATTAAAATGCAAACGATATCACCGGTTGCACCGGGTCGAGGTGAATGAAGTGCGCACCCGCCCCCTTTTGCGGTACCGGAGAACCGGAGAAGCCGGGCTTCGACACCCGCGACCTAGGACTTGGGTTGGGCCTTAAGTATGCAGATGGTACGGTACGGACCGTAGCCACCGTCGACGCTACCATTCCAGTCAGGTCTGCTCGTTCGAGCAGGGCCTGAGGCGCTTTTGCATGAATTCCGATTGGAGTCGACCCTCAGGTTGTCGTTGAGGAGTGTGTTGAGGCTGGCATCGGGACCGGTGCAGTACTCTATAGTGCTGGTACTGCCAACCTTTTGCATTCGATATTATGTCAGCGCACTGTCAGCGATCGGGTGCACGGGTTTTTTGCTTCGAAGTTCGATGTGTGCGCTTGGTCATAGTCCGCTTGCGGTGCAGTATTACGTCCCTTGTGTTAGATTAATCGATTACGTTGTCTTTGGACTTGCTAGCAGGCTTGCAGAAAAGGTTGAGTACCTTAACGACACTCGTTTCTAACTCGCCATCGTGTGGTTATGTGCTTCAACTGAACCTGTTTCGCGTATGTGTTCGGTGCAGAAGCGACGAGGGAATTCCTTACAAGTTGCTCCACCACCACACCTTAGGCAGATCTACGGTGCGACGATCGACAAACAAATACTCCACCCTAGTGTTCCAATTTTAGACCTCGTCCCAATGCCTCTAGAACCAGCTCCAGACGTTGGTCTCCTACGTCACGCCACAACGCTCGAACAACGTCTGGGATCTTCGCCAATTCGTTAAAAAAAGGAAAAACAGGAAGGGCAAACAATCGGATCCGGTGTGTTTTGCACGACAGCAAGCAAAAACAAATGTCCAATTCGACGAAAAAGGACGCCAGCGGCTGATAAGAGCCCGATTAAAAACTGTGCAAATATTTGCCCTTCTGGAGTCTCGGCGTGTGTCCGTCCGAAAATTATTACCTTCAGTATTTTTTCTTGGAACTGCGGGCACCACCGCTCGGGATGATGTTGGTTGACATCCCCCTCGTGGTAACCCTTGTGCTGGTTAGAAGGCAATAACCGCGTCAAGATCATTTTGCGTGTGTGTACGTTGTTTTTCATCTCGCACCGAACGGTTCATTGAGGCTTGAGAATAAGGAGTTGAATTGGATGTCTGGCTCCAAACCGAGGTGTGATGTAAAATTTGCGTACGCGTTTCGTTTTTAGAACACTGGCGGCAAAACAAACATGAAACGGTGGTTAACATAGAAAGTCTCATTAGGACATCCACAAAATTCGTCATTTAATGTGCAATGAATTTTTTAAAAGAATTTCCAACTGTTCTTGAATAATGTCAAGAGAACAAAAACAAACGTATAGCAATGTGTTAAGGAGCTAATCAAAGAAACAAAACTGTCTAATTGATGAGTAATATGACGTCGGTAAACCGCCCAATCATGGTCCACTTCTTTTCGTTGCGAAACAAGTGGAAGTAGGTTGCTTCGAAATTAAAAATGACCAAGACGGGGTGCAAAACATGGGCCTTTCCTAGCTATTTTTTGCGGGAATGGGTTTTTTTGTAAATTGATTACCCATATGACCCGCGGTGTTGGTGTCGAATGGTAATCGCGTCTGTTTTAAGCCCCCGAAACGGCGTCGTCGTCTTGGGGTGAGGATGTCTGTTTTTGCAATTACAGTCTTAACCCCCCGCCCCCTCCCCCCGCAGATCCTATGTTTGACCCGGAATCTAGTGTCGGTAAGACGGCATCAAATCAAATCTCGCAAACAGTGGAGGTGAAACAAAAACCCAGGAAACAAAACTGGCAAATAAGCACCCCCACAAGGCGGGGTTGCAAATAACGAAGAGAGAGAGAGAGAGAGAGAGAGAGAGAGAGAGAGAAAAAAGGGTAAAAGGAACTTGGATAAACCTAAAAGAAAAAACCTACAACTATAAACCTAACAATGAAACAACGCGTATGCGATCACAACAATAACAGACAAAACCGGCAAGGGAGGGGGGGGGGGGAATGCGCCACGAGGTGCATCCACGTAGGGCAGCATGATGGAGATATGAGGGAGGGACAACACGGTAGAAAAACATGATCTGATGGCCACGGTGTGCTCACGAGACGCAATTATCGAGACGGGTGTGTTTTTGGGGGTGGTAGTACGGTGGAGGTGGAGGTGGTCTCGAAGAGTGGCGGAGTTGGCGGACACTGGCGGTGGAATGTAGAGGACACACACGCAGAAGAAACGGAAAGGATCGATGCAGGGAATGCGGGGCTAAGGGTTCATGCCGTGGTACGGGGCAAATGGTATGTTGTTTTGTTCTGCACCACCACACACACTGACGTTTGTCGTGCGTTTTAGGGGATTTTTGTCCCCTCCCCCCTCGCCGTCACACGAAAAGTCATACGAAAACCCAACGGGGACGGAGAGGGGCAACACGGTGCGAGACGAATACCGCGACGGCTAGTGTCGACGCGTCGACTTATGCGATCTGTGATCACTTGTGAGTTCCATCGGTGCGAGCTCGCAAGAAGCAAAAAGAACAACGCGAAACTTCAGTACGGAAAAAAAAATCGCCAACACAACCGTCCACACGAGCGCCCAAAGGTCGCGCACCGTATAGTAGTCAACCGGGTGGTAGTGTACAGAACGGGCACCCTCCCCGCAGCAGCGATACACACTACGCCACCGCGGGTCGCGAGTCGACTCTGTGCGATCCACAATATGTCTGCCGCTCGCGAGATATAGCGCTCGGCACAAATGTGACAGGCAAGTGCCGGCTGGTCCGCGATCTGTCGACTGTGTCGGCGCGATTCGACGCTGTTTACGTGGAGCTTGTGCGCGCGTGTGCGTGCGTGTGTGTGTGTGTGCGAGAGTGAATTGTATCCGTTCTCTGCACCGTGCTGTGGTCCCCGCGGGGTGTCTCCAACGAATAGTCGACATCGCGCCACGAGAGCTGCTTCAGTGTCGTGCTGAACGGCGCCGCGAGGAGAAGTGATCCGCGAGCTCTTAGTAGTCGAACGCTGTCGCGATCGGTCGCAGTCGCGAACGTCTTTAGTGTAGGTTCTTTTGTTTTTATTTGTCACGATTTTCCCTTTCGTTCGATAGAGACGACCCCCCCGATACTAGGTTCGAATTGTGCGAACACGCACCCCGCGTTTAAGCTGTCACGTGTGTGACTACTAACTACCACTACCGGGAACACTATAACCCAATTTAGTGACGTTAATCCGAGCTGGACTGTCGGAAAGCTAAGTGTGAACCTTTCGGAAGCGAGAAGCTGACTGTGAACTGCTGAAAAGTGTTTCGAAACAGTTAATCCAAAGTGAAACCAGTGAATCCATTGCACCCACTCGGTTGTGGTGCTAGTAGTGATATCGATCTCAAAAATACGGAAACATCCGCACACTCCAGCAGTATATCTGCACGTGTCTGCATCGATACCGATCGCCGTACCGGAAGTGCAGCTTGCACTTGCCGGTGAATAAAGATTGAAAAAAAACAACTCACTCACACACAGGTACTACACTTGCGATGAGCACGGTTTTAGATCAAACTAGGTTTGGGAAGCAGTGAAAATGGGGGAAAACGCGCTAAGAGGTGATGACAATTGTGCGACGTCGATTAGGCCCGCTAGAGGGGGGGCCTCTAAGCTGACTGGCGTAATTACGGCTGCGGCTTACATCGTGTGGTGCAACCCTTCAGCTGGACACGAGGTCGGAAGAGAGAGAGAGAGTGAGAGAGAGAGAGAAAGAGAGAGAGAGACTGGCGAAAAGGAAGTGAAATGGCGACGTATTAGTTTGAAGGCTAAAATTAGCGTAAGCGTGACGTAGATAAAAAGTGAATCGATAACAGTTGCGAGGGCGTCCGTGGATGGACCAGTGCCGACCGACCCGGTGGTGCTGGTGGTGTTGGTGGTGTTGGTGGTGGATAAGCAATTGAATTAGGCTCTGCGAGCCACACAGCCCGGTCGGTGTGAGCCTGCTCGTTTTTCGCTTTTCAATGTTTAAGTACCTTTTTTTCCGTACCGTCGGTGTGTAACCTTTGCATTACGCCAGCGTGGCACTGAGGCGGGTAACAGGCAGGCTGACACTTTTGCACTGCTTAGTATATATGACCAGTGTATGCGGGATTTTGCAACGTGCTGCATCTGAAAAGATGCTTACCTTCGAACGGCGATTGATATAGAACGCTGTACACCGATTGTCGCCAAATCTGTGGTATAGTTTTCTTAGTAGATCGTGTGTACTATTCTGACTCAAGGGTCTTACATCTTGAACGTTTTTGAACGCGGGGCTTATTGAGACGATTGCTTCGCTTACGTGATCATCTTAGTGATGAATGTATTCTTTCGAAGAACATAGTTTTCAATAACTATGTATATTTATTTCAAAGGCACGTTTTCGATCGTATGATTAACTGTGGGGTCCACAATTCTGGAAGATGTTGTGCGTCATAGCAGTGTTATAGTAAATTCGGGGATTTTCGATGTTCATTACAAACCTCAGACCAATCGTCACAGCACAGTTGTTAATCGAATCTTTCGACCTTTCTTTTAATCCCTTTCCCAACAGTGCGGAACTTTAAAAGTTCCCGACTCTTACTCCCACCGGATCATGGACAGCTATCATGTACAGAGCCAGCAGCAGCATAGCTATGGCAACGGAAACAACGGCCCGACCACGACGATCTACACCAGTGCCCATGGCTACCCGACCGCCACCTTCAACTACGCCACGATGAGCTACGCGCACTCGGAGGGTGGCTCCGTGTCGCCACCGCCGTCCCCGCGCTCCAACAGCTCCGTCTCGTCGGCCTACTCGTCCTCGTCCTCGACGACCGCCTCCCTGGCCGCCTCGTCCGGCTCATCCTCGTCCTCGTCCTCGTCGGCCTCGTCCTCGTCGTCGTGCATTTCGTCGGCCGGCTCGGAGAACGGCGCGTCGTACGAGAACCTGGATATCGCCGCCCAGCGCCTGGCGGTGCTGTCGTTCGAGCAGGTGATGAAGCTGAACGACGTCATGAACGAGCCGGTGTCGATACACGGCCGCGGCAACTTCCCGACGCTCGAGGTGAAGCTGAAGGATCTGGTGAACATCGTGCGCGAGAAGCTGGAAACCGAGGTGGCCGCCGGTGGCGCCGGGATGACGGTGAAGGACATCCGCCTGAACGGTGGCGCTGCTAGTCATGTGTTGGCGTCCGAGGCGCAGCCATACAACGATCTCGATCTGATCTTCGCCGTCGACTTCAGCACCAGCCGGAGCTACGATCGCGTCAAGTCGGCCGTCCTGTCCTCGCTGCTCGACCTGATGCCGGAGGGTGTGGTCAAGCGCAAGATCACGCAGTGCTCGCTGAAGGAGGCGTACGTCGGCAAGATGGTGAAGGTGAACAGCGACGGTGATCGCTGGAGTCTCATCTCGCTTGGCAACTCGCCGGGCCACAAGAACGTCGAGCTGAAGTTCGTCGACACGATGCGCCGCCAGTTCGAGTTCAGCGTCGATTCGTTCCAGATCGTGCTCGACTCG
The DNA here is from genome assembly GCF_943734705.1 of Anopheles coustani. Classification (NCBI taxonomy): domain Eukaryota; kingdom Metazoa; phylum Arthropoda; class Insecta; order Diptera; family Culicidae; genus Anopheles; species Anopheles coustani. Next base: position 71,281,843 of record NC_071289.1, on the reverse strand, counting down.
CTGCTGCTGTTCTACGACTGCGCCGAGATGCCGATGATCACCGAGAACTTCTACCCGACCGTGGTCGGCGAGTCGGTGTACGGCGACTTCCAGGAGGCGCTGTACCATCTGCAGAAGAAGCTGATCTCCACCCGGCAACCGGAGGAGATCCGGGGCGGCGGCCTGCTGAAGTACTGCAATCTGCTCGTGCGAAACTACATCCCGGTCGACACGCAGCGCATCAAGACCCTCGAGCGGTACATGTGCTCCCGGTTCTTCATCGACTTCCCCGACATCGTGCAGCAGCGCAGCAAGCTGGAGTCCTACCTGAAGAACCACTTCTTCGACGAGGGCGAGGAGCATCTCCAGTACCAGTACCTGATGCATTTATTCGACGTCGTCGAGCAGTCGACCGTGTGCCTGATGGGCCACGAGCGTCGCCAGACGCTCATGCTGATCGAGTCCCTTGCCATGGAGATCCTATACCGCGACCAGCAACAGCAACAGCAACAGCAGCAGCAGCAGCAACAGCAACACACGACCGGTCTCATCACTACGGCCCAGGTGGCCAACGGCAGTGCTACACCGACGGGGACCACGACACTGCAGCTGCAGACACAAATGTCCCATCTCTCGCTGTCCCCCCAGCAGCTCTCCCCCCAGTCGCCCTCGATGCTGGCCCATCACCACCAACATCCGCAGGCGCACTCGCCCAACACACACCACCACAACACCACTCACCATCAGTCGCAGCAGTCGCAGGCGTCGTCACAGTCACAGCAGTGTCAGCAGCAGCAGCAAGTACAATCGCAGGTGCAGCAGCAAACGCAACAGCAGCAGCAGCAGCAGCAGCAGCAATCCCAACAGCAGACGGCTACCATCACCCAAACGCAGGCCATCACCCTGACGCCGCAGCCGGGTCTGCTCTATGCCAACGGAATCTACTACGCCCCGATCATTCCCTACACCCAGTGCACCTGCAACAGCTGGATAGCGACGTGATTGGTGAGCACCCTGCCGGTGGGAGGCGCCGGTGGTACTAGTATCATCAGCATCGCAAGCCCCGACTCAACCCCGACCGGAGCCAACCCGAACTTTGCCGCCGACCCGTCGTCATCATCCCTGTCATCAACAACACCAACGCCACCGCCACCATCAACAACAACACCCTGCTGCAGCAACGCCGCAGTAGTGCAACAGTGTCCTTTCTTCTCCGTCACCAACACCACCACCACCACCACCACCACCACCACCAGTTCGACGTCATCGAGAGCCGGAGCGCCATCCGCAGTGTCTCCTGCTTCCGTCGAGTCGTTGGGAGTTGGAAAGTTCATACGACGATCTCATCCTCCCCCAGCAGCACCACCCTCTACAGCGTTACTACAGACGGTGGAACTTCTACAGGCGTCACCACCGGGCGGAGTTTCAACCGTGTGCGCCTACGCCCCGTCGGACTACTATTACTACTACACCTGTCCCGCTGAGGCTGAGTGCAACTTCGTTCCCTCGTCGATGCCGTCTTCCGAGCGATGATCGATAGCGTAAGTGTTATGCTGCGAATCAACACACATACACAAACACCCACACTAACATACGAACCGAGCCAACAACAAAAAAAAACACAAAACCCCTTGCGTTAGTATACAGCAAATATTTAGTACAAGCGTGTACTAAAACAAACAGAGAAAAAACCAACTCAACCAGTGCTCGTAGCGTTCTCGACTAATAAGGGTACAGTTAAATTGCGCGCACGAAACATAGCACAGCGGTGTGTAAACACGGTTTTAATATGCACGAAATGCGTGGCGCGTGCCAATGCATTGAGAACAGCTGATCGAGCTTCACTCGTTTAATGTTGTCGATCAAAAATCGATCAATGCATCCGCTAAAGGAAGGTATGTTTTACCGAAGAGAAACAAAAGAGACAAACAAGCATACAAACAAACAAACAAACAAACAAACAAACAAACAAACAAGATCAAGTGCAACGTCACTGTTATGCAAGCGAGAACAGGATGAGTACTAACAAGGATAAACAAAGCGTACTAACTACGAGTGCATACTAATAGCGTGGCGTTCACGATCGTAGACAGCGAACAAACTCAAGACTTGTTAAGAGAGTGGAACGGGAGAGCAAATAGGAAATTTTATTTTTCGTTGCGAAACGTGTCGAAATAAACATTTGTTGAAGTATTTGCCAAAGCGCAAGAGCATGTCTAGTATACCTTCCTGAGGTAAGAGAGTGTGCGGTGTGCAAAAACACAAACACGTCGCGTTATCACGGGAGGGGTTTTTAACCGTTCGCATTTTATTTGTAAGCACTTCAAAACGGCCCCCGTTTTGGGATTCACTCGTTTTCAAGATGTGTTGAAAGTGGAACACTTTTCCTTTTTAATTCAGACTTTCTGTTCGCTGACACGGCCTTCAAGGCCAATGTCATTTACCCATGTTTGTTGTATGTTCAATTTTCGAAACCGGATTTTCAGTTTTTGAAGATCGTTCATTTCTCTTTCGTCTTACTGCTAAACCGCTGTTCGCGGGGGCGCACGACGATCAGCTGTGATTTTTGCGACGGTGACGAAGAAAAACATGCGACAGACACATTGTCAGGCAATCAAACTCTTGGAACTTTGCATCCACTTAACGAAAACAAGCAATTTATCCCAGCAAAGGGGGGCGGCGATAAGGGAGGCACATGCTCGGGAACGTGTTCATTCGGTGTAATGGGGGAAAAAAAACGGGAAAACTAGTGGCGGTTGATTATTGGTTGTCTTTTTAAAACAAACAAACCCTCCCCCTCCAATCAACTTTTAGGCCATAGTTGTAGCAGTAGTTGACCCCTTCATGTCATGTGGAGTAAGACGGTTGGCGGCCAGAACGATCCTTAGATCCATGTGCCATTCCCTTTCTTCTAGCTCTCCTCCGTAGCAGCAAGTCGAGTAAAAATAAAAAAGACGCTATGTTGAGCGCTATAACTATCAAGCGTTGCGAAAAAAAAAGCTCACCACGTATCAAGAAGGGAATGTTCCCGAGTTCCGTCAACGCAATTGCATGTACTTAGAGAATGTTTTATCCGCCCCGATCAGAGCAAAACCGTGAAACGCTACGCGAGGTACTTGAACAAAAACGCAAACACGAAGAAATCAACTACCGAATTTTTAAACCGTTCCCGATGAATCTATTTAGCACACACAACCGTAAAGCTATCTTAAACGGAAATTAATTAAAAAAAACACACACGGAAAGGAAAACAAAACCTGTAAATAATTGTAAAACTTGTATCGAAGACTGTTGTTTAAGTAAGCACGCTAGGCAAGGCGAAGAATCAAAAAGGACACAGCACTAAGGGAGGGGGGGTGAAAAAAAGGGTGGCTCGATGAAGTAGAGGACGTTTGACAAACAAGAATGTTTGCAGTTCATGCTGCGTGAAGAGGAGGATGATTCATCGATAATGATGAAGAATGGTACATTTAAAGTTCAAACTATTATGAACCACCAGGATCTCAAAAAAATTATAAAAAAAAGAATAAACTACGGAAGAGAGAGAGAAAATGATCCACGTGCGTGGTTACCATTTCAAAGACGCTAACCGTGGATTTTGGACTTGCCGGTGGGGCAGGAAACTATTTACATACACATATATTTACCCGCTGGGGGGGCGAGCCACTCAGATCTATGCTAATGCGACGCGAACCGTCGTTCCCGATCTATATTTGACAGCAGCCCCGATCCTTTTGCCCCGAGAGGAGCGCAATTATAAAGAAAAGTAGGCGGTCGAATCGTCGGACGAAAAATTTACCAGAAGCACCGAGCACTAAGGGCGAAGCAGGCGAGCACGGAAAAGTGAAGAAATGTTAGCGAACACACGTGAATATACATACAAACTAGTAAGACAACATAACATCAGGACAAGCGAATGAAGAAAGAAAATCTAATTACTGAGACATGGCTGTGTTTATTCCTCCTCACAATTTGTTTTTAAGACACGCCACATGCCGGCGACCAATCGTCCGCTGCGGATGAGGCAAACTGAAGAAGAAAATGATATAAAGAGAGGGGGTGGGGGAATGAAGGTAAAACCTGATGCTGTCCTGTGAATGGGTCACCTGATTGGGTGGAGAAAAATGCATCCTTTAGCGGTGGGTGGCCGAAAAGGTTATCAATAGGGGAGTTAACAAACATAAAGCATCTTGTGAAACCGTAGGGAAACATGCACGTGTGTGAGTGTGTGTGTATGAAAGGGAAGAAAAAGGATTAAGAAAAACAAGATAGACTGCTGTGAAGTTGTTTGGTGATACGGCATCAGAAGGACACGACACTCACTGTTAATTCGTATGCTTTTAAACTGAATACCATTTTCCAATGTTGATCGACAGCCGATGGCAAGGGAGGCGCCGTGGTGACCCCCTCACACGGCGGCACATTGGGAGGGTATTGGGTGGGGAGGGGCGAGGGCGCAATGAGATTTCAGGCAATGTTTTGCAGGGTGAATGTTCGTATTTTATGACTTACGGGCAGCAGTGGAGCCCGCTTCGCGCAGATGCAAGTAGAATATATACGAAAGGGATTGTCCTGTGGCCTAATTTGCTAATCGTACTCGAGGAGAAAGCCGCAAAGCGAAACATGAGAAGAGCACTTGGGAAACGGAAGAAGAAATATACATTTTAATCGCTCGAGAAAGGACACGAAGAAGAGAGAAAAATAAAAAAAAACAAAACCCAGAAAAACGGTAAAAGACAACTTAACAAACGAAAATAGAGAACGCGAGTGGCGAAAGTCCAGCGAGCGGCAACACAAACGCAACTGATATTTGTGCTAAACCTCTCGGCCCCACGAGAAGTACTGGTCGACAAGTAGCAGCAGCAATTAGCAAACTCTTAAAACTTTCCCGTAGCCATCCCAAGTAACAGTTACAGAATGAGAACTACAGATTAAAAGTGATGAAGTGATCAAGCATGGTTAAGAAATCCACACAACAAAAGTAAAGCTATAAAAAAAGTCACATCATAATGTCAAACCATCCTACACGGACGGAAAGCATAAGCACTGCAAACAAAATAGAGCAAAACAAACAAGCCAACAAACCACACAAGAAAATAAAAAAAGAAAGTCCAATAAAAAACATACGTTGATTATGCAACATACGATTTAATCAATCATCTTCTACGGCGCCATAAACGATGCGCTAGTATAAATCAATGTCTTGCCAAATTAGGTAAACACGACACATTTGACGCACCGCTCAGTGTGGCCTCGGAAAACGCGGAAAATGATTTTTAATCACATTTTTCTCTGCTGGTAAGACTAGGTATTTTCGACGAAAACGGAGAGGGAAGGAAAAACCAAAAAACCAAAAAACAAATCACTGCAAAAAGCGAACCTGAATCGTCTTCTTGTCCACGTGCTTTTTCATGCGTGTGTTTATTTTTGATCGAGTTATGAAAATGAAATTCTGAACTGACAAACACACACACACACTGAATATGGCTCTGCCTGAACGTGCCGTCAATTTACCACAATTTGTTAAGTTGAAGAACCATGTTGTTTATTGCTGGTTTTTAAAACACAGTGACACGTGCGAAACACAAAACACTAATGCATACCGTTGGCCACCATCTCTCGGATCCATCTTTGTCCATCTGTGTGTCCCTTCGACCTCCAACTCTACTTCAATATTTTATGTGATGGAAAAAGGGGTTTACTAGGAGAAAACCCTTATGAAACTGGGTTGTGTTAGAAACGAACGCAAATCGTTAAAAATATTCAGAGCGGTCTAGTATGGATTACGGAGTGGTGTTGTGATAGTTCCCGACAGGAAACTATGCTGATGCTCCCTCCGAGCTTTTCGTCTTCTCGGGCGAATTTGTTTCACTTCGAATTGCGATAATCAAAACCCCAACGACCAATCGATGGTATCCCTCCAACGCGCACCAAACGCTGCGAGAACTTCAACCTAAATTACTGACTCAACAAGAAACATTTGCTTCGGAATGGCATGTTGGGTTGCCCTTTGGGCTCCATTTGCCAACATGCCGCGTTCGAATGCTTTGGTGGTGCCATGTTGTACGCAATGCAATCGAGGTCGCTTTTAAGACGACCATGTGTAAAACAAAACGGTAGAGAAAAAAAAAACAGGCGCGATGAAGAAATACTACGGCCATTAGATGGGCCAAGGGAAGGGGCTGCAGAAAATTAAAGCATGTGTCAGGCACACACACACACACGAACACACAAACACCACACATTTAGCATTCCTTTGGTTCTTTAGTTTGTAATGTCGGCCACCTTTCGAAGCAACGGCTCGGACGTTTGGATTGTTTGTAAGCAGTCCCAAAATCATCCCGCATAACGATGCGGGAACGTAAAAGAACCATACTAAGCAAAGAACGGACATGAAAAGAGCACTGATAAAGCCACACCGGCAAGCATGGCAGGAACACGAGACAAGGTGGAAAGTCTAGCGGGCAAGTTTCAGACCAGTTGAACAAAAGAAAAAGCTTGAGTAAAACACAAATACTGATCGATTCGAATTCGGATCCTACAAATTTACGTTTCTACCTACGGTGCCGATGAGGCAAACGTAGCAAGCGGGCGAAACACGTAGCAAGGAAACACACACAAAAAAACACAAAAATGAATTTAAACAAACAAACAAACAAACAACGCTCCCTTGAACGGGCAAAGACATTGATCGTGTCAGATTTCTGTCAGCAAGTTTAACCTAATGTGAAACAAAACAACATTTAAAAACGTAAAAAAAACCACAAAAAACATAATATATACATATTTACATATTGTGAAAAGCAAGAAAAAAAGTACATTCAAAAACTGTGTGAAAATGTGAAAAAAATACAAAAACTTGTGAAGTTATTACAAACTAGAACAGTTAGCTAAGTAGTAGTAACGTAAGGTGTATAGCATCCGTATTGCGATTTATAGGGCACGCGTTATGATTATATACATATATAGATTTTTTTTCTCTTTTTGTTGGATCGGATCGCGGAATCTGGTACGTTTTATGTTATTTTTGTTTTTTTTTTGTTTCCCTCGTCTCCAGTCCAGCCTTCTCCTATCTTCGATTTCTCCCCCTTCCGAGGTGGATCGATTGGGGGGCGCTAACTGAACGATAACGGCAAATGGAAAGGAAAAACACTGATAAACTGATCCCATTGGCGAAATGAGGATTAAGTAAACGATGTAAACACACAAAAACAAAGCCCAATATCCCACATACGAACCGATGAGAGAGAGAGAGAAAGAGAGATAGAGAGAGATATATAGAGAGAGAAAGATGGGGAGAGAGAGAGAGAGATAGAGAGAGAAAGAGAAAGGGGTTGCAAGGGGTGAACACACAAAAAAACATGCAAAACGTCTCTGTTTGAACTGTAAATTGTGAACGCGTGCTGTAAACGTAATATTGATGCAATATTGTATCGTATGTGTGACAGTTTCATTTCTCTTCCGATAGAGAACGACCGAATTCAGGATGCAGGATGCGAAAGGTGGATAACCGTTTGGAAAAGAGGACACTTGTGGGAAGGTGTTTGTAGGAGAGAAATATCGCTCCGACCAGATCGGTTTTGCTAGTGGTTACAAAAAAAGAAAAGATGCAAGATAAGCGATTTGTTGAATTGATTTTAGAATCTTTTTCAATGTAAGTTCCCGAGCGTACTCTACTACCCGATGCCTACTCACAAGAGCGAAATTTGTCGAACGTCTGTTTGAGACTAAGTGAAGGACACTAATAGGAAACGGTAAAAAATAAAGGACGGACGAAAAGCAAGAGCGAAGAGAAAATGTTTGAAGTAGTCAACAACACAAGTGGTTGCTGGACAGGACACCCTTGGGAAGGGGTGTTGGAAAGCGATAAAAAAAACAAGTGAACGAAAAGCGATAGGCATGAAAACGGAAGAGCATGAAGCATGTGTCATTATATAAAAATAATTTAATTTACTATTACTATTGAATAGAAATAAAGATTAGTTTTTTTTCTGAAAAATACAAATAAAAACGATAAACAAACACAATTTCGAGTGTACCTACAGTTTAATCTGCTTCTGGGTGCTGATGACAATTTTCGCAATGGATGACAAATATGAAGATGGTAGATAATGTTAGCTAATAAATTTTGGATTGTGAATAATGAATAAAATTGTGCATAATGAAAATATATTGATTTTTTTTTCAAAAATCGAAAAAGTATTTTTTCAGGCCTAAGGACATAAGAACTTTACATCAGAGCTGGAACGAAATTCGGTACAAATATGGTCTCTCGTATTGTGCACGAGCACTCCATTCTACGAAGATAATAGAGGTAATATCATTCTACAAAGATAAAGAAGTTTGGTCTTTAGTGAAGATGCACGTTACACCGGAAGTTGGTTCTTGAACGTTCCCACTCTGAGCCACAGGCAGAACAAAGCTCGCTACGCACCGACGCGTTAGAGCTGAGTGCATACTAACCCTTTGGTGCACAACGGATCCGGGATAATCGCGCTCCTTCGGTCCTCCCATAATCTATGGTTCGTGTGAAAATTATTAAGGAGTAAACATGGTACATGGTAAACCAGTTGAACATCAACTATGCAGCTATTTCTGCAACCTTTAAACCGCATGACACCTTAACAGAAGGGCAATTAGTATCTTCATTCAAACCTTATTATCGCTAAGTAACTAACAATTTGCGTATATTTGGGGAAATAAAAATGCAAATGCTACCCATTCGAGGTCTTGCAGAAAGACCTCAATCGTAATGCAACGAAACAACACGAGAACAAGGTAAGCACCGATGGTGGATTTTAAATTATTATAAAGCAATGCATTTAAAATCGACGGTAAAAAAACGTTCCACACTGAATTTCATAAAACCAAAACCTAAAACAATAATAAAGACACCCGGTAACATTTGCAGCATACCGTGACGCTTTTAAGCGACGCAATAGTTGATCGTTTTCATCGGAGACGCAAGAAAAGGTCAGAGCAGTGCTGCCAGTATGAGATCAAAACTTGTTCAAGAATTGGCTCGTCTAGAAGGAACCCAAAACAAACAAAAAAAAGAAATCTGAAAAAAATGGCAACAAATCCGGCCGGACACGCACCAGGGATTTTTGCTGGCAAACCTGTTCCCTTCTTAGTCTCCCCATATACAGACACATACACACACGCGTGCGATGGGGAGTGCGTACTTCGATGAAGTAGCGTTTTGAGTTTTTATTTGCCTCAGTGCTGCTCTCTCGCCACTTTTTAATCACCTTGAAATGGGCGACGGCATGGCAAGTATGCTGTTTTTCCTGTTTTGTTGTTTTTTTTACGAATTTTGCGGTGGCTCTTTTTGTTTTGTTTTGTTCGTTCCTGGCTCATATGTGCCACTTTGTTTTTCTTTTATTTTACTATATTTTTTTAATACTTTATTTGGCCCAATCTGCAGCATTTGCTTGGCAGTACTGTTTACGCGAACGAGATGAGAGTAGATGTTTTTGAGCATGGTTTCGTTGCCGTGGCGTCAGCGGGAATTGGCTGCATACTGTTACTTACCTTAAAGCTACAGTCGGGCAGTGATGTCGAACCTTTTCATACAGAGGTGAAAACAATAATTACTAACAAATGTTCAAAACAAGAACTTAAACGTTGAGTGGTGAATTACATTAGGCTTATCCGAAAGAATCATTCACAGCTCCCAGGATATTCCTTAATTATTATGGAGGTTGAACCTAAATTGTTGTTATGGAAGATCCAAATTTGCAATATATTAATAAAATTCATTAAATTGCAAAACCGAAGACAAACGGTTGCAACTTTCAGCGTATGTTAAGATTCAATCTTACTAGTTGCACTGGACTTAACATTTCTTTACACTATTCCTCAAAATACGACACGAAATATTCTAAGGTAAGGAAACAGTATAACTCCCTTATTTCAATTCATGTCAAATATTTAGTATGAAAAACTCCACAGTTAATAAAAAAAAAAATGTCAGAAAACTCCACAAAAACACGAGACAATAAGAAAAGAATTGATTTTCACGATAAAAGTAAATAAATTACATCGCATAGATTGTCTTCTGGAGCTGTCAAATCAACAATTTGAAGAGCAACGCAATCAAAAACTATTATTTGTCGTCCGTTCGGCATACGTGCCATCACCTTGCATTACAAACGTTTTGAAAACTTAACAACGTACGATTTTGTCCTTTTGAAATCATAGCCTCCTTTTTGTTCGGCACATTTGGCGAGATCCTGACAAAGTTCTGGTATCCATAAGTTTTCGCATACGCAATACGGCCAGGCCGTTCTTTCTGAAAAATAAATAAATAAGTCTTCGCATACGAGCTCAAATGAAAGGTAGAACCCCACTAAAGCGGCAAAGGTGGTATGCAAACCCCTGGATGGTATTTCAAGTCCTTGTTTTGTGTTACGAGGTCCAGGTTGTCCTTCCCTGAAATAGACCGACAAGCAACGGTCCGGAGTTCTCAGTTGAATTCTCGCGTTGTTTGATGTTCCTTTCGTTCACCCTTCTTCGTCAGTGATCGGGTAACATGGGCGCGGTTTTAAGGGTGGCTTAACTATTCGCCCTCGCATCCCCCCGTCCCAAACCCCCTTGCGCAAACCTTGTCTAGTCCTCTAGTTCGACGATCGGACGATCGGCACAAGAGGCAGGCGGTGTCCATCGTGCCGTCTAGAAGTGAAAGGCACAGGTCGGCTTTAGGGGTCCATTCCGGTCCGGGGCCGGGAGGCTCACCACATCGCAACATCACGCAAGCAGACAAAAGAGAACGGATCTCGCAACACTTCCTGCGCCTTCGACACCGTCCCCCTCGTCGAACCCAGGGGCTGGGTTCTTCGCGACCCTCGCAGACGGAGCCGGAGCTGGCCAGATGGGGTGTAAAATAAGGCAAGTGCAGGTCTCTCATCCGCTCTCATCGGCGGTGCAGTTGCAGTTGCAGTCACCAAGCCGTGGAGGAGTGCGCCTTCTTTGTGTGGCGCTTGCAGAATGTGGTGCACTCTTTTTGTCCTCTCCGTCGCCCTTACACGAGTCTTCTTGTAAAAGGAAGGGTTTGGCCGGGGCTCGTTTTTCCTACCGTCATCGCCAGGCGATGGTGAAATGTAGTCCAAATGCTCTGCAACGGCAACGGAACGGAAGACCTTGAGCGGCGGAAGACCGAGTTATCCGAGACGACGACGACGACGCCGGGCCAACCTTTGCAGAAAAGCGTACCCCATGCAGAACTGCTAAAGTTCACAGGAAGGCTATCGACAAAGGATCAATTGTTGACCGATCAGGACGTGAAGGCCAAAGGGGGAAACTTTTCTTAATCTTAAACAATACAAAAACGAGAAGTAAGAAAATAAACAGTGCTGTAAAAATGATGTAACAGAGTATCTCCAACGCACCTTCAGTAGACCGGAAAATGATCACCTTTTTTGTTGTAAATACTCAACGTATTTCTCATATAACGCCCAGGAATGATGGCTTCAAAACCGTAACACCGTTGGCATTGCTAATACAAACAACAGCGATCCCAGTTAAACGATCACTAAAATATGTATTTTCCCCTGCCCCGAGTGAGGATCGAACTCACGACCTTAAGATTATGAGACTTACGCGCTACCTACTGCGCTATCGAGGCTGTACCGAGCAAAGATCAATGCCTAAATTTACACTACATCACGATTTTCATTTCTTCCTACTCCATACATCCCAGCACACGTCAACGATGTGCAGCGAAGTTTAGTCTATTTCGACCCGGTTATAAATAGCCCCGTCTTTCTTTGAGCAAAACACTTCATGCACTCGCTGCAGTATGGGGAGATTGCAGCAAGAAGTATTTGTTACTCATTTGCCTGTACTGATAAGCTTTCTTTTTACTCCCTTTCTTTCTTACTAGAAATACAACTCTGTAGTGAATGTCGATTGTTTTCAAACATGTGTTTAATGAATAATCCATACAACACTGTACTTCGACTCTCCTCCCCTTCTATGTGTGATTTCGTCCGCATGTTTAGCTGTCAATACTAAGCTGGAATAAACAAACCCTACCAAGGATCCTTGACCATCAGTACTAGGATTACGATCAACATCCCGTATTGTCTAGTGGTTAGGATATCCGGCTCTCACCCGGAAGGCCCGGGTTCGATTCCCGGTACGGGAATATCAATTGACTATTTTATTGAAATAGAGCTTACTACGATTGAAAATTACGATACGATAGCAGTAAACTACTAAGACTTTAGAGATTGGATGGACCACTCTTGTGTCATTAAAATCTTTTCTGTTTCTACGCGGGATTCAATTGATTTTTGGTGTAAAAAAATATATAGGCTTCGGTTCCCATTTTAGTCCGTACTAAAATGATTTTGTTTTGTACTATAGCTGATAACTCAACATAAACATGTTCATTGTTTCCAAATGGCGTTGCTTATTCACCGTACACACATTATCAGAACTTTTGTCTGTGTTTCCATTTTTATTTTTTCTATTCTCATGTGCTTTTGTTACGAAACTTGTATGAAATCAGAATCTTGGATTATTTTCTAGTACTCCTTGTGAATTTTTATTGAAGATACTATTGTTAGTCAACTGTTTCAATTTAGCTTTGGATAAAATAGCGTTTAATTATCATTATTCCCTACATTTTAAGTTTATGAGTTTATTCTGTTTTATTATAGGCTGCATATTGCATTTTGATTACAGTTTTAAAAAAAAACACTCTATAAATTGTGTTGTAAGCAAGAACTATTATTGATAATCTGTTGATAAAATTAATAAAAAAAGTGATATCAAGGTACGATAGTGCAATTATTGTATGAACGAAGCTTCTGTCACTTATTCAGCGGAAAATACACCTAATTTTTTAAACTGTTATTCTTGCACAAACTATCAACGGGGTCCAATTAAAATAAATCACTCTGTAAATAAGTATCCCGTATTGTCTAGTGGTTAGGATATCCGGCTCTCACCCGGAAGGCCCGGGTTCGATTCCCGGTACGGGAAGACTCCCTTTTGTTTTTGATGTACATTAATTAGAGGAACAATGTGCATAATTAGCAGAATATCGTTACGTGATTAAATGCATGTAATACTTTGAACGTCCACGCTTGATTCGGCAGTACTTTGTTGGTTGTCATGTTCAATACAAGTTGTTCATAAAATTTATGAAACCAATGATTTTTGAGAACCAAGTCTAGGATTAAATTACACAAAGGTTTAATCAGAATAACTACTAAAGCTTTCTAGCCCACTTTGTTTCATTTCGCGAGAACAAACATTTCAAACAGCTGACTCTCAAAACTGTTAAGTTTTGGCAAAGAATGTGTCAAGATTGGTTGAATTATAATTATTTTGTTGATAATATTTACAGTTTCAATAGTATTCAACTGAAAGTGTATATTTTTATAGGCAAATTAATCATTTTTATTGATACAGTCCCATTAACTATTGCTGAATTTAGATTCTTCATCTTGATTGATTCTTCGATGTCTTTCAGACATGGATTTCGCTGCATGTCTCAACCCGATTATGTCCATCGGTGCACTTGTGGAGTTATGTTCGTTATTTTCAGGCGGCCATTGCAGAACTGCCGCCCAACTCAGCACCTCCAGCAAAATGGTCGCTCACCACGGAACGGTGACAGCAAGATGGTGCCTGATCCGCCCCATGACCGGCGAGGTCAACGATTCTCGCAATAGACACGGGGCCTGCTCATTGTTATGGTGGCTGTTACTTTATTTTTCTTTCCCACTTCTCGAATTCGTCACCTTCACTCATCTCATTTTGTATCTCTGCTTGCATAATTGACAGCCAACTCCGCAAAACATTCTCTTTCGCGCATCACGCTCCCTCCCGGCGGTCGCTAATTTGTCCATTGTTTCCAAGTGGTAACGACCCCAAACGGAACAACAGCGCGAAATTTTGGAGCACAGACCCCTCGGCAGTAAATCCCCGGAAAAAGGGCTACAGGATGAAACTGAAACCCCTAAGCCCCCGCCATATGGTTTTCGGTCGGCTTTATTTTTCTTTTACCATTTGGAGGTCGGAAAATGTTCAACCAAGTTCAAGTTCAATGCTTACCCAACCTCTACCTTTTGCGCCCAACTGCATTGTGCGTAAAGTGGCCGTTTGTTGACCGCCGTCACCATCCCAAAACCCACCCCGTCGACACTCAGGAAACAATGGAAATGAGTAAATTTAAATAATAAAATAACAGACCTTTACGGCAGAAATGACATCCGTACTGTCGCCCTTTCTTGCCACCGGATGATGGTGACTAGACCGTACAGCAAATGATTTGCAAGTATACTAAGCACCTGCCATAGCTCATGTGGAGCTTTTAACCGTACTCAACCCTATTTTCTGTTCAATATATTTTTCACTTCTCGCACCCCGTTGTACCTCGGTCATCAACCTGAAATTTTGAACTGTTTTATTCACTCGTGTAGGCCAAATTGTACTTCATCATTTCGAAAATCATTAAATGAACCCATTTTAGCCATGCCTAACTTCATCAGTATTTCACAAAGTCACAGTATTTACAGTCGCCTTCAATACCAGGAAGTATTCCGTTTAAAAATGATCTGGATTGGCAGTGGCGGATTAACAAACTAGGAGGCCCCACGCGGGAAATCAAACGGGGCCCCCTTTGATCAATCTTTAGGTTTTGATTTTTACAAATATTATATTTAAGTGATGCATCGCCCGCCTAGCCCTTGTAAGTTTTTTTTAATATTTTGTTCATTTATTCAAGATTGAGGTATGTATGCAGGATTTAATTACGTTATATTGTTACGTTTACTCAAAAATTTATGTGTTTTTTACAATTCGAGGAATAGTTAAGATTATCAAATTATTTTTAAAAGATTTATCGATTTACAAATAATGCAAACATAAAATTGAAACTATGGTAAAGGCAGGATGAAAATTCAGATATTAATATATTCAAATAAAAGAAACATAACTCGCTTGTAAATCCTAAAGTAAGTGTAAGTTCTAAATAATTTTTTTTCGACATTTCTTCCTGTCCATATTTATGATGTCTGTTGCATCAATATTATCTAACAATTCTCGTTCGACATAAAGTATCGCTAAACTATTCAATTTTGATTCACCTATCGAATTAAGCAAATAGTTTTTTTTCACCTTTTCAAGACAGAAAACGACCATTCTCCCGAGGAATTCGAAATTGGTATTGTTAATAGAATTTTTAGAATTACCTCAATGTTTGGAAAAATGCAGGTCATTTCTTGGCTCACACGGTATACATAATTTATATTATTTGAAGGAAGAAGCTCGTTTAATTTTTCTTGTACATTTTGGAAACCAACTACTACATTATTTTCTTTAATAAACAATAAAAATTGTTTGATTTATCCTCCCAATAATTTACATCAAATAATTTACATCGAAATTGCAGTTTTTGTTCTTTTGATAAATTCAAGTCAACAAATATTTTCAAACAGTTCAGTAGTTTGTTCGTATTTGTCTGCTCTTTGAGCTATTTGGGCAGTTACAATATCGCAAATGCTGTAGAAGGTATTGACTCTGAAATCATTCAGATTTTTGTTTGTTCCTTTTCGAATTCACTCATTCGAATCAAACAATAAGCTAGTTATTCTTGTAGCTTCCCTTTCGATTTCATCAAAATTATTTCTGAAATTATTTACAAAATGTGTGAAAGATCGAAGTAAAATTGACCATTTTTTTATTTCGCATTCTACGGATTGGTCGCATTCATTCATTGCAAAATTCTATTCCAGATTACATTGAATCCAGATGTTGAAATCTAACTTTGAAGATGCAAAATTCTATTCCAGAATTGATTGAATTGAATTCAGATGGTCATTGAATAAATTTCAAATTTAGATTTTTTTATTAACAATGATTTTGCCTCCTGAATTGCCCCCTGTTTTTCATTTTCGTCAGTAACTATGTTATTTAACGCTTCCTTGATTTGCTGAAATCCAGCTTTGAATGCTGCAATTATTTGTGTGATCCACATCGCCCTCGGGGCCCCCA
The DNA here is from genome assembly GCF_943734705.1 of Anopheles coustani. Classification (NCBI taxonomy): domain Eukaryota; kingdom Metazoa; phylum Arthropoda; class Insecta; order Diptera; family Culicidae; genus Anopheles; species Anopheles coustani. Next base: position 71,265,856 of record NC_071289.1, on the reverse strand, counting down.
GACAGGTCGGGGCCCCCCGCGGCCGCTTAGTCCGCTTACCGTTAGAGCCGCTGCTGTGGATTGGTTACTAAAATGTGTTCATGATTGTCCTCCATTCTAAATTGATATTTTATTTCTTTGAGCTGTGATGGATCTTACGATAGAGAAATGCGAGTCTAAAATGGTATGAGCCTGAAACAGCTCATTCCACAAAGATAAGAAATTCATATTTTTAATGAACCAAATTATCTACGAGTGTGCATTTCAATTATTTTGTTTCACGCATCAAAGTAAATCATACCAAAGAAAACGAATACATATTGTTTCTATCGAATTTCCTTTTAGATGGTCGGTTGGTTTATATAGTCGGATGTTTATTCTCTTTTATGCCATACTGAGTGTTACTTTTTTATCATACTATATTAATAGACCAACATAAGGTTTTCCAACGATCATCACACCACTCCATTGCATTTGTTTGTCTTTATTTTAAATCTTCCAGTACCAAACTGCAACCTTGCTATTTAATCATGTGGGTATAATTGTTTCCTGCTTTAAGCGCTACCTGTGCATTATCCAATAGAAATAGAAAAATTATCTCAAATTCATTAAAAATAATATCCAACTTATTCCTGAAATCAAAACTAATAAAAAACTATACTCATATTTAAGCCGACCAAAAATGCATTTCTCCTAATAGATTTCTTTTATTCTTTGATCGACCTCTCTAATGACTAGTCGCGTTTTAAATTACTTAGATCATCAAAAACGGTAGAAAAATTACTGGACATTTTTCAAAAGTCAACTGGCCGAGTTGATTCATGGAGTTGCATACAAGACGCCGGTTCCATGCAATTTCGATTGAATGAACTTGCGAGCTTGCAAAAGCTCGCAGGTTTCTCAAAGACGAATACACATTAAAAAGAAAACTGCATGATTCTATAAGATCACTATCAGCTCCTATTCAAACTAGATATTTGGCAAATTTTAAATTTGATCAGCAGTCTGTTATTTTTAGCTAAAAGTTATTTTGAATTCATGGTACGAATTTAAATAGCTAAACGTTTCAAACATGCGTGCTTGAGAGCTACACATCGATACATAAATGTAACCCCGAATTTGAAAGGTTCCGAAAGCTCCACTTTGCTTTCATCGTTTACTTAAAGGTTGGCTAGTGGACAGAACCGAATTCCATCTTGAACACCGGCTAGACGGAAGAGCTTATCCTCTCTGACTCTCTCGCTGGTACTCTTTGGATCTGAAGCCTGATCCATGCCAGCAACGTGGCGTGGGAGACCAACACACCATTCGGCCCAAAAGCTCCCCCTCCCTTGAAAAGGACACGCCAGAGGCCAGCGAGCATGCCCATGTGCGACCACATGCAAGCCTGCTCGCTCTCCGCAATCTCGCTCGGTTGGCTCTCCCGGGAGCGTTGGACGGCGTTTGCAGCGAGGCAGCAGATATCCTTCGGTGGAAAACAACGCAACACCGACTCCTCGAGTCGTTCAGTGGCCGTCGTGCGAAACGGAAGCCCAGCGCTAGTGAAGCAATCTCAGCAACCCCCGCAACGCAGCAGGACCGTGTGCGTGTGTGTGCGTGTGTGTGAGTGTGCATTTGTGCGTACGAGTGTAAGTGAGTGCCCCCTTTCTCCTGCCCCCTTTCCCAATCACCACGAACCGTTACGTACGGTCTGCCATTTAGCGCTTTTCGAGCCCGTTTTCGTTCGATTTTCCTATATCCCCGCCATGGAAACTCAAGCGTCGAGAGCATTCATGTTCTTTGCCTTTAGCGAATCCAATGTCTACTTTTCGGTAAAACCCTGAAAAAAACGTGCAAGCCGTGTGTTGGTGTGTGCGCGAGTCTGTGTGTAACGAATGGAATATTACGAGCTTTTCCCCTTTGGAGCTGGTGCTAGCTGCCAACATCGCTGACCATGCGTCTCCATTTCCCGCAAAAGTGATGTAAAACGGATGTGTGTGCTACCTCCGACTGGGAATCGAAATTTCCACATTCCTTTGTCAATAAACTAAACTTTTGAGAAAATTCTTCATCATGAAGAACCCCAGAAATTACTGAACCTTCCATTCAGGTCGTTTTCATCAAATTACTTTTAATTACTAACATAGCCAAATTCGTTTTGGGAAATGGGTTTTCTTTACTTCCCTCGTTCAAACAATGCCTACGTTGAATTTCACCATCAGTAGAAAAGAAAAACTGTGTGGGAAACGCCTGTGGAATATTCCAAAGCTGCCCAAAAACGGGTGTGTGTGTTTGCTAGTTTGGTGCTGAGATAAAAGGAAGAAGAAAAAAAAAACATACCAAGTGGGCTGTGGCCACAGTTTTCAGGCGAAACTCCCGAATCTCAGCCAACCGTTTCTAGGTGGAAAAACAAATGGTTCACGTAAAGTTAGCGGAAATTCACCTCACTGCGAACTGAGTGTGCCACGGTGTTTGTGACAATTGTTTTTCTACCGTGCATGTCTATGTGTGTGCGTGTGTGTGTGTGGAAGGGGAGAGGGTAATGGAGAAGGAACAAGCCTACCCGTCATGTGTCGATCGTTGACGGAGAAAAACGGCAAGAAAGTTGCTTAACAGTGTAAATTTCTTTCAAGGATTTGATCGTCAGAATTCGAAAATCGGACTTTACTCCCTCCAAGTCGAATGACAACGCGGTCTGGCTGTGTGTGTGTATGTATGTGTTTGTGTGTGTGAGAGTCTGTGTGTGTGTGCGATGTAAGAGTAGCAAAAGAGTTACATCAAGTGGCCTACATGCTAAGCAGCCCACTTTTACTATCCTGTGTGCATCTCTCTTTCTTTCTCTCACGTTCCTCCACCCCATGGCCCTCGCGAATGATCCATCAGTTTTCGCTCTTTTGTGTGACATTTATGCTCCTCGCAAAACAACATCATCATCGCCATCATCAGGATCGTTTTAGCAACACCAACCAACATTCCATCCCCTCCTCGTCGTGAGTACGCGCTTTGTTGGTTCGTTTTGTTTTTTTTTTTTTTTTTTATTGTTGAGAGGTTTTCCCACGCGGGAGTGAAAAGTGAAGACTCTTAAGGGTTTTTGGGAGAAGCCACCGGAGCCGCGGAGCTGGGAGAGTCCTGGAAGTTCGGAAAAAGTGCCTCCACGTTCGGGATAAGATGTGGAACCGCATGCTGAGGGGCACACCGAACCGGGAAACCGAACTTTCTGGGAGAGGACACGGAAAGAAATAGGCTCCGGGAGTCCCTTAAAGGCTGCTGAGTTGTAATTTCCCGGATGGAAAAAGTTCTCCACCATGGTCCATGGCCTCAATTAAAGTCTTTTCCGATAAGAGACGGACCATTAAAAGTCCAGGCAGTTTTAACACGTGCTGTACCAAAAATAATACTATCAACGGGAAGAGTCATGGATCTTTTTAACAAACGAAAAAGAGCATTAGAGAGAAGGTAGACAAAACGAGCTAATAATTCAGCTATTGCAGGTCACATTTCCTATTCATCAGCCTTTTGAAAACTAACCGTACCTTACACAGAACAAAATTTATAGAACCTAAAAGCTTTTCAGAACAGCTGTGATTTAAGAGTCGGAAATTGGAGCTAGAACAAAAACAACTCCAATGTATCTGAATTAAAGTGGATCCCTTTAATGTATCCCATATTTAAATTGGAATATAAATATCTTATCGACAACGTGCAAGATTCAGCACAAGGGATTCCCGTTTTTAGCCACTTTATGTGCCGAACGTGTGTCGTTCTTGCTGGCCAACGTTCAAAGCACACAACGAATCGATTAACTTCCCTTCCTACCGAGCAACAGATGCTTCGACTCGGCAAAAAGCCCACTCGGCCAAACGGCAGCACCCTGCTCAAGATCAAGAAAACCAGCGCGTCGTTAACTGGCAAAATCGAGCCAAGGGCCGGCCATACTCGGATGCCGCTCCGTCGAGCCTGTCCTCCAAAATTGTGCCCAAACCCAAAAATAAAGCTAATTGAGCGGCCTGCTTTGGCTCCGTTACGCAAGGCGCAGTGAAAAATCAATACCACATCATCAAAAGCAAACAACTATTTGATCTGAAGGGTACGATTGTGCGAATGAACATGAGGTCATTAGTTGGGAAACGTTTGAGGGGTGAAAACCTACGACGAGGGGAGAGGAATTGGTGTAATCGAGCTGGATCGGAATTCGTTGGACTTACCTTTTTTTTCGGAAGACGTCGCCTCCGAGGGCCATGAGCACTCTGCCGAACAATTATGAAGCCGTTCGGAAGGTAATCGATCGGAAGGCGGGTCGCTTAAAGACGCCCTGGGATAATCTTTCGCCACATTTTCGTCTCGACTTTGTTGAGTTTTTTTAGTTTAGTTTTTTTTATGTATAAGGTAAGAAGTCTTATAAGAACCGGTGCAAGTGCGAAACTTGCGAACAAAACCGCACATTAATTAACCAGTCTTATATTATTCGTAACGCTACACTTAGTGTGAAGGATTAAACAATTGTCAACATATATTCTAACCATGAATTCGATCCTCAATGTAAAAACGGAATAGCCTTACATAACAGCCTTAAAACAGTTTGTGGGAAATAATTCAGAATACCATACTTCGCATCACAACAATTACAGAAAAAGTAATTTCAAAGAAAGAATTACAATCCTAAGTTTTGCGCACAAATGAAAAATGAGAAAAGCAAATGGAATTTAAACAAAATATACTCATTAGTAAGAAAGAATATGTTCCCCAAAAATAGCTGTACCACTGGGTAGTCCCTGAAGGGTACCAGCAGTGTAATAAATAAGTTAGTTGCTGCCTTAAACCTCATCTCCCGAAGCACGTAATCGAAATTCGTCAGTGCGTCTCGAACATCCTACCGGGTACCCTTTCGGAGATGTTGGTTCTATTTCCGAATGCCATCAAAGACGTTAACGGTTAATTTGCCCACACAAGAAAAAGGGCTTACCACCCTCAAAGAGGGGCTGGGGAATAATATTCTGTTTCGGCTGAATGGCTAACATTTGGCAAATGACGTCGGTTTTGCTTTGTTCTTCTTTTTTCGGAGCCCTTTTTTCGGGTAGGAGGTATGAGTGTTGTTATGTTTGACGTAAATAAGGATCGATGAAGATTATTGCAATTTACCTCCACTTCGAGTGCGGTAATGGTTGTAGGTTTGCCCGACAACTAATTACAACCGACCACTACATTCTAAACCGGGCGTCCGAGCTGGAAATCCGGTGGAAAATTGAAATGTAAACACTAAAGACGTGTCAAAAGCTTGCCCAAGTCGCACAAAAAAAGGTCGAATAACGACGCCCCCGGACAGTGCGGGAATAATTGCTCGGAAGCGGTGGTCACCGGAAAAGCAGTGAGTCGCACGGACAACCAGTTCTGGCACAAACGGGCGGGACTTTTCCGAGTTTTCGAGACGAATGGCGACAGCATCCCCTTTACTTCGCACGCTGCCTACGCACGCTGCCAACTGTCAATAATAATGATGGGGATAGTACACGGGTGGATGGGAAAAGGGAGGACCAGGGTAAGCTGCGTGGGTGTGTGGGTGCGGAAAAAAACCCACACCCACACCATAGCGATCGCAAAGCAAGAGCGAGAGAGAGAGAGAGAGAGAGAGAGAAAGTGGAATCCAAGTTCGCTCACAACTTTTCCATTTGGAACCTTTTTTTACTGTTTTGTTTTCCAATTTACTTTCCTTCCGACGCTTTGTTTCGCGGTCTCTGTCCCCGCCATGCCAATGTGTGGTTCCTTGTGTCGTTGCCGGGAGCTTTTTTCCAGCGAAGGGAAAGCTGGTTGGTTTGTGTGCGAACGGAGTACGCCATCGGAAGGATGCGGAGGAGACACTTGCTTTGACAGCGTATGCCCCAGGAGTCGGTCGGCCTTTCGCCCTTCCCCGCTTCCATTTCATTCAACATGGTCTACATTCCTTTTTTCTGGACTTTTCCCCTTTACCAGTTGGGTTTGGGGAGGGGGAGGGATGTATTGTTGGAGGGGTGGGAATTGGAAAAACAGCCTAAAAGCAGTACCACCACGCTGCCGAACCGTTGCTCGTGAAAAGGTCACGTTCTCTTTGATCACAATTTTAGGGTCTTGTGTTTTATGTGCGTGTGTGTGTGTGTGTGTGTGTGTGTTGTAAAAGTTTGTTACAAAAATAGAAAGCACAAGGGATACTGTTGGGTTGCAGTGCTGTAAGCGAATTACTTGGATAAAATAGTATAAACCACTATTTTTGCCCATAACAAGAAAAACGAACGTTCATAAAAACGCAAGAGATATCGTTAAGTTAAAAGATGTTTAAAGTCGTGTTTGGGCTTAAAAATGAACAAAAAGGTTACGTTCAATTTAAATTACCCCTATTTAAAAGATAAAATAAAAGTTGACTTCAATAAAAGCTACATTTAGCATGTAAAACAACACAACTCAAATGTTCGAACTCGTCCCATAATCGTTATCAGGTAATGGTAAGGCAATAGTTTGGTTTTATCACTAAGCTAATAAGAAGCTTTAATAAAGTTGATCACAGTCTGTATGGCAACTGGGTAGAAAATCATGTTGTCAATAGTATGCAGCTTACTTTCGTTCTTCTTATTCTTCTTGGCGTAACGACCTCTTGGTCATGCCTGCCCGTTAAGGGCTCACGAGACTTGTTTCCGTGTTGTACGTGGATAGTCAGTCCTCTCGTATAGAGGAGGGTCCGGTCTCGGTTGGGATTCGAACCCACGCCGTCGAGGTGGTGAGCCTCGGCGCTCATGGGCCGATTTTCTAACCGGCGCTACCGCTCGGCTGTCGCGGACCCCTTACTTACTTTCGTTACGAATAGTTATTTTGTATTTATATAAACTTTATTTTTTTTTTTTCAAATATTAAATAGAGAACTAAACGATTTAGCTTAAATCGAACAGACTTCTGGTGCTCAAAGTTGTTGATAAATATTCAGAAACATCTCTTTAATTGATATGTCGATGCAATGTTAATCAGAAATGTGTTGGAACTATGTAACGTTGATACTAGCGGCTTTGAAGTTGTTCTTACTGACTTTTATCAAAATATAAATACACTACATTTCTATTAGATAAGTTTTGTAACAGAGCTAAAACAACTTTCTATCTTAAGTCAAATTTTTGTTGCTTTATCAATTAGTTCGAAATGCCACATTTATTACATTATGTGTGTATGTTAAATATGCGACGAAATAAAATGGTTCCCAAATCGGTATCCTCAGTCATTCCATTCCAACCTTGGCTTGTTGGTTGTAACGTTTGACGACGTCCTCAAATCAGCCTTTCATCAACCAGCAGCCATCATTTACGTCACCGACACAGTTTTACGCTCGTCCACTTGAAGATTGCGAGATGAATAACTGCCCGAGTGAGATATGGGTTGCAAATTGCTTCCTCGTCCTGCTCCTCCCGCTAGCCCCCCACTCCGGTGGCCTGATTTCGTCCGCGTTTCGGCCGCTGATGATTATCCTGAGGGCCGCCATTTAAAAAGGACTGCACGATGCTGGGTCCACTGGTCGTCGCCGGTTGTCGCAACGCTCCACTCCCCTAGCGTTTGAGGGAGGGCTGCAGGATGCTGGATTGCTCCAGACACTGTGGAGCCTCCGAAAAAACATACACGGACACGGAAATGCGGAAGCCTAAGGACACTGTGCCACGCTGCGGCTCGTTTCAGCAGAGTGTGTGTGTATCTGTTTGATGAAGCAGAACGACGCCAGGCGTGACCGTTTTTCTTCTCTACATTCCCCCACCCAACCGATTGGGCGGTTTAGATAGTTTTCCTAGCTTTCGTACGGGAAATTCTTCCCACTTGTAAACAATGTCATTCGGGTAATGCACCTTGCGCCATCTTTAAGCCCCCCGTTGGTGCGCGTTTCGGACGGAACATTGCTACCGGAAGGCCACCGCCATATTGGGGGGCCAACGGTTACCCAATATCTCATCCCTATCGGGCAAGCCAATCCGATCAATTCCAATTCACATTCTTCTTCCCAGCTCCCCGTAGCATGAAGCCAATTTCTGTACCAACGTTTTCGCTCGGAGATACAGCTTCGACCCGTTCGACGTACCGCTACCGACATAATTCAAGGATTTCGAGAATCCATCCAAAAGGTTAGTTGCTGGCTCGGGTCAGATAGGGCGAGATAGTCGAAAAGATTATTGTAAATTCAGATTGAAGCTTTCACAAACACACACACACACACACACATACACTAGGTGAAATGGAGTAACTTGGTACATTGTAAAATTCCACATGCTAACCACACTCGAAGCGAAAACGGAACCCGTTCTTTGTGGCCGAGTTTTATACGACATGAAAAATAATAAACAAGTTTGTAAAATTGTGTTCCATTCAATAGAAATAAATAACCAGATTGCTTTTTTTAAACATATTAGGATTTCCTCTTGAATTCAATAATTTCTCTATCAAACACACGGAGCATCGATACCAAAAAAGTTTGCCAGGACAGTTATATTTTCTTAACAAGAGCTTGAATTTGATTTTACCAATATATTTTAATAGAACATTTTCTGCTTATTTTGGTTGTAAATTTCAAAATGATAAAGATCGGTAAATTGGTTTCTACTTTTTTGGGGTTATGAATTTAGTTTTTTTTAATATGTCCTCCGGGCAGGCAGAAACCGAGTAGACAAATCTTGAATTTTATTGTAGTAGCTTACCAGCCTGTCTTTTATTTTTTAATTGTAAATGGTTAAAAACCCCTTTTTTATATAATGTCACCTCGGTTGATAAGTAATATAACTACAATAATGCACCAATACTTCTATTCCAACAAAGCTTGATATATTTATCATTATAAAATTAGAAACTCAAACCAACCGTTTTGTGCAGTTCATGAAAAAGACAAACTTTTCTTAAACAAATCAGAAAAACTTGATGGGTTAGTATTGTACCATTGAACGAAAATTGATATTCAAAATTAATTGTGCAATTGCAAAAGGGATAAAAAGCATGATTAACAAATAAATTTATCTTGATCGTAGCTTGAAGAATATAGGAAATAACATGATTAACTAGTATTATTTGTAAGATGAATCAATGTTACATTCTTTATCATATAACTAAAACCAGTTCGCGCCTTTATTCCAGTTTTCAATGGTTTTTTTGATAGAGGTGTGATTCAGGATTAGGCACCACGTTACTTGTTTTAACTAATTCAGCACATTTGGAGAAACAAACTAGTGTTTAAATGTATGTTAAACAATTTTATCAATTGCATCTAAACCCAATTCGCGAATATTAATAGTCGTTTCTGTTTGCCAACGTAACTATTTAATCTCTGCTCGTTTGCTCTAAAGTAACAGACAATGTTAACAAGCACCCTTAATCGGTCCCAAAATCCCCTGGTGCAGCACACGTTTTGCCACATGTGGTCGTTTGATAATGTTCCAACATTACACTCACAGCCGACAGCGAGACGAAGGCTACTTTCGCGCCGACGTTTTCCTGCCTTCTGTTTGGATAAACCGCTTATCATATTTTTGCATTCATTATCGCACGATGCACTCCCTCCGGTGCACTAGGTGATGGGCAGTGCACCACTTATCTCCGTGGTGTAGTAAGCCTTTTTTCACTCAGTAAAGTAGTTGCCGTACGCTCAAAACGACACGCGGTTCCCCTGTTCTTTGCTACGAGTGAATCCGGCATCGAGCGTGCAGTGCAAGGAAGGGAAATACGTCCAGTGCTTCACCATTGAACCTATTTGCATATGCATACCTTTTTTTCCTTCTAATATCATCCTTCAAAAGTCTGTATAAAAACTCTTCTGGAGTCGTCCTTGCTTGCAGCCGGGAAGGGAAACTAGCTAAACACGGCGTGAAAAGAGTGATAGCTTTCCGCAAAGCGTTGACATTCGTGAGACACCACCATGTACGCTGCACCGGAACCAACAGCGGTAAGTTTGTCGGTGCCGTGAACGCGGAAACTCAAATCGATAAGGCGAGGGAGGGCCTCGGATGCATCGCAGATTGCAGTGCCGGTAATTGCGGAGCAAATTGACAACCCTCGCCAGCCGCCCACACCACGAGCGAGTCTTGATTTTCAAGGACAAAATCGTGTGCCTTTCGAACATCCGTGGGTGGGTGGAAAAATACTTCCAGCTGTATAGCATAAATGAGGATTCGAGTTGTTCACTAAGTGCCTGGTTTACATAAATTTACAATGTTACAGTTATCGCAATGTGTCTGTTCAGCAAATATGTTTCATCAAACTTAGCGATCAAATAAGAATGGCTCGCTATCAAACTTGATGAACAATATAAGACCCTGCATAACACTATCAAAACAATGCCTCCCTTTGCAGAAGCATCCAATGCTCCTTACCGTTTCCAGCCTCCACTGTAGCACTAGTAGTGGTAGTACTCCAAGTAACGCTGGGCCACTCCGGATTCCTTTGTTTTGCCACTCCTCTGGATTCTCCTCTTGTATCGGATTTGATCGGACTGATCATGATTGGGCTATCAGAAAATGGGCTACCGCAAGTTTTTCCCCGCAGTGAAGTCCCAAACGCCGGCTCCTTGAACCGTTGACGAGAAGCCTCTTCGCAAATGACCTACTTTACATCGAACTAATCTTGACTCGTCCCGCTTTCCTTCATCTGAGATGGAGGAATTGCGGGAATTTCTTGATTCGTCGGTCCGAAAAGCGATAGGATGAAGGATAAATGAGAAGTGTACCTTCAGCGCCGGTTTACCAACAAAGCATTGACAGGTTTTTACTGGATGGGAAAAGATGTAACGGTATCTTTTGCAGTAATTTTAGAATGGAGATTGTTACATGAGGTTTTATTTTTTACTTCTCAACAATTTTGTACAACACCGACATCGTATAGTCAGTATAGCATCAATAATCGATTAAATTGGCGTTACGTAATCGGTTAGCGGTAGCAACATGTTCTAGATAAAGAGGGAATACTATGGGTAACTGTTTAAAATACCCCGCTATTCAATAATTAGGGGTAGGTGTACAAGAAAGCTCATTTTAATCCGTAGGTAATCCGTGAAACAATCATAAAGAGGTTTAAAATAATAAACCAAAGTAAAAGGAATCGACCACTTAAGCATGATTTTTCAAAGGGTTTTTCCCAAGCGTGAAAATTCTATTCAAGTTCATTTCTCTTTGTAGAATTTTACTGTGTTTTGCTTGATAGTTTAGCTCAATACTAGAACAACATTTCACGCATACGTGAATACAAAAGAACGATCGACATTTTTCTCAAACTTCACTTCACAAGGACAAAATATACCTCCTTTTTACAATAGTTTCTACTTATAAGAGTTTAAGCTCTAAAAAGCTGCAACATACCACAGCTTTTCAGAATGTTGTCTCATGCGTTTTGTTAACGACATTTGCGACGAGTAATCGCAAAATCGCTTCGGGGGAAGATTCTTCCCATGGTGAACGTTGCAGAAAATGCTAAGCATTCATCAAAACTGTTAGATGTAGCAGCGTCTTTGTGTGGTCGGTATGCTGGTATTTGATGGGCTAAAATAGCTTTAATGGGCTACGGTTTAATTAGACGCTTGCAAAACCGCACATTCCAAGTACACGGTTTTCGTCGGACCGGGAAAGGAAACGCGATCGATCCCGGCCGTGTCCTTAGTACACGCACAACAGCAGTGGTTAATGTTCTGTGAGTGCCTTTTTCCAGCGATGCCTTCCGATTTAGTGCTTTCATTAGGCACGCGAGCAGAGCCAGATTTTGCACGACGACAAATCGCTGGATTCCTCGGCTCACGCTCTGGTCCCATATCCTTCGTTAGCTGCTCGGCTAGTCCAGCAAAGATGGCAATGAACAATTTTAATATTATTATTATCGACCAAACGGACGCTGCTTGCTGAGGTCAACGCAGAGGTTACCCCCGCCAGGTACTTGAAAGGTGCCCCGAAGATGCCGGGGCCTTGAAGAACGTTAGCACAGTGGATTTTTACAAGATTTTCGGTCTGGTCGGTTCGGTCACGATGGAGAGCCAAGCTGCTTCAAAGCTGAAGAAAGCTTGATCGATTTCTTAGCCAACGAACTTTTCGGGTCAATTTCTGAGCTGTAAACTGGGACGACGTTGGGTTTCTTCTATTCATGCTTTAACTTCGATGAGCAGGGCTTTGAGTACGATGACGAAAACAACCAACTACGCATGAGATATTTTCTTAAAAGTTTGTTAGCAATTTAGTTTCTTTTATGCATAAACCTTAGGCATTTGCAACCAATGGCGAAATCCACCAGTTGATGTGCGATTTTTAGTTGGGTCTGCGCTAATAAACTGATCTTTAATTTTAGAACCGACTCTCGAATCGACGCGGCTTGTGTGATTGCCGGTTGTTGCTCTTTCGTGCCTTCCTCCGCTTGGACAAGACGAAACGTGAGCCATCACTTTCAATCAGCGAGCAGAAGACTATGAGACTGAAGTATCACGTACCTTCTGGTCAGCGCAATATGGTACACCGTGACGTCGGATATCAGTGAGTAGCATCGCGTAGCGGAAGGGTCGTAGAGCCTTGTGTCGCCTTGCGGCTTCCTTCAGCCCATCGAACACATGGCAATTTAATGGCACCTCTAATTTTAATAGCTTAGGCACCCTTTTATCAAAACACCACACCACACACTTCCATTCCCCACTTGTGTACACTGCGTTTCATATGGCTCACTTTCATTCTACAAACAGGTTGGTTTAACACAAGGTTAGAATATTTTCATCGATACTTTGATCAACAACCATCGGTCTGTAATGGATTCCCTCAAAAAGAGGACCCATGATATGAAACTGACTGGGCGTCTCCATTTTGCACAGAATCATAATTAAGCAACTTAAAACGCTTTTAAACCAAAACGGAAGTAGCTTAGGGCGCATATGCGATCACAAAGGGTTATTTTCTTGGAATTCCGTTAGAAATTCATTTTTGAAATAAGTTGATTACGCACACCATGTCACATGTGAATAAATATTACTCACATCCAGATAATTCAAACACAGATGATTAGCAGACAGCTATGGGGAACAAATAATTATTTGAGCGTTAAAAATCCGGGTTAAACAAGTCAATATATGCAAGTCAATATAACAAATCAATACATATGACTATGTTCGGGATTGATTATAAAAAGCAGTATAATTTCATGCAGAATTCATTTGAAGATTAATCAAGCAAGTTCACGCATTGTCCAATTGTTAAAAATAAGTAAACATTACAAATGTTTCCGCTTTCTTACCTAATCGGTTGGTTGTTAAAGCACCTGTAAACGATCTCTACACGTGGAAGTGTACCCCTGCAGGGCTCTGCTTCGAAATTGTCGAATGGGATCATAATATTTCATTTTATTCAAAATTGCAGCGGCATTAACATGTGTTCCAACATACCGTGAATAGGTTATAATTTCGTGATAAGTAAATTAAATATCCCCTCAGTTCAAGCGTAAAACAGGAAACACGTGCGACACTTTTTATCGCATACAACACTGTTTGTTCGAGCAGAGGTCATCGAAACGGTAAGCTTATGCCTATGACAGGTGGGAAATTATCTCGGAAATTGAAAAAGATGCTGAAATCTTACTTTGCACAAGATTGCGTGTCTTGAATAGACCATTCATTTAAGGGGTAAAGTGTCTTAATCGCTTTAAGAACTAAAAAGTTATTCACAATTTGCCATTTTCTAACCTAAGTTGTAAATCGTGGTTAACCGGTAAATATTACCGGTCCCTTGGTGCATATGAGTTGACTACCAACACAAACAACGGAGTACTGTGATTGGCTTGACGAACCGGGAACAACCGATTCACGAATCGGTTCAGCACGCCGTACGTACCGATAGGCGTTTGAATGGATATGTGTAACAATGTGAGTGTATTCGTGACGTTGATATTTTTCTAAGAAAAATGATAAATTGAAACATGTTTTCTTAAAGAATGTTATTTATCTCCAAAAAACCTTTCTTTCAAGGGGTCAAGTATGAAAATCGGTCGTAGGACCAACAAGTTATAAACGAATTGCCAATTTCAGCCCGGTCTCGTCAACCGGTTTCAATCGGTTATAGTGGCAAATGCTTACAACACATCAACCGAACGGTTCCGCCAGCAGTCTTCGATTGACTTCAGCACCGTGAAGGTGTGTCGTGCTTGAAAAGTTTACTCGCCGTGCCGTGCGCGGTCAACAGCTGTGTTTTGTGTGTAGTAATTTCGCGTTTTACGGTCCATCGTCTCCGAGGTACCGCTAAGGTGGACCGTTTTAGCGATTGTGTCGTTATTGACGCGGGCGTAGCTCGAAAAACAGGGTGACGTGTTTTGTGCATCTATCGCTGGTGAAAACCGTGTCATCGTTGTGCTATTCTTTGTGACAAAACCAGTATTGACACCGGATCAGCGAAAAGAAACTGCCGACCCGTTGGTGCTGTTTACGGTACGCGTGAGTTTAGGGGTCTAGGGTATAGCTGTGACGAGGACAAAATGTGTACATAGGTATAAAAGAACGTGGGTTTTGCAAGAACCGTTATCGCATTGCCGTGTCAAGGGTACCGAATAGATTTCCTATGGCGCCATCACGCCAGTGGGGCTTGCTTGATGGAATATGCAACGCGCTGGCGCACCTACATTAGTGCTGTAATGGATTCGTCATGATGTGCAGACGGCTTAATGTTCAACCGACCGTGCTGTGGGTCTTTGTTCATGATCCGTGTGTTCGTAGAATTGACGCAGCATACCCGTGCACTGAAGATGTCGAACACCCGAGGGGGTACAGAGGCAAAACGAACGTACACAACCGGCGGGAGGGACAGAAGTGCGGGACGCGTTCGATCAAACAGTTTGTCATGACGCAGAACCTCGCTGATGACATCGTCCATCGGCACGAAAAACAACCGGATGCAACTACAATCTCACCCACACTGATTCTTTTACCGATCGTGAAGGAAGTTCTGATTGCGTTGAATACAAATGCAATTGTTCAAACTAGACGCCTAGTGTTTATCGTTAGAAATCTGTTTACCATATTTCAACTCATGGCGCATTACTATTTGGACTACATTCATTTTTGTTTGCTTGAAAATGATCATATTTTTAATTATTTCTGCGGCTATAAATATCTTCTTTGAATTGATGTTAATATTTATAGGGACCAAAAGCCTGGACTTGCAAGGCCATCCGGTTATTAACGCTAAACAAACCTAGTTTACTGGTTCCTCTGTCTTTTTTTTTAACAATGCGAATATTTGCAAATTAGCAACCCATGAGGTGTCACTGGAACATGATTTGCGTCATCGGAACTCCGCTGCTGATCACATTCATATTGACGCACCAACATGCACATACACACACACACACGTCGCTTCCTTCCACTTGTAACTTATTAGCATGGTTTGCTGTAATCAAATATGTAGACCCCAAAAAGATCCTTTGGCTTAAAGCTCATCATCGTGCAAGAATTGTGAGTCTGCCGGGATGAGTGAGGGAGCAACACGTTGAGGAGGAGACTTCGCTGCAGAAAATGGAAACCTGTTTGGCTGGCTACAGCCCCAGCGTCCGCTTCACGGCTACATATCCCCATAACACCGCCTACGACGCCGTGCAAGTTTAGCAAATCCCACGCGGAGACTTTCAAGATTCATGCCGGTGCCGGGATTTCTACGAAGATTGCTCAAAATTCACCCTCCACAAACCATACATGACACGCAGCAGCATGTTCAACAGTCACACGTACGACGCATTCACGTTCACCTGAAGAAGGAAGCCACACCGGGGCAAGACCTGCTCTTCGTGGCATGGCGGGTTCGTGCGGACGGTGTAGAAGTGGCGGGCAATATTTCTCGCTCGATAAATATTTAATAAGACAACTTGGCCCACATCCGCGCGTTATTGTGGAAAGGAGGAAGGCAGCGGGGATGGACGAGAATCGCACGACTCGCGCATTTGCATCCAAACTCCTCCACCTTACCCCCAACTACCGGAATGCCACCGCGAACTGTTGCCACTGCGGGCTGCACCTAGGGATCGTCAAATACGCCCACGAGCTATCGGGACCAGTGGTGGTTTTGGTTCCTGTCTGCCGGCAAGCCACAAGGGCTCGGGGTTTAGGTTATTATCTATGGATGGGGCCCACGACTCCGCTTCTTGACTCTCGCTTCGTTCGGTAATGGTTCCGGATCGCTTCGGCTTGCTCTGCTTGCTTTACATTAGTATATATGCCTCCGGGATGGGAGGAACCACGTGTAATGGGCGTTCGCTTTAAGGCACAGTATTATCGAATCACGAAAATCACACCCCAATCCCCATATTTCCTGCTACTTGCGCCGAATGTCCCGCTGTATGACCGTTTTCTATTTGCTCTTTCATTTTTTTCTCATTTCATAAACTCGCCCTCTCATACGTGCCCCCCTCATCCGGTGGTGGTGGTATTCGAACACAACACAAAACAATCATTTGGGGACCATCCTTCCGCCGAACTTCGTTCTGACCTCCGCGGACCACACACGCGATGCGCAGAGCGATGAGACTAGTGTCCGATATCTACAATGAAAGCATTGAAACGTCACTAGGAGGAATCGCGAAGCATCTAACGCAAGTAAATATCATTCCCCATGTCCCTGTTGTTAACCTCTGGTACTGTTCATTCCCGCCCATCAGGGCCGTTGACTGGCGTGGCGTCATAAAGAGGGGCAAAGGGTAATGACCAAAAAGACGAGGCAGTCGAAGGCAGAGGGCTATGGTTGCTGTAGCCCTCCGCTGCCTATGAACAGTGCCCGGCAACGGCAAGCGTGACCCACGTTCCAAGCTTAAAGATATACCACCTGTATTCTACTGAGTAGGACTTCCTGCATTTCGCAGGTTTCTTCGTCCTCGTCCTTTGTTAATATTTTTGGCTTGTATTCTACTCTTTTGCTCACTCTTCCGTTTTCTTCTTCTTCTTCTTCTTCTTCTTCCACGGAATGCATTTGCTTCCCGTAGCCGCCACAACAGCAGCAGCACCGACGACTTCCGAACCATCCGCACTCACAGCAGCAGCAATTTGTCGCCTTAAGCACCCTGAAACGTTGGGGCGAACAGCCAGAAGACAGCCGCGACCACCAGTCACGTCCTCGGCCGACCGATTACAGCCAATTTGCGGCGAACTTTGAGGGAGGCCCGAAGCACCCGGTCAGCCCGTTCCCGTGCGATGCGCAGATCAACAATCGTTTCGTAATCTGGTGAGTAGTCGTAGGGTCGGAGGTCAGGACCGTACCGTATCGATTGCAACGGAACGAGAAGCATATACGGGGGAAGGAATAGGCAGGGATAGGTGCATTCGCTAGTTGCACCGGAATGGTGTCAGAGGTATAGGTTCGGTCGGTAATTCAGAAACGATTTTGACTACTCAACATCTAAACCTATGAGGAGGAGTAGGAGTGACTGAGAGACGGTGTCAATGTTACCGGTGCACGGTTGGTTTTGACAGTGGCCGTGAATTCAAAATAGACTAGGTTTTTTTCCAACAACAACAACTAAAAGACTAGTGGTTGTTCATGTTTTCGTGCTGAGCCCATATCGGGTAAATTGGAAGAACTATCCAACAAGATTGGCAGGTATCGATTTTTACCGCCCAAACCTTAGTATCTGTTGTAGTAGGCTATAACAAGTCAGCCCAATGAAATGTATGTCATAGTAGGCTAGTGCCATGTGCAAGAGGGTGCTTCCGTTTCACGCCGTTGGTCTATTTGGATACACAATAAAGAAACTCTGTACAAAAGCATCGCATCGTGTGTCCGGGGGCCAATTCTGCACTTGCTTCATCAATTGACTGGGGATAAACATTCCTAGAGACGACAAATATGGCAGAATCTATAATCATTGAGGGTAGCAACCACTTCTCTTTCCCATCTCTACCATACCAGCATCGGTACTCAACCATTAATTAATACGACATTCAATTTTCGTTCCGATTGCAGGGAGGGTGATATATCGCAGCTTAAAGTTGATGCGATTACCAACAGCACCGATGAAACGTTGACGGAAAAGAATCGTGTGTCGAAGAAAATTTTTGGTCGCGCCGGTGCCGCGCTTACCTCTGCTATTATTCACGACGTCAAAAGTAAGTATGGCTTCCCCCGGTGCCCTAGATAAAAGCCATTGGTTCAATTTAAATCCGCTTCCATTTCACGCCTGGCTCGAGTAATATAACCTTATTGCGTTTCATGTGTGACTCCCTACCGTTGTCTCCGCAGGATGTAAAACCGGTGAAGTTCGTGTTACGCCAGGGTTCTTCCTACCAGCAAAGTACATCATTCATACCGTTGGTCCGATTTACAGTGAAAAATATCGGACCGCGTCGGAAGCGACACTGCATGCTTGTTATCGGTAAGCTGTGTTTTCAAGAAATGTTGTGGCGACCGACGTTTTCCAAATGACTTGAATTTCTAACCGCAATCTTGGTTTCGCGTTTTAATTTCAGAAACGTATTGTACAAAGCAAGGGAGCTAGGATTAAGAACCGTTGCTCTATGTGATATTAGTTCGGTGCAGCGTAACTTCCCAGCCGACACCGCTGCTCATATAGCGCTGAGTAAGTATGGAAAAACGAGTGGCAAAGAAACTGTAAGACTCAACTACCTTTCCTTCTGTTTCGCCGTAGGGACAATTCGTCGTTTTTTGGAGCAATATCGTGCCGAGATTGTGATAGTTTGCCTTGAATCCAATGCACTCAGTATCTACGAGGTACTAGCGCCACTCTACTTTCCGCGCGATCAGCCCGAGGAGAGAAGTGCCCTGTGGCAGCTGCCGAAGGATATCGGAGGGCTGTATGGTGAACCGCAGCTAGCCGACCGCCAGATTAGAATCATTCACAACCCACAGCATTCCGTCATGATAGAAGGTGAGTATTTTAGGATAGGATCTTCTCCATCTTTGATCATCGAGTGTGTGTTTCTATTGCTGTGTGTTATTTACAATGTAAAAGTTTTCGAATGGATTCCATGGCGTGCAATGAATGAATAGTCACCAAGTTGCCACTACTTTAACTTAGCAACTAAAAATAGATCACCGTATAGCCAGAACTGAAGTGATGTGTCGCACACAACAAAACCAAGAAGATAGGGATGGAGGTCCCCCGTACGACTGCATCTACGTACGTTCAAGTAGTACACAAGTACAAAATACCAGCCCCGTAGTTGATCACTGGGTTGAGTAGAAAAACTGTCCCATTATTACCACCATTAGTTGAACATTCTTATCAGCTTCAATCGCACCAACACCGTTTGCCGTGAATGCTCATTTTCCTCACTGATAGCGCAAACAGGCGTTCGGCCGATAGACAGGACAGTGCACAGTGCCTCTACGCTACCGATACTTCGATATTGGATCGATGCAATACTTTGTTGTAGTCACAGCAGCGAGGAGGTTGAATCATTTACGTTCCGTTCAGCGCGCGTCCAGTGTATTTCTTGTGTGTGGTCAGTGCGGTGATAATCTGTGGAAACGATGAATCCGGAGGGCGAAGCGAAATCCAAACAAAGTAAATAACATGCACAAGTTGTCTTCCTTCTTATGGTTTAGTTCGTAAATTTGTTTCAATTTAATTTTTTTATTTTGCTGTGCAAAATTGTATGAGTTGATGGAATATTTTGTGAACAAGATCACGCTATTGCCATCATTAACATGGATGTGCTAATTCATGTCTGTTTTAGATCAACAAAGACTATGATTACCATCCGAATGATGTGCAAACAAACGTGCCTGAATGATCCGGTTCAGATAGCAGTGAACGGTCTTGTTGTCTGCCTGCCTGCCTGCCTAAGATTACCTTATTTGTTGAACCTTCTACGTGGGTGAATCAAGTTTCTCGTGGCTTCAGGTACATGCAATGTAGTTTCGATACGCCATTGGTATGGTCAAATGTGTCCCATTGTGCCTTACGACACATAATTATCATCGTAGTATGGAAGAAATAGGTCAGTCGAAGCATTGCTTTGAGTATCATTTGAATTTGTTTTATTATTTATGTGCTAAACAGAGTTAAATGTAATAATGCATTATTGAGTGCAAAATAATTACGTTCCATTTCCTACTGCTTCGGCATTCTATCCTTTACCGCAATGTGCTCTAAACAATGTTTTGGGCGGCAAACATTGAACTCAACGAATGGTGTAGGTAATCTCATTCATTACTTTAAAGTTCTAAACAATAGTTCAACCGCTGTTTTGGAATTTCTGTCTCAACTTTTTAAAGTTTTTAGTAATTTGTCTATTCTCATTAAATAACACTCGAGGTGTAAGAGTTTGTCATTAAAATGATGGGTTTAATTGATGAATATGGACCTCAGAATGGAAGACATCCGGGATGAAAACGAAACAAAATAACTTCGCGGAAGCCATTGTCCAAACCACCTGATAGAACGCCTTTTGTTATGCAATCGGCGCGACAAGCCATTCAAAAAAACTGAACGAGATTTGAGTCAATCCGTCAAATGAGAAAAAATTTCAACGAAATACAACTTATTTAACGTTTTACAATTCTATGTTTTCCGATGCTTTTTTAACTATTCTCAAAAAACGTATACAGATAACTTTGAATCGTGAAACGAATTTCTACCTCAGCTGCAAACTGCCAATCGTTTCCTACTGACAGTGACCGACCGGTTAGTTTCCTGATTGTCTCTTTTTTCATCCCCACACTTTAGATCTCATTCATTCGAGATCACTCTCTTGGATCGCGATGCTGCTCTCGGTTTCACACTTTTCGCGTGATGCTTTCAGTCATCTTCGCCGACATCCGCGGACCGTGCTCAGTTCAGTGTTTGCTCTCGCGCAGGGGCGTAAATCAGACGCATCAGAGCCTGTAGCTGGTCGGCCAACCCTGGCAGTAAGGAAGCCCCTTCCGGTGCTGGGCCGTGGTGACTGTGTATGATCGTACCGAGGTCGATTCCGTTGTTATCGTCGTAGCCTCGCCCTTGTTTCACGTTTATATAGTGCATGGGTCTACACTCCTTTGCCATCTGATGGTGGGAAAAGCAGCCTTATCTAGTTATACGACAGTGGCTTGAGAACAGTGGCAAACCAGCAGCTCCGCCGTGCTTTCACTGCAAGTTGAGAGAACGATCGTGTCGCAACATCAAGTGCCATCAAGATGATAAATAATTCATTTGAATTTTCTTGTAAATCCTTCTCCTCACTAAAGCACAACCATAAGCGTAATAAAAAATTATGTCCTTTTAATTTTAGCTGACGACGATTCCGACACCAGCCCACACGATTTGGAAATGGGATCCGACGTCGAGTACAGCAATATCAACCTGAGCCTAGCAGCTCAACTTTCCGGTGCCGCGCATTCATTCACGCAAATGCAGGTAAGAATTAATTGGTTCCATGATAAACTGCAGTCAGATGTTTAAAATTCTAAGTTTCGTTGCGCTGTCCCAAATTGCTGTAAAAATGAAATGTTTTTAATTTGATAAAAAAAAAATCTTATTCACAATAATCATTTAGTAATCTTGAGCAAATTTACATCTTCTTTGTTGCAAAGAGGGCATTTGAAAGTGCATCACGATGATTGTGTGACGTTAAAGTGCATAGGTATCGTGGCATATGTGTTTTTGCATTTTACTTG
Source organism: Anopheles coustani (assembly GCF_943734705.1). Lineage (NCBI taxonomy): Eukaryota > Metazoa > Arthropoda > Insecta > Diptera > Culicidae > Anopheles > Anopheles coustani. The sequence continues at coordinate 71,244,308 of NC_071289.1, read as the reverse complement.
AGCTTGAGGTTCAAAAGATAAGAGGTTCTTGTTTGAAAGAAGGACAGTTAAACATTTGCTTTGCGAGTTCCTCCCGTAACGATGAAGACGTTGATCTTGCTGATGAAGCTGCGTAAAAACGGATTGTTTCATTATAGTGTACTAGAAGATGGTATTTTATTGTTGTCATATCATAATTTTTTAATTAAAAGTTCGTAACAGCTTTTTTCTTTTAAATCTAGTTTAAATTATTATTTAATGATCGTTTTGTGGTGGATATATTTATTGAATTGTGGCATTTATAGAAAATGTAAAACAGGATTTTAACCGCTATACAAAGATCTCAAACAACCAATAAGTGAATTCTAGATCAAAATTCGGCAAAGTTCTTCTTGTTCTTCTAGGGCTTACTAGACATTTTTGCTATGCGGCTTTCGTAGACCCCAATTTAAATTCTTTGAAGCAGGTCTGAAGGCTTTTTTACTAACGATTTACATGATCTTTTAAGTCTGCGCACTTCTGGTTTGCCCAAATGCTTGCATAAAACCAGTCAAAAATAACCAACGATAAATGTAAATTAATTATATGGCTTATTTAGACTTTTGTATAAGATAGAAAAAGCAATATTAATTCTGCTAATAAATTATGTAGTTCTAGAAAGTAACGTACATAATAGAAGCAAACGAAACGATACTTCGTTTCCCTTGTCAAATCCTTCCTTTGTAATACCGTTATTAACCAGGGGCAAATTGGATTTGCAGATATTTCAAAATTTTCATGTTTGAATTTAGCGTATTGTTCAACTTAGAGTAACGAACAAAACGTGGTGCAATTTACAGAACAAAAAGTAAACAAATCACCACTTTGTCACAAAACTTCTAGACCACACCAAAAAAACATGAAAGGTTCCGTTTTTGAGGAAGGATTTTTTCTGTCAATCGCAATTTGACAGTAAAATTCAATGCCAAAAAGGGTATAAGAGTGTTATTAGTGTGGTTATATTCGCACAATCTTACATGGGCTTCTTTGTTGATTCCAGGGCGACTTAGATCGACAGCGTCTTCTGGGTGATCGGCCCCGTATGGTCTACGAAAGTGTGCTAGATGACGGGCTGGAAGGATTAGAACACCAGGAAAGGTAAGTTGAAACTTAATTTCCCGTAGATCGCTCTTATGCCAAAAAGCTTTGTATACGCAGATGTATCTCCCACGCCGCTGTTTGATTGCTTTTGGTAGAAAGATGTTTAACATTTTCCAGCGTCTTGTTAAATGCCATCCAAAGTTTGCCGATCGTGGTATTTTCTGCTTCACTAGCAAAAACATTATATCGTACCACCCCCTTGTATTATCGTATGCTTGGTTGCTCGTATTGCAAAAAGTAAATCTAAATAGACTGTTATCTTGCTGGTACTCTAGCTGTGTTATCAAAAGAAGCAATCCAGTGCAAGTGATTAGCTTGCGTGCTACCATCACGACTTACCTATCCCTTAAAAGCTTTCCTCCGTATTCTCAAAGCTCTCGAAGCGTGGTAAAAGCTTTATTCTTTAGTTTTTCCATCCATATTGGCAATTTTTCTTTTGTGGAAAGCTTCACGTGCTGTGCTTCATCGTGTTGATCCTTGCGGAAGCTTCCATACTACATTTTTAATGAACCTCTTGTATTTTGATTATGCCACAAAATCTACGAGTTAATTGAGACGCGGTACTATCCACTCAGCAAGGTCATAGGGTGAATCTGTTCTTGCTCCATTAATAATAAATTGTAAGCATTGGAGCCATGTAACAGTTGAAAGTCGTACGGTGACATTTTTTCACGTGTAAAATCAGATAATTTTGGGCCAACAACCCCTTTTCATATTGAATTTCTCGCGCGAAGGATTGCTGTCTCAAGTAGTGATACGTTTGAAATCGTAACATAATTAACTTGCGAGAAAATAGTTTCTGTTGATGGTTTATGCTAATGAACTTCAATCGATGGTGACTATTTCAAACCTAATGAAGTTTTAATAAACCATACGCCTTAAAAAGTTTTCATAAAGGCAAGGCACCAACTCCTTTCGCAATGTGGTTTCTTGAAGTTTCGTGTTGTGTGAGAATCGAAAATAGAAGGTTTCTATCCACCGATGTCCTTGTTTACTAACTAGTGATTCTTACACTGGTTATGCTGTGTAAGTGCAGTCACAAACGAATCCTACCCTCGATCCTTGAGGAAAACCATTCGAAAGGATTTCCCTTTGTCTGGGTTAGTTGGACTTCAATTATGACTTGGATTTTTCCTTGCCCCCACTAGTTCATGCGTCACTGATTCCTAAAATACATCGACCAATGTTGATTTTTGTTGCACACGTCATCGAAGGTTCCATTAACACTTGTGCTATTCGGAAGTACTCCGTTATTTATAGAACCATTCAGGTGGCAGACTGTACGGTTGAATAAAGTTCCTACATGTAAGGTAGTCCTCGGTTTCTTTGTACGTGTGTAAGGCCAGCACGCTGACCAGAAAACACATTTGAAGACACAGGCTCTCGGCTGCCACCGGTTCTTTGTCCGTGAGGCTGACTAGGGACGCCTCATTGGCCACCAACGTACGCAGAACGGCTACGGCGTAGTTATTTGACCTTTTTTGTGACGGTTCATTTGAAATATTGCTCCACAGCGCAAGCAAGATAACAAATTTGCGTACCCGAAAAATGAGTGGTGTTTCATGAAGAGCGGTGATATTTCATCTCAACTGGCACCACCTCTTTATGTAAAGACAAATGGTGCAATGAAAAGAAAAGAAAAAAAAAGACACAAACAAACAATCATCTCTCCCACACTCCATTTTGCAAACAAACCCAACCTGCTACCATCCAGTCCAATCTCATTTTGATAAAATCACTGGCCCAAAGTCCCTGCAGCCCATGGTGTAATGTTCAATCCATGTTTAATCATAACACCACCGTATCATTTACACCCATCCGCAGTACCGGTGGGATATCATTCTGCAGTAGTTGCCTGATTGTCCCCGTCATAACCATAAAAGCTGCGTCACATTGCTCGCGTCGGATGTTAAAATACGCTGTTTTTTTAACTTAACGGTGACTTACTTTAAGAAAACATAGCGATAGCTGAAAGAGCTAAAACCAACGTCGTTTTATTATATACAAAGCACCTCACATTTGCAGCTTTGGTAACTTTTGTGTCTGTGCTACACCAGTTGAGTTGTTTTGTTCGATAATTTAGAGTAAAATTTAGTACTTTTCAAAGTCGAAAGCGTTTGTCTCTTCCACGTTCGTTTGCGGTAGCTTTTCTTATACTTTATAAAGATTCGTACTGGTACCCTAGAGAAACATATTTTTTTTAAAGGAACGCTCTGAAAATACTAACGCAAAATATGTTTGCTTCTATTCTATCCATTTCTCTCGACTCTGCCATACGTTCGAAACCATAAGTTCACCGTTACTGGTGGATTGCGAGTGAGTATTTGTCAACCAAAATTGTCCGCAACACAGTTTGATCAATTGAGTTGAGTGGTACAAGTTTACTTTAGAACAGTTGTTAAACATTGAATTTTCCGCTCTGACGAGTAGTTTGTCGACTTGTTAGCTCCATTCATAGCTCCATTCTTTCGATTACCTTCTTCGTAGTGATAGTCCTTTCGATTTGCGTATTTTGACATGTTTGGGAACTCGTATGTTTTTTACAGTAATAACAGCTGAATGCGCCGACTTGTGTGCGGTTTACTACACACGGTTTAGTTTATGTTTACGTTTTACATACAATTTATCCATCCATGGTTAACTCATCGGAGCATGTGCTGCTGCTTGCAACAATCAGGCGGAAAATAACACACGTTTCCTGCCCCCGTTTTCAAATGCTTTTATCTTCCTCTGAGTGCCTCACCACATAATTGAACGATTTTAAACCCCATTTTGCTTATGCTTTGTTTGTCGTGTCTTCTTCTCTCGATCTATTTGTTGTTTGTACTGTTTGTTTGTTTTTCTCTTTATACTAATTTAGCATTGAGTTGTTTCATTGAGGTTAATTTTTAACAAATCATGCCCCACCGAATACGCTTACATATAAACTTATTGGCTTACACAACATTTGCACATACTTTTTCGATCGCTTTTAATGACTTTTTATTTTAACGGCTACAGCAAAAATATGGCTTCTAAGCTAGAATGAAAAGACTACGATGAATGTTTTCCCCAACCGACTATAAGGAATCCGGCGGGGAGCCGTGATGGGGAGCGGGAAATTCATTAAATGTACAATTTTTCACCCGCTACGCAATCAATGGAACTATCTTGCTGACGTCATAGTTTCACATGACATCGTTTAATCGTGACCATGCTTCTTTGCGTCGCCCGGTGGATGAGGGAAGCGGTCTGACGATGGGGAATGAAGAGTGATTCAGGAAAGTGCGCCTAATCACTGGCCTGTACCGCACGCGCCTGGTTTTTCTTTCTGTTTGTTTTCCTGCTTTGACCATTGTGAGAAACCCTTTTCCTCCACGGCCGGTCACAGGTGAATGCACCTGAACGGAGCCCTGAGCAAGGCGAGAGGTGAATTTTCATTCAATTCCGTTCGAGACATCATACTCTCATGCTTCAATGATCTTTTCAGCTTGCGAGCTGAACGGTGGTCTCGTTATCCTCCGATGATATCATGTTTTGTGTGTGTGTATTTTCTTCATCTTGTTTCAGCTCCTTCTCTCCTTCAGGTGGCTTGACAAGATGATGCTCTCTCTCCCTGCTTACAGACCGGGATCGCTCATTTTATTTTCCTTCCGAGAAACCGCCAAGACAACACCGAACGTGAAAAAGAGAACCGCGTGTCTCGCGCGCGCGTGAAATCATCTGTTCGATGCGGGAGGAGGAGGTGGGAGAAGTAGTGACCACATGCTCGCGGCTCACACACTTACACGCGGTTCCGAGGTTGTCCGAGGCTCGGTTTGGCGCACCGTAGTCAGTCATCGAACGACACTCGGCGGGGTTCAACGGTTTTGGAAACCTTTTTTAACGAACGCGCTTTGGCTGTTTGTAGTCCGCGACTTTCAGTTTCATCATTATCATCATCCAACACCTCTCGGTCGGTGCGTTTGGTTCGGTTTTGTTGCCTTCCGTTGGTCAGAGTGCTTTAAACCACACTTGCACACACCACGAACCAGCCGAAAATAGCCAGATTAGTGCATCCGTGTTTTGCTGCATAGTTTGGGTTCGGTTTTGCGTGTGTTTTGCGACCGTAGCGTGGTGGTGTGTCGGTATCGTTGAAGGATTGCGTTATCATCCAGTCGCCGCAACCTGCTGGAACCGTGTCTGTGTCGCAAGGATACGAGTGAACTATTATATCACGGTGCGTGGAAAGTTCGCCCGTTCGATTTAGGCTGGCATCGCGTGCCTAGAACGATTACGTCGTACTTACGTCTTCCTTGCGGCGTACGGAACGCAAAAGGAGACCCCACCGTTTCCCCCGTGCTGATGTTGGGAAGAAAATTCTATTTTTAAACAAAACATTTTTCCTCCAAATCAGACTCTCTCCCTTCTCCTGTGGTGAGAAAAGCGTTGCCGAGAATCGATCAGCTTTCCCTTCCGGTGGCTCTCTTTCTCTCACAGACACTCTCTCTCTCTCTCTCTCTCACTTACCGTGTGAAGTTTTCCGCCAGAGAGCCTAACGGTTATTTTTCCGTACGACGCTTTTCCGGTGTTTGCATCGCGAACGGTGGCAGACACGGGCAACACGGCGGACCGTAACCGTAGGCCACACGGTTGCCCCATTCACGTTCGGTAATCGGTTTGGAAGAGAAGTGGATCGGTGAAATTAATTGGCATAGTTAGAAAGTGAAAAACAGTTTTCGCACAATCATCAGGCATCGGCAGAGCAGCGCCATTTCATTTGGGTTCGCTTCGGCCTCGAAATTAACGCCCCGAAGCAGCGACGCACAACCGCACATCGATCCGGATCTCCGCACTGTTTCGGTGTGCGTCTCGGTGGAGAAATTTGCCGTTGCCGTCTAACTCTTCTTCGGGTATTGATTTTAACGGAGTTGCCGGTCTTGCCCCAGTGTGCTAGTGGCTCGCGAAACGAATTTCTCAATCGCAAGGTGGAAATTGGTGTGAACGAAAGGGGCCCAAACAGACCGCCCTTGCCCCGTACAGAAGCATCGCTCGAATTACCAGTGTCAACTTCGCCTCGTTGTGTCGGCGGCAAATATAGTATCCTGCCGGTGGATGAGCGGTTAGGGTAGTGTCACGAGACAGCATAATCAACAGAGGGACCACTTTACACGGTTTTTTTTATTTCGTGTTTGCCATCACACTCATCGAAGCAGAACCGCCAGCAGCAGCCATGGCCCAAATGGTGACAATGGAATCGATCGATCTGAGCGATGCGACCATCAGCATACCGCCGGAAATCCAGGTGGACCAAATACACATCGAAACGCCGGAGGAGAGGTGAGGAATGGGCCGAAGGTGTGATGGCCGACAGAAATCAGATGGTGCTTGGTTCAATAATAAGCACAACCATCGTCCTATTCTTCGGCCATGGAAATGGAGAAAGCCGTCTGCCAAGAAGAGCGCAATACCCGGGTAGAAGAACTGACCGCGGATGTACTATGTACTCCAGTCTGGATATTTCCCGCACATGAGCGCTCTAAATATAGCCAAGGAGATACACCGATGCCGGTTTCACACATATCGGAAATGGTTCTGTTTTTAGCCCCACCAGGCCATGATGATTACAATGATGAGGAGGATGATGGTGATGGCATTGGTCCAAGTGTTTCGAACGACAATCGCTATGGGATTATTCCATTCCAATACAAGCCCCCCCCCCCCGAATGCATCCTTCCCGAGTGGATCAGATTCATTCAATCTCGGGCACACTTGGGCTTAAATGTTGAATGCCAGAATAATGAGAAATATTTTAATTTTAACGACATTTTATGAAAACCAACTTCGTTAGGCGAGCATATATAATGTTTTTTCGGTTTTATCTCAAGTGTTTCATTGATTAAACTTTGAAGATAAACCATTTGCTATGTTAAATATCTTCAAACTTGGTAAACAAGTATTGTATCTAGTACTAATCAAATTCAAGAGAGTACTTGAAAGTTGAGAATTTGCGTATATTTTTAAAATGATTGACGAATGTCGTAGCTCTTGTTGCTATAGACTAGCAATACTATACCCTCTAAAAGTCTACAGAAATTTTTGTCGCTTTTTTAAGTACATAGCTGCTGCCCTGTTCTTCAACACAGAAAGCTTTCGGTGGAAAAGAAAAATACCGCCAGTTGGTTCCTCAGCTTAACGGATGAGTCTGCGTCAGCGTCATAAAAATCAATATTTGCCCGTTCCGTTCGTTACAATTGTACTCGATTGTCTGTCCATCCCCCGCGCCCCCCCCCCCTCTCCCTACCTCCCCATCCCAAACGTCACTATTTTGTAGCCACCACCGGGCGCGGTGCAAGTAGGGGGGTGGCCAACACTTATTTACGCCTCGGCGCAATATTGCAGGAAGCAGCTATAAGTTAGTTCCTACATGCACGAGCTTTTAGCACGGCGAACGCGGACAAACATCCATTATGATATTGAATATCATCTGGCCACACAACGGTTGATGCCGCGAAGGGACGGTTTTGAAAAATACATGGGCCCTTTGCATGGGAAATCGACCAATCGGGTCGAAAAGGGAGCGAAACCACCCGGCCGCTCGCGGGACGCGGGTTGGAACCACTTTGGAAATGAAAACGGCGCGTTTACGTTGTCGTGAAAAGGAAAGTAATAAAAAACGGAACCATGGAATCGGACCGAACCGACCGCGCGGGGGTCCCGGTTGCAGTTGGAAAAAGAAAACGGGATGTTTGGGGTTTATTCAAAACGCGGGTGTAAAGTAATAAATAAACGCTCAAAGTCACCAAATGGCCATTGCATAGTCAGTGGAGAGGGAGGAATATCGGGCATTTTCTCGCACCGAGCCATTCGCTTACACGTGAAACTCGGACGCTGACGAAGCTACCATGAGGTAATTCGGTTAAAAGTTCCAATAGAGGTGGGAACAAAATTACATTAAATTTTCAAACCTCTCTCTCTTGCGCTGCATGAGTAAATTTTGTATGTACTTAACAACAAACAAACAAACAAACAAACAAACAAACAAACAAACGAACAGGTGCATCTTACATGTCTGTGTTTGGTTTGCAAAAGGAAGAGAAGATGCTTAAAAAATAATGCGATTCACAGTTTGCGAAAACAAAACGCACATCCCTGTGAGGGAAACGAGTGTTTCTAATTAGTTTACTTTTTGCTGCTGACGGTGTAAACAAGTGTACCATTTAAATGGTAATAAAAACCGATACATTTTACCCTTACGCTGTCGGGTAGGATGCGTATAAACAGATGCGCCTGCTCCGGACTGGACACTCTCGAGCAAGTTCAAACGCAACGCAACCACAGTGGCGTGGCAAACTAATGCTTTCCTAATTAGGCGACTAATGTTAAGTGCCTTGACGCGATGACAACAAATCAAGCGTGGTGCGGTGTCTTCTCAGCGCGCGAACCACCGCTTCCGTTCACCGTTCGCCTTTGCCATGTGGTGGGAGGGTTGCGCCGATAATGCTTATGTGAGCGCGTGGCCTCTGACCACGAGTCACGAGGTGTGGTTGAGTAAAAAACAAAAACAACTAACAGCCAGCTCACTGTTAATGCACGGCTGGCATATCCGACGGAACGAGGCAGATGTGGCTTGAGAGCAAATTTCTGGAACAGATTAACACTTCTCTCCGTTTTCCTATCATTTTAGTGAGCAAAAGCGACCATCATAAAACGTGCGAATTACCGGACGACAAAAGTCACCTTTCGAAATAATGTATTTTTCGTATGCTATTGCACAGTTTCATTGTTCAAAGCAGACAAACACAGCACACATAAGCAGTCGTCCAGCTGTTCGTGTTGTGTTGCGCACTGGCCACAGCAACAAGGATCGCGTCGTTTGTGTATGTTTGTAAAAGTCTGCCAAAAATGGGCACACACCAAATTGTGATCACGAGGCTGCGCGCTGGTGAGGCTCGTTAGATTGCCCATTAGGTGCTGTTCGCGCCAAGGTAGACGGTGCTAACCGTGCATCAGGAGATGGTGAGGGAAGGGAGAGGAGGGGTAGCGTCACTAGTGGCGTATCAACGCCACTTCGTTCCGCATGGAGGCCCACGGGACATAATACTGCAACGTGAGCAGAAACGTGATAGGCTTTGGCGAAATCTGCCGAATTAGAACGGGCGCTTGAGTCGCCCCACCGGACCGTGTCCCCATATGGTGGAAGAGGAGCGAAGGCTTTTACGTACGCTGCAAAGAGCAAAGTATTTTAAAGCTCCAAATCGAAAGCTATAGTTAAAAGCAACCGCGGGGGGTCCGCGACAGCCGAGCGGTAGCGCCGGTTAGAAAATCGGCCCATGAGCGCCGGGGCTCACCACCTCGACGGCGTGGGTTCGAATCCCAACCGAGACCGGACCTTCCCCTGTACGAGAGGACTGACTATCCACGTACAACAGGGAAACAAGTCTCGTAAGCCCTTAACGGACAGGCATGACCAACAAGGTCGTTACGCCAAGAAGAACAGTTAAAAGCAACGAACTTAACGCGGAACGTTCTAAATCCCGATTACTCAGTAGAATGTTGGTTAAGTATCATATAGATCGGGGCTATACAATATACACCGTTTTCGAGCCCAGGTAACCATCGTTCAACTGCTTCTGTATCACTGTTCAACAGTAAGTAAACATTTGATGTCCAACTGAAATACTGTTGCCGATCTGTGCATGATCCAAACGTAAATGAATAAAGTTCAATCGCAACGAAACATTTGATGCCTCCGATTTCAATGCACGTTTATATTGCCCGGATTCGTTTTTTGTCCTATTATCACTTTTTACAATCGTTGGAGTGGGAAATCTTATGGTAAATAATTAGCTGCGGAGTATAAAGAGCTTTTTTAATCGTTCAAGTGAGTTATTGACGAACATGGCAGACGAAAATAATGAAAAAATGCCATCCAGAAATCCACGAAAACTTACAACAACTGTAAAACGACTTCTTACGAAGATCAAGAATTTTTTACGCCGAATGCAGATTATCATAAAATTTTAATGTGCCTGAATTATAAATTATATTTATTTTTATTCTAATGGTCTTTGCAAATTAAATCAACAACACGAAGTTAAACCTTTATCATGTAAACGTATCAGCTTTATTACATCAAATGTTTCGTTGCATTTGTACTTTATTCATTTACGTTCGGATCATGCACAGATAGGCAACAGTATTTTACTTGGACGTCAAATGTTTACTTACGGTTGAACAGTGAAGCAGTTGAACGATGCTTACCTGGTCTCGAAAACGGTGTATCTAAAAATTGTTTTTATTCTATCACTAATTAAAACCGCAAGCGTACGCAATGTAATTAAAAAAAAACCCCAGGTGTTGATATATACTATGTTGTTGCTCTTTTGAGTATTTTGCTTATTATCCGAGACTACCACCGTACTGCGAGTAATCAAGAGTCCACTGTACCTGGTTTGAACACCCCTTTTCTATCCAAGGTGATTGTAACAATGTACGTGAACCATCTGCTGCAGATTTACGACTTATTTTAGCTTTAAATAACAGATAGTAATTATGTCGGAGACATACGGATATTGATCGATGGAACAACTTCGTAGGAGATTTATTCAACTCTCCTCGGACACTTTCGCCAGTCACGAGACGTTCCTTACCCGAACAACGCATGCACAAATCGATCGATGCTATCGTTCGACGTTGGCGAGCCGACCTTCCACGACCGACCAGCAGCAGCACCAGTCTCAAAGGCATCACAGCAACTCGGGTCGTGTGTAAATCAAAATGCGACGAGTGTATCGTTATTGGCCTTTCTCGCCCGAAGTGTTCCGTCACCCCGGAACCACCTCCCCGGTGGGGAGGTCGCGACTTCCGAGATGTGGAGCCCGCCATGTCCTTCGAGGGCTGGGACGAAGGACAACCGGTTGAAATTGGTTGCACAAAATCCTTCAAGGGAATGTAATGTGGCGTCCACTCTGGCGCTCGCAAAATAAAAGACACTTTTTTCAAAACGGGCTACCTGGAAATATGCAGCACTGGTGCAAGTGCAAGCGATCTGCAGTCATCGTAGAGAGTAGAGACCATCCTTATTGAATCTGCCCGCAGCATTAAGCAATACTTCATTAAACCAACCACGTTCCTCTCCCCTTCGGGAGGGGTGTATGCGGCCTAAGATGGCCTTCGCCTATCACCACCAGTTGCTGAACTCCTTATGAGTTCGCTTCTTCGCTTCAACGAAACCGTTTTTCATGGTCATTTAAGGAATGCATATGACAAGGGAGAGGGAGGAGGTGTGTCTTCAGTAAACCTTTCTGACCATGAGACCGTTTTTTCGTTTGTTTTCCTTTAATATTTTATAAGGCAGCATTTGTAGCTATATATAAATCGAGCAACAACTCCTCATCCGTGTTTAGCGTCTCCAAGTGGTTGTTTTTTTCCATTTTGGCAATATTTTTCTAGCATGCCTTTTCTAACTTTATTTGCTTTCCTTCGCTTCGAAAATAGGCACCGTTAACAAACCAGATGCCCACCTGTAATGCATAGTAGAGCGCGATTTCAGCAATGGGAACGCAAATTGCTCATTTTAGTAACTCCGTGTCTGTGTTTTTCTTATTTATTTTTGTTATTATATTCGTTAACCATTCTTTACTGAACTGACCACCATAGTTCTCCGCCTTCTAGCTACAACACTAGAAAGTAGTGGACGCATGCGAATTTTCAAAAAAAAAAAACAATCGAAGAAAACGAATGGAGAGTAGCTCCAGCATCGAACAGAAATGTTCCGCCCCACCCAACCCCACTCACCCACCCTCCGGCTCGTGATAAAACCCGGTCGCTGTAGTTCCGATGCACCAGCACTGAGACGATTTCTTCTCTCTTCTAGTACGACCACAGAAAACTATTGTCCGGAGATGATTGGCCACGTCCTAGCGACGCACGTCGGCAAACGGACCCGCATTCTGGACGGGTCCTTTACGTACGTGGAGCTGATGAAGCACTACCACTCGTCGCTGGATGAGAGCGAATGGCAGAAGGAAAATCTGTTAGTACCGAGTACTTCCCGATTGTTGCATTGCCTTAGCTTGAACATTCTGTTTGGTTCAGTTCCATTGGGGGCGTCTTAGCTCCAATGTGTTTTTGGTTTTTTTTTATTTTACATCATTATTGTGTTTTGAACACGATTTTATAGCTTCGTTTCGGAAATGTTTGATTTACTTAGTATGATTTGATTTTCTCTTAATTTATACCTTCATATACGGTGTTAATTTTTTTATTTAATTCTGAACTTCTTACCAAATAGGCTTCTCATAAAAGAAAATGTTTCCAACAAGCATAAAGAAAAAACATTAGTATTTCTCTATCCCAAAAGTGTTACAATGTTCATGTTATCAGTCCACAACATCCGTTATTTTTTCATGATCACGGGAATTCTTTTTATTTATCTGTTTTTTAACACCTCCATAATAATTGCCGCGGTAGCTTTAGCATGTTTACGTTTATTGATACGACGAAATGTCAAGCTGCCAAACTATCGGCCACACCGTGCTTAGTCATCGATACATTACGCATCACGTTTGGGGTAGGAAGAGAGGAACATGTTCTCTGATGGTAAATGATATTGTCGCACGTATTTAATTTGGATGATTCAGCTGGACTTTTAAAAGTTGAAGATTCTTTATCTTGGTGCTCAGTAATGATGCCAACGCGTAATGAAATCAAACACATTTATTGATCAAACATATTCATTCATTATACAAACAAGATTTTCTAAGCAAAACCAGCTAGCAGCAATTATCACAGATTTGCTGGAATGGAGAGAGCAAAGAAAAGATCGTTAAATGAAATGTTATGTTTTTTGCATTGATCGCAAATCTTTATCACCTTTATTTTGAATATTGTTTTTTTTTTTTATTATTTAGTCTCTTACTACTGTTAGATTATTATTATTTACGTAATTTGAAGCTTAATATCAATCAAATTTTAAATCAATGAAAACTATGTGCCACTGGTTGGCATAAATAGTTTATTTGTCGGTTCTTGTAAGATGTTTTCAATTGAATGTGCGTCATCATCGTTATTAGAAAATAATAAACTAGGTTAGACCAACAAGTAACACTTTTAAACATTTCATAGGGAAATCTCTATCTTTACCTTAGAAAACCATATTGCCTTTTGAGGGAACCTGTTTTTTATTTTTAAGCTTATGGCGTTTACTTTAAAAATATCATAAAACATGTTTTTGACTTTTTTTAAATACATATAATGCCTTCCTTTTGGGAAAAGAGGATAGCTGGATTTAGCGTGTTCAATTTTAGACCGTATGCATAAATGGAGAGATGGACGAAACCCAATCCTTTTCGTAGATTTGACTGGTACAAATTTCAGTCCTAAGTAAAGAAAAACAAGGAAAATCAGCAACAATGTTAATAAGTTTTGCTATATCGCATTTTGCATTCGACCCGGTGAATCTCCGGCCGTTCGTTCCGTTGTCCGAAACTCGGGTAATGATTTTAACCGTGCTCGTGTAGAAGGGCGCTGGGATCAAATAATCGAGTTAAACCAAACGAACCGGGCGAGAACTTCAGGGAAAAGGAGGGGGTTGTAAAAAGTACTAAACTAAATTTTCCCCCCATTTCCAACACTCAATCGGTGGGCAGAAATGAATCAGAGTCAACCTGTAAGGCTGGAGGGAACAAGGAACGTTTGGACCGGGCTTGGAGGGAAAAGGAAAACACATTCCCCAGCACATACTCACAACGCGCACACATCCGGGGGTCACTAGAAAACATGACGGGCGGCCGGATGTAGCCGGGACCCGGTAAATTATGGCCCACCGGAACGTCCGAAAGGTCGAATCGACTCTCCGCCGGATGTTCCACAATTTAGCGACCCTAGCAAGTTTCGCCATCGATCGGTTTTTCAAAGGATGGATCCTGCTCGAGCGGACGGTGCTTAAGTTCTGCTCCTCCTCCTCCTCCTCCTCCCCCCGCTACCATCCCGAGGCCATCCCGCTAGCCGGGAAAGCTCTGGCAAGAAGAGGCGGGGCGAACGAGGGCTAGCCTTTTTTCCGGTTCGTAACCTTCACCTTTGCGTATCAACAATGCACGGGAGCAGCGCCCGCCCGCGTCGTCACGTTCCTTCCTAATTATTTCACTACGTCGCCGCCACGCGCCAGTAAGTGGAGCGGCATTGGAATGTCGCCATCGTTCTCCAGCTTCTGCTATTTCGGTTCGACTCGGATTCCACATCCTTCGGTTTCACTCTATATCAACCTTTTTTTTGTTCTTGTTTTTTTTTTGTAAGTGATCTTGACAACTGCCCGGCGGGATGTGTAATCGTTTGAAAGGAAGCGAAGAATAAAACACGAACGTGGCGCCGCACACATACGCTCCAGGCGGGGCGACGCGAGAGAGTGCCTTATGAAGAATGAAAATTGCTGTGCCGCTACCCTTGGGAAGCACACAGCACTGTTTATGGAGAATTTTCATGCAATCGGCGACTGCTCAGGCGCTGCCGGCGTACAAATATGGTGATTAAATTGCACCACAACAAGGTTCCGGTTTTTTCTTTTCTTTTTTTTTGTGTCGGAGACATTTATTTTGCGGGCTTTCTTCTAGTGATTTTCCACCACCGTTCTCGTTCTCGTCGTCGGAATCATCATCGTCATCTCGGTGCGCTTTCAAGTAGGGCACAGCGCAGTTGATTAAATTAATCACAGACCAAACCCCGGTTTGGTTGGTTGGTTTTGCTTGGTCGACAACAAGAATAAATTTTTCTTCCCGAGAAATATTGTGGAACCCGATTGTGTCGGGTTGGCGCACTCGTCGCTAATTGGAATGATTCATCCCATGTTCTCCTCCTTCTCGGATTTGTTTTTGCCCTTATGATATCGTTTTGGATAATGCACCGACGCTTTAACGGTGTGGCGTAACACGACTTGTTGCCGGGGTTGTTGGTGATAATTTGATAGAACAATTGCTCTATTTACCTGTACTAATGCTTCAATAGTGTTTTTGCTCGTCCTTCTTGGCAAACTTAGTGTCGTGTATTTCGGCCGTCGTTTTTTCAGTTTTTTGGAAGGATATTTTATTTCTAGTACGAAAAAGGACAGTAATTCACTTTCAACATCGTGCACTTTTCCTTGTTACAACACTACAGCATATCGTTGAAAACAATATATCAAACTTCTGAATCGCGATATACTGATAAAATCCTTAAACAATTTTTAACATTCAAAACTACTTCTTATGTACATGAACTGGTTAGTTATTTCCTTTTAACTGGAAAAAGGAAAGTACTACGTTTTTTTAAATCAAAAATTTATTAAGTGCGTACGTCGATGAAGTTTGAGAATTTCTCTTTCTCACTCTGTTTGATGTAATAGGTGAATGGGCTTAAACAAAAAAGTTGTGAAAAAATATTAAAAAGGGAAGAACCTTCCCATGACAGTGTCATGGTGTATTCAGTCGCGGATTTTGATCTTAAATAAAAGAAACAAAATCCCTTGCTTACACTACACTACTCCTTTCTGTTAGGGTTCGGGCATGTGTCTTGTATTCTTTTTTAACCTAAGCTTAAACGTACCCCTGTTTTGTTTATTCATCCCATTCTCCCGACAGATATGAGCGGCTGCTTCGAAGGGCAAAGACGGAAGACCTGACGGAAGTGTCCGGCATCGGGTGCCTGTATCAGAGTGGCGTCGATAGGCTCGGCCGGCCGGTGGTGGTGTTCTGTGGCAAATGGTTCCCCGCACACAACATCGACCTGGAGAAGGTAGGGCGGGCTTGTTGATGGGCGTCGTCACGCAGGGAAATGGATTTTTCTTTTGCGTCCGACTTTGTGTGTGTGTGTGTGTGTGTTGTGCAATGACGTGAAAGAGGTCACCCATTAACAACGACTCACCTTTTTCACACTCTCTTTCTCTCCGTCAGGCCCTGCTTTACCTGATATACCTGCTGGATCCTATCGTCAAGGGCGACTATGTGATCGCCTATTTCCACACTCTCACCAGTTCGAACAACTACCCATCGCTACAGTGGCTGAAGGACGTTTACAGTATACTGCCCTACAAGTAAGTGAGCCTTCCAGCTGTGGTGAATTTCTACTCCACAATGAGTTGCCTTTTTCATCTCCCCCGCCCACGGGAGTGAGCCTTCCATCCAACGGGTTACGTAACGTATCGCCACCCCTTCGCAGGTACAAGAAGAACTTGAAAGCCTTCTACATCGTTCACCCCACGTTCTGGACCAAGATGATGACCTGGTGGTTCACAACGTTCATGGCGCCGGCAATCAAGACGAAGGTGCACTCGCTGCCCGGAGTGGAGCATCTGTATTCGGCGATTGCGAAGGACCAACTGGAAATTCCAGCCTACATCACCGAGTACGATATGGCGGTACGTCGTAGTGCGTCGAGTATATCTATTGCAGCGAATCCCTCTAACGTTTCCTTATTTTTTGTTTCTGCAGACGAACGGGATACATTACTTCCAACCCATCACCAACACGTCCTCACCGGCGTCCTAAGTATCGAGTGATGCATCCATCCTACCGACGAGCACTAAAACCCCCCGATTCTACTGTGGTTCCATTCTTCGCTGCAAACATCGCAAACACCCCTCCACTCCCCCGAACCAAAACACCGAGAGAGAGAGCTCTTTACGGTACCACCGCTTTTCCACCAGTGGCCACCAGATAGACTTTTCACCCGATCGAAACTCCTTAAACGATCGTCTCCAACGTCCAGATGAATTTGGCGTGTAGCAGAAAATGTACTCCTTCTGTCCTATTGCGTTACGGTTGGAAACCCTAAAAACAAAATAACTAGCGCTGTTACCAGCGGAACTGAATTGGAAATCTTTGCTTCCCCTTCTCCGTGGTTTGATGATGTGTGTGTCTCTGTGTGTGTGTGTGTTTTGTGTTTGAAGGAATTATAATGTAGTTATCGTTGAACAAATTCCTGAATGGTTGCGAATGCAACACTAGATTACACTGCGTTAAGTCTTGTTAAGTTACCGGAACCAAACTTCGTACACACAGAATGCACCGTCATGTTTAAATTATAATAATGATAAATAACGGTGGAAATGGTGAGGTGATGGTGGAATAATAAAAATCGCTGGTTTGCCGTTGGACAAGTTGTACACCAGTGGGAGGTAAATAGGTATTGGCAAGCCCCGAAGCATCGCACTGCTTTCTCCCATTCCTGAAATGCCCAAATGCATAGTATAGAGAAGCAAAAGTATCGATTAAAAAAGGGCGGCCCCGTAGCGATTGATTGCTAGCTCCCGAACCTCCCGGTTGAGAAGCCATTTTGCGAGTGAATATGGCCACAAAGAGTAGACAAGCGTAACTACAACCTTCAGTTTACGTTCGTAGGTGCCGTTGAATTGTTGTTATTGACGTCAAGCTGTGGCGTGAAGAGAAGGGCAGAGCAGCTTGTCGAGTGTTGATCGAATTTATTATCCTCATGTGTTTATCCTATCCATTTGTATCGGTAGCTTTCATTTTAATATGTTGAGGCGGAGAAGCGATTGAATACTAGCATTTTGAAGAAACAATCTGATTGGTTTACTCTCAAATTTTCTTACATTTTATTAGTAGTTGTTTTTTCTCTAACGGCCATCGGTTGTTGATGAACGTTTTTCGTTATCATACCCGCCAGTGTCTTTCGAAGAAAGTGTGCACACGCTCCTGCGAGAAGCTACTGTTTCGTTTTTTTTGCCACGTTTTTTCGTTCACCCTTTTAGTAGAGGCGTAGGGCAAGAACCACTAGTCCCACCTCCCCTCCCCCGTCCTTCATGTACACACATGCAGTGTTATACCGTTTTGCTTTGCTTACTTGCCAACGAGCGGTGCCAGCTACTAACTACTAATCTATTGTTACATAGATTTTGTCCTGGAGGCCATGTTATTTGGAACAAAAAGATTATTATATAATATTTGAGTAGAACTGTTAAAAATACGGGATTATCGTTCGCAAAAAAAGGGAAACGATTAGAGCTTTGGAATATAGATGATAAAAAGATAGATAAACAGAAAAAATGAAGAAGCGTGTGCTACACAGAAACATTAAAAGAAGCATTGCGCAAGAAATGGATGGAAAGTATTAAAAAACGAAAAGAAAAGAAAAAGATAAGTAATTTAGCAATAGATCAGTTGATACATATATATATATACATACATATATATAATCTTATGTATTGATTAGCATATATACAGATGTATGATTAACAAAAGTGAAAATATATAAAGTGCGCAAAACTTGCGAAAAGATTCAATAAATGAAGCTGTTATATCTGGATGACGAAACATGCGTTTGCAACTGGATGAGCAAACGCTTCGCAGAGAATCATAACCATGGTCGAGCTCCTCGAGCAGCGGCAAGGTCGAGGACAATTCTGTATCTAATCGTATGTGCAAGCGCAATTACATTTCGAAACAAGATGAACAAAGAAAGTGGTGAACACATATTGTTATACAGTGGAAGCAATATTAGACACATTCATTTTGTATAGCGCTGTGTTCTGTGAATTCGTCACACCGTAGATAAACTTTACTTATGCAAACGCACTTGTATAGGATATTGCCGTTTGTTTGACTGTTGAGTACTTCTTCAATCTGTAGCTGGAACGACCGTTCGAAGCGTTCGGTTGCGTACACGAAATAGTTTAAATAATTGTGATCCTCTAGCAGAGACGGTCTGCCATAAATGCCTTAACCAAATGAGTAGGACATTGATTTGCTTCTGTTTTTTTCGCCCCCCAAACATGCATTACATGGTTCTCACATGGGTCAACTGTAGAAAGGTAATATAAACAGATTTAAAACAAAACCAAAAAAAAACTGTAAGGCTTGAAAAGTTGCCTCTTGTTGAATGCAATACAACTTAAAAAACTGAATGGAAAAATCGCAAAAAAGCAATCTCCGTTTTTGAACATGGCACCATGCCCTTAATTAAGACTTGCGCACCATTCGATCATCATGAATGAAATTTCTTCGCAGCGTTGGCTTCGTCGTGTGTTCCTTTTATCATATATAGTCTCTCATAATGTATGTGCCAATGTTTCTTCTTCTTCTTCTTCTTGGTCATGATCTTCTAGGACGTTAGTAAAGGGAAGCCCGATTTGAACTGTGCATGGCAAAAAGTAATAATTTCAAAATCAACAAGCTCATACCTAGTCCCCGCTCGACGCCACCCCCTTTTCCATCATTATCAAGTGTGACACAGCGTCAGCACGATCATAACACCTTCTTCAGGGCTTGTAGAGAGAATAGTGTGTAAATGCTAGTCGGAAGAATAGTGACATAAAATGAAACGAAAAACTTTAAACAATTCAATCTGTTCTGATGGCAGAATGGCGAGATTTGGCTTACTATTAATTAGGTACAGGAAGGGTGTGGATCAAAACAAATGTTGCGAATAGTTACGAGCGAACAAAAAAAAAAAGAGAGAAAAAAGCAAAACCCTAAAGACAAATCAAACGCCAACATTATTACCAGTTAGAAAACCCGTTGGCGCTAGCAGGATGAAACATACTGAGCAAAGTGAACGAGAGAAAAGAAAAAAAAAAAGATACATTTCAACACAAATTTTAACCGCAAAGTTAAACCAAACAAACACCAATTAATTGTTTTGTAAGAAATGCAAATGCTCGAACGGGAACCGAACCGAATACAACAGAACAAGCACAGAAATTTACCGATTTCGTTTCGAACTTGTAATGCTTAATAATGTAAGCCAAGACATGAGCAGACCCGAGTCGTGGAACAAACATGTTGAACCAAAGCAGTTCTCCCTGTAGGGAGAGATGTAGATCGCAGCAACGTTTGTAAAGCAGAGCAAATGTAAGTGTAGCACACAGCCGTAGAAGCAGCCGCAGCATAGAATAGATAGTCCATGCGTTACAGGAGTTGTAAGGATTGGATTTGCCACAGAGTCTTAGAGGTTTGCCTCCCTCCAACTTGGCCACCGACGAACAAAAAAGTCTATATAAACACGTGGATGTGTAAGGTAACTTTGGAAGGACCCGCGAAGGCCCCCGTACAGGGGGCCAGTTGTACATAGGGCAAGTGTTGGTTTGCTGTTAAATGCGCGAACCACGGAAACACTAATCATGAGCGAAAAACTCCCACAACTGTTTGCAAACGTGTGCGCGGGGTTTGGTAGTGATTTTTGGTTTTTCTCCAGGGTCAGAAAGCTTTTCCTTCCGCTGCATGGCATGGCCGATTGCAAAACGATATTACAGAGAAGCATGAAAACGAAGCTCAAGTACGAAAAACGATAAACATTTAACATTAAAACCCTAGGGCAAGCAAGCAAGCAGAGCGCCGGATCGTTTAAATAGTTTAGCCGTTTGGGAAATGATTCAGATAAATTAAAATATTGGGTTGATCGGAATCGTTTGTGTCTCGTTTGAAGTACCGGAAGAAAATGTCCGAAAGTTTTTGCGCCCCTGCTGGGTAGCCAGATCTCGTTCGAGCTCGAATTCCTTAAACTGAATGAATGAGTCTGATTCTTTCCGCAAGGGATTCATGACTGAATTACAAGTCGTAACTGTAAAGGTAAGTGTAGTACATTGGTTGTATGAATCACGTTTTCGAGCACAGCGAAATTATTTATAACATACATTTTTATATCTCTAGCTATCGGAGATAATTTTGCAATAGGGGAACGAAACCGCTGATTAAATTTTCACCTTCTTTCAGATCGTGAAGAAGATGTACGAGTTCCGGGAGACGACCTACATTAACTTAAAGGTCGCATGTGACACCGTAGCACTAGTAAAATATGTAAGTAGTCATACTCTAAAGTAATTAATTTACACATTTCTTCTCACCAAAAAAGGTACAGTGATATTGAACGTCAAATATCGTCAAAAAAACGGTCCTAAACGTACTGTTTCACCCCAAGACACACGCTTATTGTACTAATAAAGACCGGCTGATAATTCCCCAATCCCTACCCTTCGAGGAGCACAACAGGAACAAGATATCGACCAAACGCATTCGCATCGTCACATCCTCTTCGCTGGTCGAGTAATGGCGATATGGCCGGGGACTACCGATCAAACGACGATTGCAGATTGTATTGCCCGTCCATCTGTTCGGTCTTTTTTCTAATACTTATTGCTATCTGATTTCAATTTATCTGATAACAAAATCAATTGACGAGATACCCTCTCGATATAGGCTATCGCACACCTAGTGTGTGGGGTGTCCATGAAGTTCCGCCTCGCTTTCGTCGGTTAGTCGCGAGTGAGCTGCTTCGCCGGATGGTCTTTGGCCCGGTAGTAACTGTGGAACGCCGGATAAAAGGCTCACCTTACGCCCACGAGCGACAGGAATACAGTGCAGGGAACGGTGGACGTGCCTGGTGTGGATTCGGTGGACAGTGCACGTGCAATGCGATCATGCAGTGAAATGATACAAAACAAATACAGTGTCCTCCAGTGGTGGCTCATCGTAGCCAGTACTGCGTGTTTAGTGTGTCCGGGGGCAAATGCTCAAGGTGAGAAACCATTTGTGGAACACAAAACATAGTTCTGTGCGGTAGTTCGGTGTGCGCTTGTTAGAAGTGACTCAAGAGTTGTAGTAAAGTGCCTCTGACACGGTCGAAATCGCGATTTCGACCGCACGATATCAAAGACTCCTCGAACTGGCCACCAGACACCGTCAGCTGGACAACAAAGGAGCGAAAGCGCCCCCCGGCCTGACGAACGTGCGAGATGTTATCGGAGCGGAAGATACAGTCATCGTCCATTTGTCGATTGGTTGTTAAAACAACCCATTAGGGCAGCGGACGCGGCGCAGTAGAAAGCGAATGCCGATTTTTTGATGGATTGAATTGCACAGCATCGACAGTCCGTCATCATCGGCATGCGCAAGAGGGCATCCAAAGCGCCAATGTCACATTCCCAAAAAAAAGGGGGAGCACCGTTTGAATCGCTCGCCCGTCAACTGTGTCAAACTCTATCTACCGGCGTTTATTATTTTCCTCCTCCGTTAGCGAATCTTGTTAAACTAATTGGAAAATTCTTTAATGTTGTTGTTTTTGGTGTGCGTTTTTAATCAGTTGTGCAATAGCCGTTTTGTCGATCTGTCTAGCACGTTTTGGAGAAGGAGAGGGGGGGGGAGACTAAGATGGACAGGAGTTCATTATCAGATTAACAGTAAACAAAAGATTGGGGTTTTTTGATTGCGTTATCTGGAGCAATATTGTTTTTGGAGATCTGGACCGCGCAATTGCGATAACTGTTAATGGCTTTCATGGAAATTCAATACTTTTTCTAATGCTTCCTTTTCTCCAACTCAACGCCAATTTGGGTATCGGTTACATTAGACAAATTAGTGTTTTTTACCATTTTGCAACCGCCTCGGAAAAGAAGAAATGTACATATGAAACAATGGCACCATATGATGCTAAAAGCTTTTCGTACCCCTTATCGCGAACAAAAACAGTTGCCATAAACCATGGTAAATGGACTGTACAAACGATATTTTGAGACAATATCTTCAACCATCACATGCTGACGCACGCCCCCGCATGAAACTGGTACAATATAAAGTTTACAGTTTAAAAGATACACCTCAAATTGTTGGTGATGTTTCATAAAAATTGATTGCAGACGTTTTAAATTTCCGTTTAAAGTTAATTTTTGTTCTAATTATCTTCTTTTTTAAATCTTCTGTCAATAAATAATGAACGAAACATGTGCACGCCTTATGATAGAAGTATTGGTTCAAATATTTCTCACGTGACAATATGAAAAACCACCAACAAAATCTGTTTTAAACTATGGTTTGGGAGTTTTTAAGGCATAGTTGATTTGTTCTAGAATTGCGCTATTCTTGAACAAGAATGTAAGATTTTGGAGATGCATGTAGAGACTTTGAGCCATTTAAATTGTTTCGCCTACTCTGAATATAATGAATTCTGAATCAACATCCCTGATCTTTCCTTTGTATATTTTTACAACAATGTTTACTTTGATTAACCGAGATATGTGAAACTCACATCCATCCTGCTTGACAACACACCAATTCAAATACAGACTGTAGTTCGCCAACGCTATCCTTCGCCGGTCAATTCGACATCGGACCGGAGATATCGACCACCGTCGGGGCCAACTACAAGCTTGCCGAGCATGACGTGACCAACGTGCGGTCCGTGAGCGTCCGCCCAACCGACACCGGCCTGCCGGTGTACATCGTGGCAAGGCTGGAGAACAACAAGCTGACGCTGACGACCAGCGACCAGTTCGCCAACTTCGAGAAGCTGGACGAAAAGCTGGTGTTTTTCAACGTGGTCGTCTTCAACTGCCAGTCCGGCACGGTGCGCGAAATGACCTACCGGCAGAATATCTTGGAGGAGAACAACTACGACCCACTGTTCAGCCGGGAGGTGTACGATATTAAAGTGCCGCTGCCGTTACCGAGAGACTTCAATCTAATCCAGTTTGTGGACGATGTAAAGCAGTCGAAATATCTTTCGTTGATAGTGAAATACATTTAAGAATATCTTGTTTTTTTCTCCTAGGGCAAAGGAATAGTAGCGAACGATTACGATATTACGAAGAACACGGTAACATTTTCCATCGATGAAAACGACTACTTTACCGTGAGTTCGTCCCGTGGATCTTCCCGCACGGAGTTCATTGGGAACCTTATAACGAAACAGACGTTAACCAAAATTCAGCCAATTTCCCTGCAAATCTATGCTGAGGTGAGTAGGAAAGGAATGGATCGACCATGTTTTCCAGTTTATTTATCGCAATATCACACACACACATACACACAGGATGAATGGAACCCACCAAGAAAATCCCAGGCGAGACTCACCATAAGCGGCGACCCAGTGATCGTATACATAACTCCCCCGGAGTTCGAACAAAGTCTGTACAAAATAAGCTACAAACTCGGGAACACATTCGAACCGATTCGCGTGAACCTAGTGGCGGGGTCGTACGACACCACGGTACAGTATCTGCTGTCCGGCGACGATAGCACATATTTCACCGTCACCCCGACGGCTGATCGTGGCAGCGCCACCCTAACCCTCCGATCTGGGACACAAGTCGATAAAACGAAAACGATTCTTAGTGTCACGGTTTCGGCGACACGCACCGGTACGGATAGTATCGGTCGGACGGCTCTGGTGGTGGATGTAGCAAGCGATCTGGCATTTGAACAGACGTTATACACAGGTAGCATCTCTACCGAGCGTGTCATTTCCCTCGATGCCGCCATCAGACTAATACCTTCCGCTGGCGTCGGTACTGTAACCGTCCAGTTGACCGGGGACGATGCAAAGTATTTTGCGGCAACGCTGACCAACAACCAGGTGTCCATCACCCGATCCGCACTGCTCACCGATGCGGTAGTGAAAGAGAAATATTTCTTCCTAGTCGGCATACAGGCGGAGAAAGCCTCCGTCGATGTTGGGGAGACACTTTTGGTGCTATCGGTTGCGAAAACGAACCTGCAGGTTCCACAGTTTGAGCAACCGGTGTACGAGGGTACCGTAACGGAAGCGGGAGTTGTGAGTGTGCCGACGGTAAAGATTTCCTCCGACAGCCTGGTTAGCGGCCTAACCTTCAGCTACACAGGTGACGTGGACCTATTCAGCATTACCGCGAGCCCCACTACCGGTACGATCAGTATCGTTCCAAATGGGATCACACCTGAAAAGCTGGCGGATAAAAGCTACCTACTGGTGACCGTTACCGGGAAGCTGGGAGACGTCGACGCAGCACACGCCGTAATCGTTATGAGGGTGGTTCGGGCAGCGATCGTGCTGCCAAAGTTCTCCAAACCCTATCTCGAGGGTCAGCTGTTGGAGAAAACGCTCGAACTGCGCGTACCGAACGTGGAGCTCGCGGTGACTTCATTTTCCACCAGCACCGAAATCAAGCTAACCGACGCACTAGGGTTTTTCGCCATCCAGGAGTTCTTTCCGCCCAATGTGTTCCAGGTGTTTCTGCGTGGAAATGTGACGAGCGAATCGTTGCGTGGAATTGATCGCATTCCGCTGACGGTGGAGGCTAAAAATCCCAACTCCGAAGCAGTCTACTGTGTCATCACCGTCGATGTTGTGCGGGTTACACCACCCGCCTTCGAACGGCTGATCTACGAAGGAGTGATCGACGATTCGAAACTACTTGTCGAGTCGATAACTGCGAAGCTCACGTCCGAAACGCTGGACGAAACGGTGCAGTACTCGTTGGACGGAACCGATGCTGCGTACTTCTTGCTCGATTCCACCACCACGGACGGTGTATCGGTAAAGCTGCGAGCTGCCTTAACGGACAGTGAGTTCGAGAGTCGTGATATGTTTCAGTTTAGCCTGAAGGCAACAAAACAACTCGCCGCCAGCGATGCGATCGTACCCGTTGTCGTCTACATTAAGCGACCACTGGTAAAAATTCCAAAGTTTGAAAAACCTCTCTACAAATCGCGGGTTAACAGCGAGCTGCAGCTGGTTCCATTCGAAACGATCGTGCTTGAGCCGGGTACGTACCTGAACACGGCAACCATTTCGATCCAAAATAGCAACTCGGACCTATTTGGGGTCACACTCCAGCAGCAGGGAGTAGTCACGATCCGACTGCTCAAGGAACTGGACCAAGCAACGGTAAATGGGCTCGATCGTTTCGAGTTTATACTGGAGTGTACTAATCCAGCCATGGCATCCGGGTTCGCCACCATCGTCATCGACATTGATCGCGCCGTAGATCCGGAGTTCACGCAGTTCTTCTACACCGGCGAGGTTCAACAGGGTGCCAAAGAGATCGTATTCGATCGCAATATAATGCTCAGGTCGGAAACGATCAGCACCGGCACTACGTATAACATACAAGGGGTGGACAGTGCACTGGTTCGCTATGTAGTATCATCGACCGATCAAACCCTTGGGTTCTTCCTTCGAGACGAAGTGACCGTCGAGCAGCTAAAGACCCGATCGGACCTTAGCTTCGCCGTGGTAGCCACCAACCCCAGGAGTAACAAGCCGGCCGTAACCTCATGCTCGGTTAAAATAAACCGCGAACCACAACCTTCCTTCACGCAATCATCGTTTCAGGGAAAAATTGTCGAAGGGCAAACACTGGTGAACTTTGGTGATGCACCGATCGCTTGGGAACCGGACACGGTAACAGCTGCGACGATCTTCACGATCGTATCCAGCTCACCGGCCGATTTTTTCGAGGTTGCAGTGACGGAAGACCTCAGAACGGCCACAGTCCGGTTGCGATCGGAAGTTCGATGGGATCAGGTTCGGTCACACCTGTACTTCAAACTCGTCCTACAGGCGGTCACACCCGGTGCACAAGCGGCTGAGTGTACGCTGTTGGTGGAGGTAGAAAACCAACCCACCATTACGCCGGCCTTTACGAAATCGATCTACCGCGGATCGCTTCAGCAGGGCACCAAGGAGGTGATCTTTTCGGCCGCGGAAACGATTACCGTCAAAGCGGACACTATGATGGAGACGTTTCAGTACGTGACCTCCTCCGAGGATGACGCAGCGCTGTTTGATGTGGCGCTGGTCGATGGAAACAAGCTGAAGGTATCGCTGAAAGAAGCCGTAGATGCGTCGAGCATCGAGGGGCGCGATCTTCTAAGCTTCAACATCAACATCAACAACCAGTACAGTGCCGTCGACACGGCGACGGTAGTGATCACCATAAAGCTGGATGATATCATCAGTCCGACCTTCGGTAAGCTGCTGTACTCGGGCGCTATCACCGAGGGCACCCAGGAGCTTCGGCTCGAAGAGACAATCCAGCTGAGTGTGGGTACATACACTGACAATACCGAAGTGGGTATCGGCGGCGCTGATGCTAAGTATTTCACCCTTACGCGCACGGGAGCCCGGATCGAGATGACGCTTGTCGGTTCCCTGGACTGGTCCGAATTGACTTCCACCGGACCCGGAGGATACCTTAGTGTGTACATCCAGGCAACCAATCCCGGTAGTGACACTGCAACCGCGTTTGTTCTGATCGACATCGAGCAAATCCAGCAGCCACAATTTGCACAGGCCGCGGTCCATGGCCACCTCGAGGGTGGATCGCTCGAGGTAATCTTCATCGATGGATCCGAGCTGAAGATTGTGTCCGGAAGTACAGAGCCAGGTTTGCAGTGGAATCTAGCAGGCGACGACTATTTACTGTTCGATGGATCGTTAAACGATGATCTGTTCAAGTTCAGATTGAAAGATACCGTCACAGCAGCACAATTAGGTTCAAGAACTTTGTTCCAGTTTAGTGTTACCCTGAAGAACCCCAACAGTGGCACCGTGGAAGCTAGTGTTATCGTAAACCGGAAGCTACCGACGCCCTTATTCACAAAGCCCGTTTACTATGGAGCGTTCGATGGAGATCTCCGCTTAAGCCTCGTCGATGTAGTAGAATTAACGGAGGGCAGCTTTACGTTCGGTACCTTAATCACTGCAGTTGAAACAAACGTGGACTTTTTAGCCGTCGAGCAAAGCGAACGACGTGTGGAGATGGCACTGACTCGCGCTCTAACGTTGGATGATTTCCGAGGGCTTCAGGTGGTGCATGTTGCACTAGAAGCCCGTATCAATGACGATGTAAAAGGCACCTGTTCGGTACTACTAACCGTTCCGGAGGGAAGTAAGTTCAAGTGGAATAGAATCAGAAACCTTTAGAGTGTCAATATTAGAGCCTGATTGTAATATTCTCCTACAGCACCGTGCGTTCCTCTGCCACCGATAGTGGATTGCACCAGTTGCTACAACTGTACAACAGGCGGTGTTGAGGACGATGTCCCCGTATTTCCATACGGAAACTTCCGGTACCAGCTTCGGCGAGATACCCGTGGCCCCATCGGGTCAGTGACGGCTACAGCAAAGGACCCATCGGCTATCGTAGAGCACCAATTGGAGATTACGGACGGTAGGTGTAACTTTCTGAGCTTGCCCGTAACTTTCTGAGGCCCTCACAAACTACACTTTTCTTGTGGGAAAGATGGCCTTTTAAATAGAATTACCTATTTTTAAATGTTAGGTATTGTGAGGCATTATGATCTCCTTAAGTGGAACACTTTTGTTTCCGGAAATCCATTCGAGAAAAATAATCAAAATCTTTACAGATCGGTCTTCTACTCTCTCTTCTACTGCCAAAAAATAATAAAACTTTTTGTCGCGTGAATGTTTAAAATTGTGGAGCAAAATGGCCAAAATAGTGGGGTCCTTCTTGTTTGGCGTATCGACCATCGTTGGTCATTTCTACCCTAAATGGGCTTACCAGACTTTTTCTCTTCGCGTACGTGGATAATCAGTCCTCTCGTACAAGGGGGGTTCCGGTCTCGGTTGGGTTTCGAACCTACGCCATCAAGAGAGCGCCTCTGAACTCGGAGGTATATTTTTTAACCGGTGCAACCACTAGGCTATCGTGAGCCTCTAGAAAATTATAGAGGAAAAATTGTATTTACTAAAATGTTCTAGCTATGTTTTCACTTTAAACTGACTCTTGAATACTCAGTTTTTATAATATGCATGTTTGAACAAGTTCTTTAAACTATTTACGGATTATTCATGGTAACCGTGGCACACATTGCTGTGGATAATCGGGGGTCTACTGTATTTCAGATGGTAAAGTAAATTCATCTACTACACGTTCAAGGCTTGGGTATTTAATAATTGTCCATACCTTTTTCAAATACATGCCTTATCTTTGTGTTGCTTGTTTTTCAGAATATCTCAAAACTTTTATTTCGATAACTCCCGAGGGAACACTGTCCTTGCTGCAGCCAATCGTACCAAACGTGTACAGCTTTCTCGTGCATGCGACGAACACCGTTGCTAGGAAACAGTCCTCAGCAAGCGTGCTCTTAAACGTTCTCAATGCGTACGAATGCACGGAGGGCGACAAACAGGTAACGGTGGATCAGTCCCTTTATGTGCAGCATCTCGACGAGGAGCGAGCACACACGACCATCTTCCCGACCCAGCTAGACACGGCCTGTACCTACGAGCTGCTGAGCGAGCATCCAACCGGCGTACTACAACCCTATTTCTACATCGACACCGAGACGAATTGGCTCGCTTCGCGAAGTTTCGATCGGGAGAATCGCGAACTATTTGGCGATATGATGGTGCCTCAATTCCGTCTCCAGTTGCAACTTCGGTGTGACACCGAGCGGCAACAAACGGCGACACGATCACTCGTTAAGCGGTCCCTCGTTGAGACGGAGTCGATCAACTATGCGCCAGACCTAACGGTCATCAGCATCATCGTGGACGATATTAACGATAACGATCCGGTGTTCGTGCAGCCACCGGATGCATCAGGTGGCACGATACATCTCGGCTACCCGGAGCCCTCGTTGGCCACCAGGTTGATGCTGGCACAGTTAACCCGAATACAGGCGACGGACGTTGACGAAGGGCTGAATGCCAAAATCCGGTACAGTTTGGTCGATTCGGCTGGACACTTTGTAGTCGATCCGGAGGAGGGCCTAGTTTACCCAACTAGCGACGCTTTGCGCGAAACAAACGAGGTGGAGATCGTGGCGATCGCGACAGATCGTGATGGTGCCAGCGATGGGCGTAGCACGAGACTTCCGATGGTCGTCCATCGGTTAGCGAGTGATCAAATTGCCATCGTCTCATACACGTTGATCGGAGGAACCACGTGGCAGGACTTGGTTGATCAAATCAACCGGCAGGATAACTTTAAGGTTCAACTATTGCACCAGGCGTACGTTCCTTCGAGTGAGCCTAGTCAAACCGAGAGGAGAAGTGCTCGACAAGCCCTGGAGTCCAGGAGGCCTTTGCGATTGGTGGTATACGCCTTTGACAATAACAACCAACCGATGGATACAGACTCTATTCGAAGGTATGGATCATCAAATCTTGAACATCTGCTATTGTTAACCTTTTTGAAATAACCACCTTTTCATTGTTTCCGATTGCAGCGGCATTCGGCGGGCAGTCCCAAGTATTGACGACACGGCAATAGTTTCTTTCGGTGAGGCCGTATGCTCCACGGATCCAAACTATTGTGCGGACGGTTTATCGGGTAGCAACGTCGGTCTGATTGCGTCCACCTCCGTACTAGGAGCGCTATTCGCAATCAGTCTGGCTATCGGCAGTGTGCTATACGTGCGCTACGTGCGTCCACTGTCGAAGAACGCAAACAGTGATCCATCCGACGTCGAACAGCTGGAAAATGATTTCGATCCCAGCCCCCCTTCGACGCCACCGGCGAAAAGGGAACAGGAACCAACCATCCTGGAGGAGGTTCAGGGACAAGATCGGAAAATATCGATCAACATTGCCGGTATAACCATGCAAGGTAACGAGCCTCGGCGCTACCAATAGGACTTCTTTTACGGGTCACTCATTACACGTTTTCCCATCCACCCATGCAGAATCCGTGGACGACCATGGCGAGCCACATCGGCTAGCGCGTACCTTGACCGACCGGCTAGAGGAAGAGGATGAGTACGGCGCATCGTCTAGTGACACTTTCGGATCAGCGATTCCTAGTTCGGAGCCGAAAAATGTGAAATTTAACGAGGTTGTCGAAAGGATAGAGGTTCAGGAACACCACAGCGACAACGAAGACAACGATGACGACGATGGTGGTGGCGATGATGCGATATATGAGGAACGATTATGAAAGGGGTTTCGGGAATGTTTCTTAAAACTTATGCAAAAATGTTTAAGTTGAAAAAGAAAACAAAAACCGGTCTTCTCAGTGAACGATAGATTTTAACAAATTGTCCTGTAACAAACTTTATTCATAAAATTATTTTTAATAAACTACTCTTGCTGGTTACTCTACTTATGGGTTCAACATGGGTAGAAAAAGACTGTAACATGACTCATTAAGAATTAACATCATAACTTGTGGAGATCGTGTACAAATCGTGCAGATAGTCATAAAGTGTCAGTACATTTGACCTCAGCCCATCAAGTAGCTGAACGCTACCTAGACTTTCGTTTCGGCATGCCCATCAAAGTAACCAAGCTCGTTGAAAAAATGCATTCATTTCAATCCCTCACATTATTTTTCCTCACAAAGCAATTTGAATAATCCCCAAAATTCAAAATCAAAATCGGATCGTAGGTAAGGTGGTAAAATAATTTGATTCCTAACGATGGATTTGAAATCATCTGAATACTCGGTTGAGGCTTGTGTTGTTGAAATGCCGGTAAATCCTACGCCAGATACAGCCG